>NC_031993.1:27078929-27091483 GCF_001879085.1 Nicotiana attenuata
GCTCTTCCGATCTTGCATGGGCCGGTGGCCTTTACGTTTTAACTCTCTTGGATCCAGTCTCCGAGTCGGGCTACGACTCGAGCTCAGTCGACCCTCAAGTTTTACGTTTGTATTGGGTGGGCGATAATGGGTCTTACGCCTTTGATCGAAGCGATCTTTTATGTAAGCTGGCGACAGTGGCTCTTACGCTTCGCCCTTAGGCGTGTGTTTGTGGCCCTGAGGCTCGATAGGCTAGCGACAATGGCTCTTACGCTTTGCCCTTAGGCATATGTGCGGCCTTGAGGCTTGTTAGGCTGGCGACAATGGCTCTTACGCTTTTCCCTTAGGCATATGAGCGGCCCTAAGGCTCGTTAGGCTGGCGACAATGGCTCTTACGCTTTGCCCTTAGGCATATGAGCGGCCTTGAGGCTCGTTAGGGTGGCGACAATGGCTCTTACACTTTTCCCTTAGGCATATGAGCGGCCTTGCGGCTCGCTAGACTTTATTTTCCTCTCGTTAAGGACTTTTGCAATGATTTTTCCTGACCTGTCATCGGTTCGGGAAGAACCTCGATTTCCAGTCACTAGCGGCGATGTTCGAGCACCTCGTAAGGTTCGGCTCGTAGGCTGAGTAGCTCGAAGCCTTATAATTTTGCAGCTGACATGGTCGAAGCTCTTTTGCCTATTGAGGGTAGCCTGTTTAACCGGTTCTTTTCGAAGTAGATTCGAAGTAATGGCCTATGATTTTGTAGCGAAGGTCGGGCGTCCTCGAGTCGCGTTAGTTCGGTTGGTGCAGCCGTATGACCGTAGTCATTTATGTTTGGCTAGGGCCATTTTTTGGTCCCGAGTAAAGTAGTTTAGGCGTCTATATCGAGGGTATGCCTTTTTAGGAGTCTTACAAATTCGATATATAGCCTGAACTTCGAGATTGATGTTATGCCTGTAATAAGGTCTTACAAAACTTTCATGCCTTTTGAGATCTTACAGTTTTTGCTGATACATAGTGCAAGTATGATTCATGCCTTGCTTGAAGGTCTTACAGTTTGCGTTGTTATTATGGCCTCGGGTTTTTTGCTGAATGGCGATTGGCGATAGTCTTCGAGTCATCGACGTTTTGGCTTGAGAGCCGTTACTCGTGAGCCCGGGATTGCCTCATTGAGGGCTTACAACTTTGGAGATTCCGACCCTGGGGTCGTGCATATGCGAAGCTCTTTGGCGCCAATCTCCGAGTATTCGTGACGCTTTCTTTTTGGAGATAATTAATGATCTTCGTGCAGCCTCGTTGAGGGCATATTTAGACTGGAGTTTCGACCCTGAGGTCATGCGGGTGCCGAATTATCGACGCTAGTCTCCGAGTATTCGGGACATTTTCTGATGGAGGAATCGTTCTGGCAAAACGCTGGGTTTTTCTTGGAGCATGAGTCATGTTGGCAAAGAGCATTCTTTGATTATTTAATGCTAGTACATGTGCCTCCGCCATCGGGGCACAATTGTGTGGACATGGTTCATTCGACCGTTTGGTCCGGTACATCATTTCCTCATTGGGACCTTGTTTGGCATTTCTTGGTTCTTATGAGCGGATGATCTTCCGAAAGGATGTCCTTTGGCGTTCATGATTGATAGCAAAAAGAAGCCTTGAAGACTTGTTGGATTCCCCTTAGGCAGCATTAGGTGTTGCATCGTTAAAAACCTTGCCGGCAAAAACCCTCTTCGGGACAAAAGCTCGGTCGAAGGAAAAGAGTGCAACGGATGCTTTTGAAACCTAAAGGGGGTCTTCGGGCCGGGTATGCGCTTATGACCGCTTTGATCGAGTGCCTGTATAAAGGATTTGTATAAAATATAAATCAAAAAGGGAGATGGTTATACCTTATCGTAGGACGCATTTGGCGATGTTCCGAGGTCTGGTACGCCTCCGTTGTTTGTGGTGAGGACTCGGTACGGTCCTCCACTGTGTTCAATCGGGCTTAGCCAAAGATGTAGTTTGATTATCCTTAGGATTTCTGGAGAGTGGAGATATTGGCTCCGGTGTCACGTCGTGCACCGCAAATATTTCCCTTGCAGCGTGCTGCTCCCTGTGTACGATTTTAGTCCCGTCTTTTGTCGGGAATTTCATCATCTGCTGGAGGGTGGACGGTACCGCTCTCATGCAGTGTATCCACGGTCATCCGAACAAGGCGTTGTACCTCATGTCTCCTTCGATGACATGGAATTTAACGTTTTGGGTCATGCCGGCCACGCCGATTGGGAGAGTGATCTCTCCTTTTGTTGTCTCGCTTGCCATGTTGAATTCGTTGAGGACTCGAGTGGCGGGCACAATTTGGTCTAGCAGTCCGAGCTGCTCTATTACCTTCGACCTGATAATGTTGGCCGAGCTACCTGGATCCACGAGTACACATTTTATTTGAAACGTATTTACGAGGAAAGAGATTACCAGTGCGTCGTTATGAGGTTGGGACAGGGTCTCGCCATCCTCCTCGCTGAATGTGAGGGCATCTTCGGGTACGTATCCCCGGGTTCGCTTTTCTCTAGTGATGGATATTTTCGTCCTTCTTATCACGGGTTCCTGAGGAGCATCGATGCCCCCTAATATCATGTTGATAACATGTCGTGGCTCGTTTGCTTCATTCTTCTTGGCCTCCTCTCTTTCTCAGAGCTGATTCTTGGCTCGATCGCTCAAGAATTCTCTGAGATGACCGTTGTTGAGCAACCTGGCCACTTCTTCTCGCAGCTGGAGACAATCCTCGATCCTGTGGCCATGCGTGTTGTGAAATTCGCATATTAAGTTATGATTCCTTTGGGAAGGATCCGACTGTATAGGCCCGGTCCATCTGGTATCCTTGATTTTGCCGATGGCGAACACGATGTCTGAAATGTCAACGTTGAAGTTGTACTCCGATAGGCGTGGTGCCCCTGTTGGTCCTGTGTTTCTATCGAATCCGGCTCTGTGAATGAACCCTCGGGGGTTCTGCCCTCGGTTGACCGGTCGGTCGTTGCGAGGCGGGTTGCATCGTCGGGGCTTTTCTCGTGTCTTCGGTGTATGGCTGATACCTTTCTTTGTTCGGCTTCGACTCTTTTGCTAAGAGCCTGTTTGGGTATGCTGCGCCCGAAGGGGCTCCCAATTGATCATCCTCGACCCTGATCTTTGACTGGTATCGGTTATGGACATCGACCAGGTTACGGCAGGATACTCGATCAGATTTTTTTTTAGCTGCCGCGAGGCCACAGAACTCCGCTTGTTCAGGCCTGCACCTCCCAGTCATCAGAGACCGGGGGTAGTTCCATTCGTTCCATTTGAAAGCGAGACACGAACTCTCGTAGCATTTCGTTCTCCCTTTGCCTGATTTTGAATACGTCGGAGTTCCTCGTTGCTACTTTGATGGCACCGGCGTGTGCCTTTATGAGGGAGTCCGCCAGCATGGCAAATGAGTCTATGGAGTTGGGAGCTAGATTATGGATCCACATCATGGCCCCCTTTGAGAGTGTTTCCCCGAACTTCTTCAGTAAGACGGACTCGATCTCGTCGTCTTTTATGTCGTTGCCTTTTATTGTGCACGTATAGGCGGTGGCATGCTCGTTGGGTCTGAGGTCCTGTTATACTTCGGGAGTTCCGACACTCTGAACTTCTTTGGGATGGGTTTCGGAGCCGCTTCCTCCGGGAACAGCCGCTGCACAAACTTCCTCGAGTCTACGCCTTTCAGGATCGGGGGCGCGCCCGGGATTTGGTCGATCCTGGAGTTATAAGTTTCGACTTTCTTGTCGTTGGCGGCTATCATCTTCTCGCCCGACTCGATCCTTCTAGAAAGATCCTCGAGTAGTTTTACGATAGCAGGATCGGTCGTCGAACCATTATTGCTCAGTCTCTCCGGTACCTGTTCGGCCGGAGGAGTTGTTCCTGGTGCTACGGTGCTGGGAGTTTTTGGATGGCTTTGCAGCTGAGCGATAGCCATCTGTTTTGCCTTCAACATTTCAAAGATAACATGAAGGCTAACTTCCTGTTCTTCCCGAGCTCGGGTTTTTAGGGCTTCCTGTTGGTCGTCTTGTTGTACGCTTCTATTGGTGCGTGAGGTTTCATCGACCTGCTGTGTGTCTTGTAAACCCGTGTCCGCTGGAATCGGTCCAGGCGCATAATTGGGGTTCAGTGGTGGCGCGCTAACGATTGGAATTGCTACACCATTTTCGCTATGGTTTTCGAGGTTGTCGTTCTCAACTCTTTTTACCGAGCCAGACATTTTGACCTGCAATCGGAGATCTTGGACAAGAAGAAGTGTGAAAGATAACTTGCGTTATGTGACGAAACTAGCAAGAAAATAATCACTATTATTTTTATCCCTACGGTGGGCGCCAAACTGTTTACCGTGAAAATGGTAATAACAATTAAATTTGTTGATGGGACTCTAAAAATACGTGATCTATTTTTATGCTAGTCGTGGAGCAGCTGATGCTGTGAGTGTGTAGTTTGAGGGTGAGACGCGAGCTAAAATAAAGCAGTGATCGAACCAAGAGATAGCCGTTCGGGGCCTCGAGCTGGTCGATTCGGGGCCTCGAGTTCGAGTCTCGAGCTCGGGCTCGAGCTATCGAGGGAAATCGGGGAAGGGCATCAGATGCAATGATATTAAAGGAGGCTCTTTATAGCAATTGATAAGCAATAAACAAGCAATGAATATGAAACAAGTATGAAAATAATAGGATAGAACAATAGTGTCGAGAGAGTATCTTAGAGAGAAAGAGAGAGAGTTATCATATATTTCATGTAGAGTCTTTGGAGCAACATAGTCCTCTACAACATAGTTAAAATTCCCTTTATATAAAAGGGGGAAACTTATATGGTAAGGAATCCGCTAGCTGTAAGGGTGTGGAGATGGGACGGCTGGAAATGACGCCTCGAGTAGGGCTCAGAATAGCCTGGCTATGTTTTGTGAGACTTAGCCGTGTCTTTGGAACTCCTACTTCTGCTTTAGCCCCAATCAATATCCTCCCGAGGTCGGGTGCCGATGGGCCCTGAGGGAGAAGACTCGAGCGCATCTTTGCAGCCTTGAGGTTTTGAGCCGATCTTCCGAGATGCTTAAGAGACGGGAAATTGGACCCTCCGATTTTGCCGTATACAGAGACATCCCGATAGGTGTTTTATAAGTAATTCTATATTCCCATAGAGCATCACCAATCTGCATTTACCGTCTTAGACAAAATACCCTTTATCACTCAGTTGGAAACTTTCATTTGACCACTAGCTTGTGGATGATAGGGAGTTGTCACTATGTGAGTGACACCATACTTGCCGAGCAAAGTATCAAAAGCCTTATTGCAAAAGTGCGACCCTTCATCACTTATGATTTCCCACGACGTCCCAAACCTTGTGAAAAATATTCCTCTTCAAGAAAGCTATCACACGTCTAGCCTCATTGTTGGGTAAAGAAACGGCTTCAACCTATTTAAACATATAATCCACCGCGACCAAAATGTAGGTGTTACCACAAGAAATCACAAAAAAATTCAAAAATATCAATCTCCAAGATGGATGTAAGGGGAATCTCATGTTTCTTTGAAATTCTACCGGCTCGTTGACATTCATCTCATCTTCTCACCAACTCATTTGAATCTCTGTAGAGAGTAGGCCAATAGAAACCACAACTTAGGACTTTAGCCGCCGTTCTTGATCTACCATGTTGACCACCATAGGACGAAGAATGACAAGCCCTAAGAATATCACTTTGTTCCTTAATTGGCACACATCTTCTAATCACCCCATCCGTGCAGGAAGAAGGATCTGAATTTGAGGCAGTGAAGATGGTTGGAGCTATTGAAAGACTATAATATCACTATATTGTATGATCTGGGGAAGGCCAATGTGGTGGCTGCTGCCTTGAGTAGGAAGGCGGAGAGCATGAGTAGTTTGGCATTTATACCGACAGTGGAGAGGCCATTGGATATGGATGTTCAGGCCTTGGCTAACAAATCATGAGGTTGGATATTTCGGAACCTAGTAGGGTTTTGACCTGCGTGTTGGCATAATTGTCTTTGTTGGAGCGAATCAAGGCTTGCCTATTTGATGATCCTCACTTGTTTGTGTTGAAAGACACGATGCAACATGGTGGTGCTAAGAAGGTTGTGATTGGCGATGATGATGTTATGTGGCTTCAAGGTCGGATTTTTGTTCCAAATGTTGATGGTTTGAGAGAGTTGATCCTTGAAGAGGCTCATAGCTCACGATATTCTATACACTCAGGAGTCAAGAAGATGTATCATGACTTGAAACAACATTTTTGGTGGCGGAAGATGAAGAAAGACATTGTTGGGCATGTCTTATGGTGCTTGAATTACCAGCAGGTAAAATATGAACATCAGAAATTGGGAGGTTTGACTTAGAGGTTGGTGATACCGGAGTGGAAGTGGGAGCGCATTGCTATGGACTTTGTGTTAGGCTTACCATAGACTTTGAGGAAGCATGACAATGTTTAGGTCATTTCGGTGATGACTTCCTACACTTCAAAGCGGTTGGCTCAGATCTATATCATGGAGATTGTTCATCTGTACGGTGTGCCCATTTCTATTATCTCAGACCGTGGCACCAAGTTCACTTTGCACTTTTGGAGAGATATTTAGTGTGAGTTGGGAATGCAAGTGGAGATCAACACTGCATTTCAACCGATGACGGATGGCCAGACCAAGCAAACTATCCAGATCCATGAGGATATGTTGAGGGCCTATATTATTGATTTTGAGGGCTAGTGGGACCAATTTCTACCATTGGTAGAGTTTACCTACAACAACATTATTTCACAGTTCAATCACATGTTGCCTTTTTACGGTAGGCGGTGTCATTCTACTATTGGTCGTTTGATCCTGATGAGGATAGGTTGTTGGGTACGGATTTGGTTCGTGATCCTTTGAAGAAGGTGAAGTTGATTCAGGATTGCCTTCATTCAGTAAAGAGGAGGCAGACAAAAGAGTGACAGTCCTAAATGCCCTATAGCCTCCTGCTTATAAGTGTGGTGCACGACACACCCATAAACAAGACTCTACTAGACACGGCTTGTAGACTCCCTAGGACAGAACTGCTCTGATATCATTTTTTTCACGACCCAAATCTATGGGCCGCAACGGGCACCCGGTACCTTACTTAACCGAGTACCAACATAAAGTATCTTTCCATGTCATACTTATCATAGATAACTGAGCCGGAAGGCTGCCGTTAAATAAGTAGAATACAATATGTGATATCAACTAATACATAAGACATACAGGCCTATAAGACCAAAATAACCACCCGTATACTGAACATAGGCCGACAAGGCCATACAACCTTTTACGTACATGACATCTGTCTACAAGCCTCTAAGAATACATAATTTTTATAAAGGTCGGGACAGAGTCCCGCCATACCAAACAATACACATCTAAATCATACTAACCAAACAAGCAACTCCGAAGCAAATGGAGCGCACCAACATCTTCCGCTGGGCTGATAGCCTACTAGGAGGTCTCTCGACGTGTCTATCGGAACCCGCGGGAATGAAACGCATCGTCCCCAGGCAAAAGGGACGTCAGTACGAATAATGTATCGAGTATGTAAGGCACATAAATAAATGCATAACAGACATGGAAGAAATATAGAGTAAATGACTCAACCTGTAAGTCTGGATAACTCTGTAAATCATGAAATAATTATAGTGTCATGCATATGCGTATGAATGTCATGTCGTGCATAGGTACATGTTTCATAACATCATCAGGCCTCTGAGGGCATCCCATCATATTATATCGGCCACTGTGGGCAAAATCATCAACGTATACCAGCTGATCAGGTGGTGGTGCGTATGTAACGCCATAACCTTTCCAATATCCCATGTACAAATATATACATATATATACACTTATATAATGCCATCTGGTCATGGGTCAATGTGCATGTATAAATGCATGAAATGCATATGAAATACGTTAATAAAATCTCTCGGTACGTCATAGGACCATTATGCCTCTGATTAATATCATGAAATAAACTTTACCAACTTATGTATTTTTGAGACCCATGAACAGATGATAGAATAATATGACACATGGGAAAATACGAAATATATATCTCTATCATTTCTACGAATAGAGTAATTTATGAAAGTTGTGCATTTGCTCGTTTTGTTTGTATCGTATGGATCATGCCAAATAGAAAGAATGAATAGCCTTAACATACCTAAAGTAGGAAAAAATTCGTATTATATTTTTGAAAGCGATTGGACCGTACTCCTTTAGCACTGCAAAATTTTTACGTTGAACTGTTCTAACAATTTTTCGTTGGAATTTGTTTGGTTGTAAGAATTTCTGTTGAAACACATTGGATTAATGCGTCTGTTCTTGAATGCTTGTTGAATTGGAAAGAAGGGTTCTATGATTTCTATTACTATTACCATTCTTGAATGTTTTGTGAATTGGAAAGAAGGGTTCTATGATTTCTATCACTATTTCTAATAGATTTTATGTCTTATTCCTAAGAGACTAAAAACACTAAGACTTTTACACATTAAAGTCTTCATTTCCTAGATAGACACCTCATCATACAATGACTAAGAGTCATTTTTTAGCTTTGTGGTTGTTTGCCACGTTTTTTGGGGATTTAATCTTTATTTTATTTCATTTTAATTAACTAGGTAATGTCCCGTTACCCGGTAATATTACGCCCCAAAAATCGAGGGACATGACCGGCGCTCGACCGGGTAGCCCCAGTCAAGCGGACCTGGGTGCCTTTCCTATCCCACGTGTTACCCCGTGTTTTTCATTACTCGTTAATCAAGGAAATAACCATTATAATTAAAATACCTTTTTACGAAATATACATAACAAACATGGTTACTTAGCGTGGTTTACAACTTACATCCCCCCAACATACAATATACATATTACATAAGTTCACAACCCACATTTCCTGTCTACGGAGCCTCTAAGGATACAAAAGGATGATACAATACTTGGCGGTAACAAGGCTCCGGCTATACCTTACACAAATACCAAAACAAAACTCTGGAATAAAAGCGACATGAGCCACGCAGGGCCCCGGGAGGAGAGGGGCTCACCAATTCAGCTGACGGGAAGTGAAGGAGTGCTACGGTCGGTGGACTGGAGTACCTGCTATAGATCCACCTACAATCATAACACGAATGTAGCGCCCCCAGTAAAAGGGACGTCAATACATTTGAATTGTACTGGTATGTATGAACAAACTTTACCCCAAGTAAACTCAAACAATACACAAGTAAAGTACAGTAATAGAATCAACAATCAAATGCACATGAAAGGAACAACTAAAGTCAAACAAGTTCCACAATCTCTCATTTTTCCCTTCCAACATCATTTCATCACATCAATGATTTCACAACTTTCACATATGTTCATTTCAATAGTGATTTCGATCACTTTTCCACCCTTATTACCTCGGCCACCCTTATTACCTCGGCCAACCCACACCTTATAACTTCATGTTGCGGCGCGCAACCCGATCCCACCGGACAATCACATTTCACACAACAACATTATTTCACAGTTCAATCACATGGCTTCAGGCCACCCAGAATATCATTTCACAACAACAATAACAATTTTACAATGAGTTTTCGTTAACCTCAATACCATTTCCATCATATATAACAGCCCGTATACAATTTAAGTTACAACGATAATTGCCCACGATAAATCACATATGATATTACCACAGTTGTTTCAATTGCATCAATTACGACTTCTTTCCATCATTTATTTCACAGCCCTTACCACATAAATACATTCACACACACACTTGGTTTGTTGCCATTTATTCACACTGTCATATCGGAACGTTAACCAATAATGTTCAATGCAATTTAGTCACAAGAATTCATGAAATAGGCCATCTTGCCCTAACACCCGTGAAGCAAATAGAATTCACAAATAGTCCACATAAGAAACGCATACCAATTAGCCATACATACCTGGAATCGATTTCCCCTTTTTACTTCTACTTCGGCTCACCAATAGCCTAGTATTGACAACCTAGTTCACAAGTTAACACATAAATCTTAGAATTGAAGTTCACAATTACTACCCGAACTCATTTAGGTTATCAACCCTTCTTTTACAATTCTTTACTCCTACCCAATTCTTCTTACTAGATTTTTGGTTTTAAAGGACATGCATGTATATTTCAACTTTGTTTTCAAGAATCAATGCATGAGAATCCCCCTTTTTGTTTAAATATGAAAACCAATGAAAAAGGGTTGGGGATTTTACCTGCAAGAACGGAAGTGAAGACAATTACTTGAAATTTCCCGAGCCTGGGTGACTTTGAAAATCAAATTGGTGAAGATGAACTTTCTCTCTCAAGAACCCTCTCTTCCCTCTCTCTTATTTGTTCAGAAAGTATGATAAAATGAGGGATTGGGGTGTTTTATTAAAAGGGGATCGGGTTTAAAATTTAGAAAAAAATAGGAGCCCGAGTCAGGTTTGCGGTCGCACTTTGCGATCGCAGAGTGGAAACGCGGTCCGCATAATGGACCGCAAAAGTGCTCCAAAACTCTGATCCTACTGTCTGGGTTTGCGACGGAAATGCGGTTCGCATACACGATCTGCGGTCGCATAATGCACCGCATAATTGACCTCAAATTTTGACTGGCACATGGACTCATTTGCGATAGAAATGCGGTCCGCATATCAGTTGTGCGATCGCATAATGGACCGCATTTTTACCTCAATTCTAACCAAACCACTGACTCAATCTGCGGCAGAAATGCGGTCCGCATACTTGATTTGCGACCGCATCCTGGACCGCAAAATAGCACTTTTCTGGAAAACTTTGATTCTTTGATTTTTGAATGTTTAGCTCAGTACAAAGGGTCCGGATTTACACATTCCCACCACTTATCCAGAACTTAACACTACGAGCTACCAGGTTTTGAGCACAAATTTTTACGGGGCTTACATCCTCCCCCACTTAAAATCATTCGTCCTTGAATGAGGATCTTGAAAATCAGTTGGTTTTGAAAAACATGATATGCAAACTCCCAATTTTTACTAACTCCCATATTTTTAGAAAAAGTTTGCCAGAGTTTCCTTTGTAATTAGACTTATCTACCTGTCAGAGAGCCCCCGAAACATATTTTCAAGCATCATTACACAGTTCCAATTATCCCTATAACTGGTATACAATTCATTACCTCAACAATTTACACATATTCAATCACTTGTTACATTTTGCACATAAATTAGTCACTTCAATGAGTCTCATACAGTTCAACCACTTTAGTACTCTATGTGCATTTCAATTAATCATTACCAATCTACACTACCATTAATCATCCACTTATCACAAAACTTTCATTTACCAAAAGGGGTTGCACATGACTCAAATAATCACAACACATACAATTCTTGCACAGCTTGAGGAGTTACAATAGTAAAGCATTTAGAAAGAAAAGATGGGGTGTCTTTGAACCAAGTTGAACACAACATCAGTTTGCTTAGAGATAGGAGTTCGCACGATCACTACTAGACTGGTTCAAATAGGTGGGGATATTTCTCTTTCATTTCATCTTCCGCTTCCCATGTGGCTTCCTCAACTCGTTGACTTCGCCATAATACTTTAACTGAAGCAATTTCCTTATTCCTCAATTTACGGACTTGCTTATCAAGAATAGCTACCGGGACTTCTTCATACGATAACTCTTCATTAACCTCGATAGTCTCAACTGGCACGATGGCGGATGGATCTCCCACCACTTTCTTTAACATAGACACATGGAACACCGGGTGCACTAATGACATTTCAGGGGGCAATTCCAGCCTATAAGCCACCTGCCCTATCCTTTGAGCGATCCGATACGACCCGACATACCTAAGACTCAACTTCCCTTTCTTCCCGAATCGCATGAATCCCTTCACAGGAGATACCCTCAAGAACACCCAATCATCAACTTGAAATTCCAATTCTCTTCGACGAACGTCCGCATAGGATTTCTGGCGACTCTGAGCAGTTTTCATCCTTTCCTGAATGACTTTAACTTTCTCCATAGCCTGGTGCACGAGATCTGGCCCTATCAATTCTGCTTCACCCACTTCGAACCATCCAATCGGAGACCTACACCTCCTTCCGTACAATGCCTCAAATGGGGCCATCTGAATGCTAGCATGGAAGCTATTATTGTAAGAAAATTTTATAAGTGGCAAGTGATCATCCCAATTACCTTTGAAATCCAAGACACAGGCCCGCAATATATCTTCAAGCGTCTGAATAGTCCGCTCCGCTTAACCATCAGTCTGGGGATGGAAAGCCGTGCTGAGATTCACCTGAGTACCCAAACCTTGCTGAAATTTCTTCCAAAAATTAGCTGTGAACTGAGCCCCTCGGTCTGAGATAATAGAAAGTGGAGTGCCATGAAGCCTTACTATTTCCTTGATATACAACTGAGCATACTGTTCTGCAGTATCGGTGGACTTGACTGGCAAGAAGTGAGCTGATTTGGTGAGTCGATCCACTATTACCCAAATTGAGTCGAACTTGCGCTGAGTGCAAGGTAACCCTACCACGAAGTCCGATGTTGATCATCTCCCATTTCC
>NC_031993.1:27093588-27374573 GCF_001879085.1 Nicotiana attenuata
ACTGGAGTACCTGCTATAGATCCACCTACAATCATAACACGAATGTAGCGCCCCCGGCAAAAGGGACGTCAGTACATTTGAATTGTACTGGTATGTATGAACAAACTTTACCCCAAGTAAACTCAAACAATACACAAGTAACGTACAGTAATAGAATCAACAATCAAATGCACATGAAAGGAACAACCAAAGTCAAACAAGTTTCACAATCTCTCCTTTTTCCCTTCCAACATCACTTCATCACATCTATGATTTCACAACTTTCACATATGTTCATTTCAATAGTGATTTCGATCACTTTTCAACCCTTATTACCTCGGCCACCCTTATTACCTCGGCCACCCTTATCACCACAACCCACACCTTATAACTTTATGTTGCGGCGCGCTACCCGATCCCACCGAACAATCACATTTCACACAACAACATTAGTTCACAGTTCAATCACATGGCTTCAGGCAACCCAGAATATCATTTCACAACAACAATAACAATTTCACAATGAGTTTTCATTAACCTCAATACCATTTCCATCATACATAACAACCCGTATACAATTTAAGTTACAACGATAATTGCCCACGACAAATCACATATGATATTACCACAGTTGTTTCAATTGCATCAATTACGACTTCTTTCCATCATTTATTTCACAGCCCTTACCACATAAACACATTCACACACACACTTGGTTTGTTGCCATTTATTCACACTGTCATATCGGAACGTTAACCAACAATGTTCAATGCAATTTAGTCACAAAAATTTATGAAATAGGCCATCTTTCCCTAACACCCGTGAAGCAAACAGAATTAAAAAATAGTCCACATAAGAAACGCATACTAATTACTCGTACACCAAACATGGTGACTTTACAAAGGTTAAAGTTAGCCATACATACTTGGAATCGAATTTCCCCTTTTTACTTCTACTTCGGCTCACCAATAGCCTAGTATCGACAATCTAGTTCACAAGTTAACACATAAATCTTAGAATTGAAGTTCACAATTACTACCCAAACTCATTTAGGTTATCAACCCTTCTTTTACTTTTCTTTACTTCTACCCAATTCTTCTTACTAGATTTTTGGTTTTAAAGGACATGCATGTGTATTTCAACTTTGTTTTCAGGAATAAATGCATGAGAATCCCCCTTTTTGTTTAAATATGAAAACCAATGAAAAAGGGTTGGAGATTTTACCTGCGAGAACGGAAGTGAAGACAATTACTTGAAATTTCCCAGGCCTGGGTGACTTCGAAAATCAAATTGGTGAAGATGAACTTTCTCTCTCAAGAACCCTCTCTTCCCCCTCTCTTATTTTGTTCAGAAAGTATGTTAAAATGAGGGATTGGGGTGTTTTATTAAAAGGGGGTCGGGTTTAAAATTTAGAAAAAAATAGGAGCCCGAGTCAGGTTTGCGGTCGCACTTTGCGATCGCAGAGTGGAAATGCGGTCCGCATAATGGACCGCAAAAAGTGCTCCAAAACTCTGATCCTACTGTCTGGGTTTGCGGCGGAAATGCGGTCCGCATACACGATCTGCTGTCGCATAATGCACTGAATAATTGACCTCAATATTTTGACTGGCACATTGACTCATTTGCGATAGAAATGCGGTCATTGACTCATTTGCGATAGAAATGCGGTCCGCATATCAGTTGTGCGGTCGCATAATGGACCGCACTTTGACCTCAATTCTAACCAAACCACTGACTCAATCTGCGGCAGAAATACGGTCCGCATACTTGATTTGCGACCGCATCCTGGACCGCAAAATAGCACTTTTCTGGAAAACTTTGATTCTTTGATTTTTGAATGTTTAGCTCAGTACAAAGGGTCCGGATTTACACATTCCCAGCACTTATCCGGAACTTAACACTACGAGCTATCGGGTTTTGAGCACAAATTTTTACGGGGCCTTACAGGTAATTAACCAATTACCCGTATAATTAAGAATTATCTCAAATTACCTAAAAATACTACTCATTTTTAATTTACTTTATGCATTATACTACCGTGGTCATATGGTACCTTGTATGGTACTAGTCCATAAATACAGTTATTATAACGTAGACCATATTTTACCCCAAAATATCGAATTTCTACGAAATTTATTTTCTTTGATTCGCTCACCTTCTTACCTCCATGAATTTACTTATCACTTGTTTGAAATAGTACAATACTTATAATCTCCAAATAATCTTTTTCCTTGGACAAATGTCAATTACCTTACGACAAATTCAACGTATAATATTACATGATTCAATATCGTTGAATTTAATACTGCGAAGCGTAACATCATCGTAATGTAGTACTACGGGACGAAATATCGACGTAATATTGCAGGGCGTAACATCATTTCCCGCTTTGGAACATTCGTCCTCGAATGTTGACTGATGTACTTATCATTCTCACGACCCATAGCTCTTGCGAATACTTTAATATTCTCCATTCCATTTAGGCGACTGTTCTTTGAATAAATCCAAAGGCCAGCGAATTCCTCCCTTTAGGCCTCTTTCCCATGTCATGACTTGTGATCGAATTCTTCCCAATCTCGTAACTGTTGTTACCTTCTTTCATGCGGCCTTTATGATACTGACCTTGTATGTGCGCTTATGAGACTCTTCTCCCCTTTTTCCTCTAGCTTTTATCCAATCTCTAGGACTTATTTTGTAAACATATACAAGGCTTAATAGGATTATTCTCTGGGAATCTATAGGTGTACTAAAGTTCTTTGCTCGGTACTCTATAGAACTTGCGAATATGCCCATATCTTATTTCATAGATCTGGTTATCCATTCGTATGACTTTACTGCATCTAGTAGGTCATACTATACCATAATCCTTTACTAAGGTCTTCAACTAATTCCAGGTTACCCTCGTTGCTTATCCTTAAGACTGATGGTCCAATCTCATCTCATACTTTGTGACTTTTATCCATCCACTGTTGATTCACCTTAATATTGATCTATCATTTGCCACTGATAACTTGATCTCTTATGTAACACTGCCGCTAGGGCTCACGTTTTATCGGCAAACATCTGAAATGATTAGATTGATCCACCTGGGGCAATACCCTACTTTCATAACCGTATCTCAAAGCATCCCAATGTGATTCACCTTGCGTGGGTATTTTAATCCTATCCAATTCATGATATCCCTTTCTTTTCCTCATCAAATCATTACCCAATCGAAAGCCCAAACGTCATCCTTTGTCTATAACAATTACACCCTCAACCCATTAACATGGCAGCATTCCATCTCTTCTATATGTAATTTATTTTAGACACCTTTGAGTTCATTCAGGGTATAGTGAGCTTTGTATAACTTAGAGAAACCATATGCTCTGCTTGTTTTCATGGGCTTAATCCCGAAGACTTATCCATTTTGTTATAGCTTACGACCTACACATCTCTATTTATATTACTTGTAACCTTTCAACTTGCTTGCATCATAGATTTCCTTATGTCATTTTGGGAACGTCAAGCGAGACATCACATCGTCTCTAATTAGTTTTTTTATTCTCTTAGTCAGGACTTTCGATGCCTAGACCATAGGCTAGAAGATACGCCACTGACGACGCTGCTATCTTTCCTGGATACTGAAGCCCCGCGCTTTTAGCCTTCTATCGAAAGTATGGACTATTCACAACCTCCTACGCTTGAGTATCGTGTATGTTGTTCATTTTCACCTTTCTTATCTTAAAATCTCACATCACATCTTCTATCCCTTTCATGACCTCTTTTCCACATAGGTGTAATTCATATTTACAACTTGAAGCTCTATTGTAATACTTGCACCTTTGGTGCATACACAATCCAGCGGGAGCTTCATACTGACTCTTTGTGAGGCTGGTACCCTTTTAACGGGCTTTATCGTAGAGCCGTTATAGAATATGGCTACTGTACTGTATTTCTTGCACCTCTCATATTTAATAGTAATCCTGCAATATTCTCAATTACGATGTCTATAATTTTTTGGCTTCAGTAATCAAATTCCTAATTTACTTTGTTGATGTAACTCTTTAGTTTCCTTCTCCATTTGATCAGCCTTTATGCTTAAGCTATCTTCTAATCTGCGGCTTATGGTGTTACTTTAGCCTTTCATGGACGCTATGGAATATACATATATGCTGCATAGATAATACTCCGGAATCTTGAGTGCATTCATAGCGTAACTAACTCTGGATCATTGATCGAAAAACTTCTTTCGTTCCATCTTACCTTTCTTTCAACGTAAGCTATTACTTTTCCTGGTCTTTCTCCCCCCCTTGTTGTGTCCATACTTAGCTTATCTCAGTGCCCACATTTGCTAGAGTTTTCATACAACTCATATGATCTCGAATATTACTTTTAATTTTACTTCCCGTTCATTAGCCACGGTAGGTGCCACTTTCCTTTGGAGTGCTTACAATGTTGTTGCGAGACTGTTGTTACATAACCATTTCCCTCTTTAGGTCGTTGTGTTTAGGTTGAAGCCTTCTTCCTTATCTCCTCAGCTAGTCTCCCATTTTAGTACTTAGGGATAACTCTTGACTCTTGTAAAGCTATGAGCTTATTACAGATCTTTTTGATGTCCTTCCTTGCCTATGATCATCCGTAATTGTATACCTCCGTGCTCTTGTGCTTGTAGGTTGCTTCTGAACTGATATTTTGACTGCCTTCCCAGTGGCACTTTCTTTTATCCCCGTAACACTCATACAGTACCTTTAACTACCCCAACTCCTATTTGAATATATTTCAAGTGTTATAATGACATTACTACGAGGTTGAATTCTCCATGTTGGGTTTTACTATGTTTATCTCACACGATCTGCTAACCTCCTGTTTTAGCCATAACTGGGCTCTTCTTGATCAATTACTAACTACTCGTTGGCCCATTCTCGCATCAATATTCCGCGTAATCTTTCTTGGGTTATTTCTTTTGTCTTAACTTACGTCTCACACTGGCTTCTTATTTATTGATAACAGCTCGGGCAAGAACCTTTACTTCCTCTCCTTGACACCATGCTTGCACAGTATTCGGGAATCATAGCGTATCTGTAGGATTTGGATAAGTGCCATCTCATTCCTTTTTAATTTTTTTATCGCATTCTTCCTTTACCATTCTATAGTCACTAGAATCACTTAATTCTGATTAATGCCATATCACTCCATATTCCCCCTTTAGGGGAGTACTAAGATTTAGCGCTACGATGATCCACGCATAGATGTTTTACCCCTTTATCTTTGTCGTCTTTTCACATCATCGATGACCCTTACTCGCCTGGCGGTAATCCTTCTGTACCAAGGGTAACAAATTTCCTTACTCGCAAGGGTGACACTTAGTGTAACTAGCACATATAGTCTCTCAAGCTTAACCTTGCTCATATTGCTTTCTTTAGGGAAGTATCTTCTTGAATGACCATTCTCTGAATCTCTCATAAATCTTTTTCTGTTATCCATTCTATTATTGCTGGAACAAAATCTGAAATTCTCACGATGTCAACCATTATCAAATAAATCAGCCCCTTTTGTTCACTAGACCATACTGATTTCTATTAATTTATATCCAACTTTTCCTTCCGGTAGTCGCGCTGGAGCCCCGAACTTATTTCTCGAAAGGAGGATATGACTTTATGGCCTATACTCTTTTTGTTGTCTCAAGGCCTGTAGCCTCTCGTCTTTTCCTTTATTTGACTACAGATTCTGTAATATTGTCATCTTTTTAATCTGCCTTCGTCATCCATGTATCACGCCTTACTCATAATACTTCATTAACTCTCTTCTTATTTCCCACTAACATTTATGTCTATCACTTTATTCTTGGTAACTCGAACAAGACATTCCTTTGCTTTTAGCTCCCCTTGCTCCATTTACTGGCTCTTCGGGTTGTCTAACATTCTTTCTCTACTAGGGAAAGGAGCCTTACTAAGGTAATATTTATCCCTTCAAGGCTTCCAGTGCCTATCTTTGTCGTACTCATATCTAGATGTACTATTTTAGAATGCACCCTCTAGGTGTCTCGCAAGGAGATCTATTAGCACATTTGCAATGTCCTTCGGAAATGTCAACTAACGTAAACAATTCATCCACCATTTTGGCTCACTCTAACCTAGCCGGATCGTGATATTATGTCCTTCTTTTAAACCATATTTGTTAGTTCCCATAAAGCATAACTCAGATCGGTGTGGCCAATTGTACATACCTCTGTTACTGGTGAAGGTAACTCAAAATGCTTACATCTCTCTTCCTGAATGGTAAATAAGGATAATCTTTATTAACTGGGTACCTCGTACCCTTCTTCACCTTGCTTCTTTTACTTGCTGCAACTCGTGTCTAACTTTCGATTCCATTATTCTCTTTTTTTTACCGCAAGAGTGCATAAGTATTCTATCCTAAAAGCTCCTTATCAAGAACCATACACCTTTTAGTACACGCATGATCTGCTGAATACCTCTTATTTACTCATCATAGGCAAGAGGCAAAATTGAGTTCCTCTAACTCAACACTTTCACAGCTATATCTCTTATCGATCGTGTTTCTGAACGTAGGCATTGTCTTATTACTAATAGAAGTTCGGGATTTGAATTCTTATAAGTGAGCTCTACCACACGATCTAGAGTAAGAAGAAAGACAGTCCTAAATGTCCTGTAGTCTCCTGCTTATAAGTGTGGTGCACGACACACCCATAAACAAGACTCTACTAGACGCGACTTGTAGTCTCCCTAGGACAAAACTGCTCTGATACCACTTTTGTCACGACCCAAACCTATGGGCCGCAACGGGCACCCGGTACCTTACTTAACCGAGTACCAACATAACGTATCTTTCCATGTCATACTTATCATAGATAACTGAGTCGGAAGGCTGCCGTGAAATAAGTAGAATACAACATGTGATATCAACTTATACATAAGACATACGGGCCTATAAGACTAAAATAACCACCCGTATATTGAACATAGGCCGACAAGGCCATACAACCTTTTACGTACATGACATCTGTCTACAAGCCTCTAAGAATACATAATTTTTATAAAGGTCGGGACAGAGTCCCGCCATACCAAACAATACACGTCTAAATCATACTAACCAAACAAGCAACTCCGAAGCAAATGGAGCGCACCAACATCTTCCGCTGGGCTGATAGCCTACTTGGAGGTCTCTCGACGTGTCTATCGGAACCTGCGGGCATGAAACGCATCGTCCCCAGGCAAAAGGGACGTCAATACGAATAATGTATTGAGTATGTAAGGCATATAAATAAGTGCATAACAGACATGGAAGAGATATAGAGTAAATGACTCAACCTGTAAGTCTGGATAACTCTGTAAATCATGAAATAATTATAGTGTCATGCATATGCGTATGAATGTCATGTCGTGTATAGGTACATGTTTCATAATATCATCAGGCCTCTGAGGGCATCCCATCATATTATATCGGCCACTGTGGGCAAAATCATCAATGTATACCAGCTTATCAGGTGGTGGTGCGTATATAATGCCATAACATTTCCAATATCCCATATACAAATATATACATATATATACGCGTATATAACGCCATCTGGTCATGGGTCAATGTGCATGTATAAATGCATGAAATGCATATGAAATACGTTAATAAAATCTCTCGGTACGTCATAGGACCATTATGCCTCTGATTAATATCATGAAATAAACTTTACCAACTTACGTATTTTTGAGACCCATGAACAAATGATAGAATAATATGACACATGGGAAAATAAGAATATATATATCTCCAGCATTTCTACGAATAGAGTAATTTATGGAAGTTGTGCATTTGCTCGTTTCATTTGTATCGTATGGATCATGCCAAATAGAAAGAAGGAATAGCCTTAACATACCTGGAATAGGGAAAAATTCGTATAATTTTTTTTGGAAACGATTGCACCGTACTCCTTTAGCACTGCAAATTTTTTACGTTGAACTGTTCTAACAAATTTTCTTTGGAATTTGTTTGGTTGTAAGAATTTCTGTTGAA
Organism: Nicotiana attenuata; assembly: GCF_001879085.1. Classification (NCBI taxonomy): domain Eukaryota; kingdom Viridiplantae; phylum Streptophyta; class Magnoliopsida; order Solanales; family Solanaceae; genus Nicotiana; species Nicotiana attenuata. The sequence continues at coordinate 27,101,581 of NC_031993.1, forward strand.
ACACGTTGGATTAAAGCTTCTGTTCTTGAATGTTTGTTGAGTTGGAAAGAAGGGTTCTACGGTTTCTATTACTATTACCGTTCTTGAATGTTTTGTAAATTGGAAAGAAGGGTTCTATGATTTCTATCACTATTTCTAAGAGATTTTATGTCTTATTCCTAAGAGACTAAAAAAACTAAGACTTTTACACATTAAAGTCTTCATTTCCTAGATAGCCACCTCAGCATACAATGACTAAGAGTCATTTCTTAGCTTTGTGGTTGTTTGCCACGTTTTTTGGGATTTAATCTTTATCTCATTTCATTTTTATTAACTAGGTAATGTCCCGTTACCCGGTAATTAATCAATTATCCGTATAATTAAGAATTATCTCAAATTACCTAAAAATACTACTTATTTTTAATATACTTTATACGTTATACTACCGTGGTTATATGGTACCTTGTATGGTACTAGTCCATAAATACGGGTTATTATAGCTTATACCGTATTTTACCCCAAAATATCAAATTTCGACGAAATTCATTTTCTTTGATTCGCTCACCTCCATGAATTTACTTATCGCTTGTTTGAAATAGTACAATACTTATAATCTCCAAATAATCTTTTTCCTTGGACTAATGTCAATTACCTTACGACAAATTCAATATACAATACTACATGGTGCAATATCGTCGTAATTTAGTACTGCGAAGCGTCACATCATCGCAATGTAGTACTGCGAGACGAAATATCGACGTAATATTGCAGGGCGTAACAGCGCACCCTTCTCAGGCGGTATCGAATATTGCTAGCATTCTTGTAAACATCCAAAATCATCCCTACCATCTAGAACTCGTGACCCCATACAAGAGAAAAATCATACACGCAACATGTTCCTTATGCCGGTAGGAGACATCCAGCTCATGCCTTGGTCGACATTATCAACAACTCTTTGAAATCTATTTGCACATAATCAAGCCATCAGAACCGAATTTCCCCATCTCAACCAAGACTCGCAAGTCGTCAAACCTTAGAGAATTGCCACGAAACACCGGTAAAGCATCACCACACCAAAGGAACCAATAACCTTTATTACTATGCTGACCCAACACCACCAAGGTGACCCATTTCTTCGAATCCTCCTCGACTTGCCTTCAAGTTAACACTTCTCCTTGCCGGTACACTACGATACTAAACCAAACTCACCAGAAGAGATCTTAGCACGAACCACGTCGTCCGAAAGCCCATGAACCACTGTATGCCCTCAGAATCACCCAATAATGCCACAACCAAGATACCCACTCTGAAGAGACCTTCTGTGAATCTGAAGCTGTACTCTAACTAAATCATTTATAAGCTCATGTAGCACCAACCATAAAATACCTCAAATCATCTACTAAGGGCGTATTCAAGCCAACTTCCTCAAGTTCCCTGAATGATAATATATACCTTCCATTGAATAGAAGCCCCATATAAAACATGTAACCTCAAATACCACCGGCTCGCCTCAAATCAACATCCTCCCATGACCCTACCTCGATCACAACAACCATGCAATCAATTAAATCCTCCCAAGCTCGTACTCACCAACCAGATATCAGAACCCGCTGCATCCCACACCTGAACAACTGAAAGATCTACCAACACAACACCTCGAGACAATGCAACACAAATCCAAACAAGTCGAAACCAATCTAAAACGCACCCGAGGCCACCGGGATCCCATCCAAACATACCAACAAGTCCTAAAACACAACAAGAACCTACTCAAGGCCTCAAATCATCCAAAACAACATCAAAACTACGAATAGCATCACAATTCAATCCCAAGGAATTAATTAACTTCCAACTTCCTAAACTCATGACGAAACATCTCAAACCAACCCGGAATTACCTCAAATTTTGCACACAAGTCCTAAATGACACAATGATCCTATAATAACTTCTGGAACCAAAATCCGAGCGTTGTATCAACAAAGTCATCTCTCGGTCAAATCTCTCAACTTTCAAAACCTCTAACTTTCCAACTTTCGCCAAAAAAACACCAAACTAACCTATGGACCTCCAAATCCAAATCTGGACACATGCCTAAGTCCAAAATCACCATAAGAAGCTATTGGAATCATCAAAATAAGATTTCGGAGTCGTCTACACAAAAGCCAAATTCCAATTAACTCTTTCAACTTAAGCTTCCAACCTTGGGATTAAGTATTCCAATTCGCTCAGAAACTTTCCTGAAACCAAACCAACTATCCCGCCAAGTAACATAACCTTAAAAACATATAAGTAAGGCGTAAAATAGGGAAAACGGGGCTAAATTACTCAAAATGACCGTCCGGATCGTTACAATGACCACCACGCCGCCGTTACCAATGTTGATGATAATAACGACTGTGACTGGGTGGAACGGTTAGTTGTCATCGCTACCAGGCAAATTCTCCACGCAATATCATCTCTCATTCCTAAGTCTTGGAATTTTACTCGTGAGTCTTCAGATATCTTTTCCTTAACGCATTTTAAAAGAATTTCCTCATTTGCTAACTTTTGTTTTCCTTACTCCAGCTACTCATTGGGAACTGCCATTGGTTAAAAATCTGGCCTAATGGGTCCAGAAAATTATAGATATTTCTACAGTAGACTCTCGTAGGCGGAACTCTAGTAGGCGGAATAAGATTGCCCCCAGACTTAATTGGAAAGGCAAAAATGACGGTAAAAGCTTCCTTTTTTTCCTTTCAAATTTCAGCATGACTTGGAATCAATTTATTGACTCCTGTTTGTAATACATAGTCCTTCCAAAATGGTCTTCCGTTTGCCCTGCTGTTGAGGTTTCCGACGATCCAGAGGAAGCCCATTAACAATTCCAGGATGTCCTCAACCGAAAGAAGGCTCGTGAAGCCGCTCTTTCTTTCGGTGAAGATGCCTTCTTCTAGATTCCGCCACCCTAAGCACAAGAAACCAAAGAAAAATTTACCTCTACAGCTAGGACTCGGGAGAAGACTTCAACAAAAGAATCTTCAACCGGACCATCCACAGTGGTCCTTGATGATGAAGGAGCTAATGATGAAGCGGTTCCTCTTCAAAGAGGAAAAAGATCTTCATCAACTCAACCGGATGCTCAGCTGGGAGAACTTCATGCACCACAACCGAAAGAAGTTCAAGGGATCTTCACGAAAATGCAATTGGCTGTAATTGCCGAGTCTTGGTGTAGACTCCTATCGACGCCTCCGTTTAGAGGAGTTCTACACTTGATAACAGAAGATGTTCCTTCCCCACGGTCATCCGACAATGGAAATTTAGGGAACACTTACCTGGTACCCATTCAAAATCCTAGTGGAAAATGGAGTTTCATTCTCACGGTTTCCAATGAGTGCCATCTACTCTCCAAGCTGGTAGAGGTTGGCAATTACCTGAAGCCTCTGGCCACAGACAAAGATTGGAGAAACATAAATTCTCTTTCTGCTGAGTGTCTGATCAACAACAACATGCATTGATCAACCTAGGTATCGATTTAATCTTCTTCTTTCCCCTTCCTTTTTATTATATTTTGTCTTCATACCATTAACCTTAAATCCTTATAGGCTAACCTCTTTGCTTTCGAGGGTCCACAAAAGCTGATCTTGGACAAAGAGGAGCTAACTACTGAATGAAATCAACTTGCTGCCGAACAGAACCAGCTAGTCGAGCACCTCTTGGCTTTAGAGGAAAAAGTTTCTGGGATGGGTGAGCTCGAAGCCCGGTTAGAACAATCCGAGCAAGATAAAATGGCCTAAAGCCAAGAGGCTACTCAACTACATGAATAGCTCAAAGATATGAAGGCCAAGTGGGCTGAGCTGTAGGATGCTATAACTGCCGCAGCCGAACATGAGTCTGCTTTCGTGGAACGAATCAACAACCCATAAGAAAACATACATTTCAAAATCGAGGATGCTACTGTTGCCGAGGAGAAGAGAGCTAGGATGGAAGAAAGATTCAAAAAGGTTATGGAGCAGAACCAGATTCATGCGAGAACCAATGCCGAACTTGATTCCATGATCAACATTGTGAGAGCTGAAAATTCAGCTTCAATCCATATCAAAAAGCTCCGAGCTGAGCTCCAAGACGAAGAAGACTCCTTCCTCCTCGAGAAAACTTATGCAATTTACCACGAGGAGGAAGACTTTTGAGGAGGCCAAAAAGGCATTACAAACATAGATCATTGCATTGCTAAAGCTTGTGGACTGGAGACAACTGCTCTCGACAACATTCCTGCTCGGCTTGTTGCTTCAAGCTCTTCGAACACCAGCTCGTAGTATTCGGGAACTGATGGGGACGCTGAAGAAGAAGAAAATGATAAGGATGAGGCCCTGGACTGGATGTGGGCCAACCTTCATCTTCAAAAGAAGCCGAAAACACTTCCCTTCCTTCTTATTCTATAGGAAAAAATAATTGATGTATATTTAATTTTTTCCTTTGTAACTATGCCAAAACTTATTTGTTGAGTTGGCAGTTTAAGTAATGAAAAAAATCTTTTGCTTAATTATTGTGCAAAGGATATTCCTTTTACTTAAGTAATAATGACAGGGAATTCTTATTTCATCCGATATCTTTGATCCAGGACATTCACACTTCCGGTATCTACCCTTTGACTATGAGGGTTTCACAAGAGAGGGCCCTTATGTTAGTGGTACTCCTGAAGAGGACGTCTCATGTTCATTCCGGTACAAGCATTTGAAGTTTTAATTAACTTTCAAATGAAAAAGAAATTAACTTATCGTTTGGACAAGAAATAAGATATCAACAAAAAAGAACTTTGATTTATTCTTTCTGTTCTCAAAAGTGCATTTATATAAACATTTATTTGCTTAAGTAAGTAAAGCTGCCAATACAAGAGGCTAACATGTACAACTCATTTTATGGGGCTGATCATGCAGTCCGCGATCCTGATAAAATTTCGCCCCCGGTTCTAGCAGTCCCTGATGTTCCTGGGACTTTTAGTGCTCTAATATGCAATAGTTCCCCTAGTGTTTGGATTCTAAGTATGAGAATTCAAACACTGGAGATCTTTCTATCGCCGATGACCCTTCCTTTGTAGTATGCTTTACATTGCTGCCTCATTAAAAACATTGCCCGAAAAACCCATTTGGACAAAAAATGGACGAAGGGAAAAAATGCAGCAAATACTTTCAGTATCAACAAGGATCTTCAACAATAATACCTTTTGAGGTGAGTCACATTCCAATTGATTGGCAATGTAACTCCATCTTATTTTCCAACTAATATGAGCGTTTACCGATTATAACTGAAATCCAGTAAGGTCCTTCCCACGTTGGTCCCACTAGCATTAACCCCTCGGGTATTTTCAGTTACTTTTCTCAAAAACAAATCTCTGATTTTGAAATAATGAAGATTTTTTTTTGCGGTTACAATATCTTTCCATCCTTTGTTTTTGTGCCACCATTCTCATATATGCGAAGTTTCGATGCTCTTCAAGCAAACCCAGCTTAATCAACAGAGCTTCATTATTTGCCTCCTCGTCTGCCTGAAAAATACCTTATGGTCGGTTCTCCAGTCTCTACTGGGATCAAAGCTTCTGCACCGTACCCAAGTGAAAATGGTGTTTCACCCGTGCTTGACTTCATCGTTGTTCGATATGCCCAAAACCCACCCGGTAGCTCATCTGACAAATTACCTTTAGCATCTTCTAATTTATTTTTGAGATTTTGAATTATTACCTTCTGGTTGACTCTGCTTGGCCGTTAGCTCTTGGATAGTATGGAGATAATGTATTCCATTCAATCTTCAACCCTTCTAAAATCTTTCTGACTTCGGAACCTATAAATTGTGGCCCATTATCACAAGCAATTTTGTTTGGTATTCCAAACCGACAAATGATGTGTTCCCAAATGAAATCAATGACTTCTCGCTCTTCGATCTTTTTATAAGCACCTACTTCAACCCATTAAGTGAAATAGTCAGTCAGAACCAAAAGAATTTTACCTACCCAGGCCCTTGTGTTAAGGGACCAACTATGTCCATCCCCCATTTCATGAATGGCCATGGTGACACCATCGAGCGCAAAAGTTCTGCCGGTTGATGCAATAACTGTGCATGACGCGGATACTTATCATATTTTGGTACAAATGCCTTAGCGCCTTGTTCCATCCGGGGCCAATAGAAGCCAGCCCTTATTTATTTGAGAGCCAACGAATCTGCATCAGAGTGATATTCACATACTCATTCGTGAATTTCTCTCAGTTCGTAGTCTCATGTTTTCACTTATTCATTATTGCTAACATGATTATGAGTAGCTAAACTTTTATATAGAGCTTGATTGAACCATTTAGAGGATGACTCCCGTTATATCTCATATTATTTTGCCGTGAATTTCTCTCTGTGTTCAACTGCGTGCTCAATTTTGTTAACTGAATGACCATCAATTAGCGATTCCTATTTATTGTGCTTTACTTGAGAAAGATTTCATATTTAGGAAGTCGTTGATTACCCCTGAAGTATATGAGAAATCAATACAAAAGGTTTAAAGATGGGATCAAAGATAATGAAACCTTGACGTGATCATAGGGAGCTGCAAGAAAAAAACCAACCATTTTAATTTGAGAGAGTGCGTCTAATAGACTATTGTAGTTACTTGAGAGAGAATTAAGGTAACCGTGATCCTTAGAGAACAACTAGGCAAAAATACAGGGAATATAGCAGGGGGATTCCAACAATTCGGGGAAATCAAGCTTTAGAATTTCTCGTTCTTGTTTACAACACATAGTTTCACTAGTGATATTTTACTGCATTAACATTACCTATTTTTTTTAGTATTAAGAGACAAACAACGAGATATTGCAACTTTTGAGGATTTGAATTCGTGTGAGCCAAATAGTGATAGTTAATAAGTTAATTCCCTATGGGATTTGACTCCGGACTCTTGAAATAGATTATAGTTGCAACGACCACTAGTCCTTTGATTAGGTATAGTTGGGCATGATTAAACTTTTGTATCATTGCCGCGAAATTAACGGTGTTATTGATCACTACTTGGAGGATTGCTATAATTCTTAGTTTAGTAAATTTTCTTGATTATAAATTCTGAATGCATTGAAACTTTAACATTGGCAATATTGTGTATTCCAGATATATGTCTATAAACTCCCCAAGAACTAGTAAATTGTTTGAAGCATTACCGAAACCCGAGAAATCTTTGAGGGCATTGAATTGGGAAAACAAGAAACACAAACAACAACAAAAAAACCCACGAAAAAATTGAAATAGAAATTGTTGACATCGACAATATCAATAATAAAACTAATCAGGGTGATCAAATCAATAGAGGAGTGGCACCTATTATGGCAGAAGCGGTGCTATATGATTGGGCTCAGCCCACCGCTGACAATCTGGCGACCGCAATTGCAGTCCCTCAGATTTAAGCAAAAATATTCCAAATCACAATTAACATGTTGCACCTGATGCAGAATAAGGGACTGTTCTCTGGGTCCTACCTTGACGATCCACATCAATACTTGAAGAACTTCTTATCATTGGTGTCACTCAAAGGCAACCTAATGTGACACCGAAAGCTATTCAGCTCTTATTATTTCCATTCTCAGTAACTAGAGAAGCTCAAACATGGTTAAATCCACTACCCATCAATTCCATAAGCACTTGGGAGGAATTAGTCAAGCAATTCTTGAACAAGTTCTATCCACCCAACAAGACTGCGAAGAAGATTGATGAGATTTTGCAGTTTAGAGAGAAATAGATGGAAACTCTACGGGAAACTTGGGAAAGATTCAAGAGAATGGCGGTAAAGTATCTGCACCACGACATTCAGAATCAGATGTTAGGAGAAAAGTTCTATCTGGGCTTAGCCAATAGTCTGAAAGCCAATTTGATGCTACGACTGGTGGAGCATTCTAAAGCAAGTCGTTCACAAATTGTAAAATTCTTCTGGACAAGATAGCTCGAAATTCAGGTTGGATAAAGAGATACACGACCTTCACCTAATGACCGGATGAGTTTGTTGACGAAGAAATTAGATGAGATGGGCACAAAGCAGGTTCATATTGTTGATACAACAAATGGAGGACTATGAACCGCATGCATTAATCAACCATATGTGTGCTCGTGGAGAGATGATAGTGACATCCCGATATTCACAGAAGACATGAACTTTGTGAACGATAATGGAGGACTAAGGCAAGGTGGCAATAGTGGTGTTAACAAAACCAACAATATAGACCCAGCAAGCCACAATACAATAACAACTCAGTAGGATCAGGACCACAGAGTCAGATGGTGCCTTAACAAAGACAAAATGGGTATAATATAGCAACAAAAACAATTAACTTATCAATAACCGTAGCAACAACAAATGGCTAGGCAAGAAGATGGTAATATGGCCGAAATCAATAGTATGTTGCAACAAATTATTGGGTCCAATGGAAGATGCAATAGAAGACAGATGCACATGACTCTGCCATCAGTGGTATTAAAACTCAACTGGAATAGCTGTCTCTAGCACTTAACAATAGGCCGCAAGGAACTCTACCTGGTAACATAACAGATTTAAATAAAGGAATTGTTATCATGCTTTGCTTTATTTGATTCTTAAAATAACCTATTATATCATTTTATGCTTTACATTATTTAAACTGTTATCTTGCTTTAATTTAATTGATCATTCAAAGAAACTTATTATCTCATTTGATGCTTTTCTTTATTTAAATTGTATCCTGCTTTACTTTAACTGATCCTTAAAATGAACTCATTATCTCATTTGATGCTTTAACTCATTTAAATAAACTTTTTTTTAACATTTTATTGGTGCTTGACACAGATACGATATACGTGGTGGCACAAGGTCTTGTTGTGCGAAGATTTTGAGAATGTGTGCACGAGGTGCCGTGTGTATAAGATTCGTGATTTGTGGCTTATGATTTGTGATTATGAAGGGTGGTACCTCGGAGTGATTCTTGTTGTAAATTATGTGTTAGAGGTATTCCTTCTTCTTGTAGGCTAGAGAGACTTACCATCACTCTTTGTTGATAATTTCATTCTTTTTGTGATTTTTATGCTAGAGATACTTGGCTCACTCTATTTCATCAGCCTCCCTTTTTGTCCCTCTTTGGGTTTCTTTTTGTTCACATTTCTTTCTTTTCTTACTTTCTCTTTCATGGAGATCATTTCTTTTCTCTTCTTTTTAATGCCTTGGTACCTCTTTTAGATTATTCAACTTTCCCCCCAAATTTAGGCTTTGAGCCACATTTTACGTATGAGTTCTTAGGAGGGTTCAGATGCCAATAGGAGATCATGTTCAAAAGGTGAAAGACTTGTAGCAAGGTTACCAAAAAATATAGGCCAAAGGCTCAAAGGTAGTTGACTAGGGATAATGGTCATAGGGTGGAAATTGAAAGCTCAAACATTCCAAGGAAAGCCTACAATCGTCATTCAAACCGAGCAAACTCAAAAAATTTCCTTGAAGCACATTCAGGGCAAGGTCTAGACTATTCGCTCAAGCACTTGGACTAGCAACAAAAATTCACCTCACCTCTCATGCAACCAAACCGTAAAAGAAGATAGAGTCTAATACCCACAATAACCACAATCGAGTCCAACATCTCTATGGTCTACACAACCACCTAATGATTATCAAAAGACAACTCTAGAGCCTCAGAGTCACTTACTAGAGTTACTTCTTTAAAAAATGACTCACAATAACCTTGTCTCAAACCATAAGTATGCAGTTAAGTATGTTGGTACCACATGAAGCATAAATAACTCATTTTCATAGAAGAACTTGATTTGGTATTTTATTCATTACTACTTACTACTACTATTACCTAAACTTGCAACAGACTATTTCCCTTAAGATAGTTGTCATACTATCCATCCTCGGGAAAAGTCACCCGGTTCATACAAGAAACCACTTTTGGAAAGAACCGCGGCATTAGAAACACCAAAGGATTATTATCAACAACAAGGAAGAAAAGCATAATATTTACACTACCAAAACAAACAAAATTATAGATTACTACTACATGTATCAAACTACTAAAAATAAACAAAATAAGTCATCCAATTATTACATCTAGTGTCATCAAATGTATCAATCAATAAAATTCTCCACCGCCAAATAAAAGTAAGCATTGTCCCTAATTCTCATCAAAACAAAACTAAAGAGCACAGAGGGGCGAAGAAACTCCCTAAGCATCCTCAGTCATCATGGTATCACCAGTAGGGTCAGTCCGAGTCGGTTCAACTAGCAGGATGGTATCATCATCGAGCGGGGAGCTGCCTGAGATGTGAACATGTCACGCACTGTAGCAGGAGTGCTAGATGTAAGTCGAGGCTCCTCAGCTTGAGCAGTTGGGGCATCCTGAGAAGTCTGAGCTGGTTGAGGTGGGGCGGGGTCAATCAGCATGTCAAAGGGCAAGTTGCCTGCTTCATCTATTCTAGTCACTTCAGTCCCCAGCCACTTAATTGAGCTATAACTGGCCTGAGTCTTCTTCATCCTTTCACCTGCTTAGTCAACCTTTCAATCACTGTACCATGCCGAGCAAGTGTATCCATAATCATTATCTAATTGTCCAAGACCTAGGTGAGCTTCATATCAATGTCAGAAGAGGCTGTGTAGATAGCTGCCCCGCAACTGTACTAGATAGCTCGGACAGCTTTGATGTAGTTATCTGCATCCAGTAGTTGAGACTCACCAGTGTCTTAGAAACCCATAAGGTAGATAGTGGGCTAGTAGGCAACGAAACCAGCCTCAGAGCTGGCGTAGGCAATGGAACAAAGGGTTATGATGGCTTAGAATCTAGCAATTGTAGGGGGCTCACCTGAAGAGGAAGGGATACCAAAGGGACCGAGAACTGCTACTATAGGCTCATCAGATTGGCTAGTAGTAATAGAAGGCTGGCTGCTCTTCTTTGAGTTCCTGGGGTCATGCAACTTATACAGATCAAAGGGGCCGGTTGGCTTAATTTTCATTGTGCGCACCGCATTTGAAATCTTACGGGCCGCAATTGCTGGTTTTGTAAGCTTTGTTATTAAACAAAGTTCTCCCGCTACAATTTAATTATGCGGACTGCACTTGAAATACGATCGCAGAGAGAGGTCTGTGCTGTCCATCAGAGAACTTCTCTGGGACATGAGTACTTCTACCTAAGTGCAGACCGCAATTTAATTATGCGGACCACAATTGGATTTCTACGACCGCAAATGCGTGTCTGCACTGTCCTTCAGAGACTTCTCTCTGAAGGTTTAAGGCACCAGTGCAGGAGTGCGACTGCACTTAGATTTTTGCGAACCGCACTTCCACCCTGTCTTCTGCATGATTATGCAGTGAACACCCCTCTATTCTTATGCTTTCTTCTACTGCTAATATGACTACTGTCTACTTTGTACCTCAACACAATAATTGAAAACTCTCCTTCTGCATAAATAGATAATGGTATGATCAACAGGAAAGGGAGAGACATCCAAAGTAAGGGGTAGTCAAGGAAAGGGAAGAAGCAGAGGTGCCATGCACCCTAGTGCCCAAAAAGCAATCACCAAGAAGCAAACATCTGGTCAGGGGAGAGGTCGGAGTATCTCAGATTCTGATTCTTATGCCCCATCTAGGGAAGTCCCCGAAGGCAACTCATTGTCTCAGTCTGAATCACAATGATGAGCAGTCTCAGCCACAGGGGCAGTCTCAGCCCCAAGTTGAACCTTCCACATCTCGGGGTACCTCCTAGGGATAAACTAGCTCTAGTCTTGAGTCAAATGCCGCTGCACAAGACTCTGATTCTGATGATGCCCATGATGACGGAAAATGGAGAAAGGTTGCAAAGTATGGCACAATAAGGACAAAGAAGAAGGTGGTCTGGGAAAACCGTTTCTTGAGCTTCATCGCCTATATGGATTTCAGAAGGTGGTGGAAAGAAAGGTTCCTCACCATGAAAGGATATTCCTCACCAAGGGCCTAGACAAGTACAATTCGACAGTCCTCGTACAGTTTACAAAGAGGAAATGCTAAATGCAGTCCACTGAGGAGTTGGTTGATGACAAGGAACACCTTGTTTGGGAGTTCTACGCCAACACAACACATGTTGTAATAAAGAGAATGGTTACCAAAGTGCACAACCGCAAGGTGAAATTTGATCAACGCACTTTTAATACTTACCTGGGACATGAGGATGTGGAGCCGAAGGAGTATCTGCCCAAATTAGCTGATAAGGAAGAGGTTCGTCCGTGGCTCACGGAGATTCTTCCACCTGGGCTAACTCGTCCTTATATAGGTGCCGGAGTGCCAATATTTCGCAAGACTTTGAGCTTCAAGGCGAAGGGGTGGCAGACTTTGTTTGTACGAGACTTGACCCAATCCAGAATGAAAAACTTACCTTTGGAGAGAGCAATGCTTGTGGCTTCTATCATGGCTGGGTTCCTAATCAATGTGGGTGTTTTAATGTTAGCCAATATAACTTTGGTAGCACAACAGGGTAACACTTCCTACCCCTACCCCGGAAACATCACAAAGTACTTGACAGATGCCAAAGTGGAGTCCAGACAATTTGATACGAAGAATAGTGAAGGACTAAGGTTAGTTTCTACCTAGGTTGTGCAATTATGTGTTCAATCCAACTAGGTAACATGATAAAGGCATGATAGCAACAAATCCAACCCAATCTAAGCATGATTTCACAAATACCTATTCTTAAATTATCCCACATGGACAAAGATAAGGGATGTAATCATAGATTGCCTAAAAAGAAGTTAAAAAGCAAAAATAGATTCAAAAGAAAAGAAACAAAATTGAAGTGATGCATACGAGATTGTGCTGGTATGATTAGAACGATTGGAGTGTGGGTGGTTACATGTGTTCAAATGTGCAAACAAATTGTTCTTCAGTAGAATCCCAGTCAGAGGGTGAAAATGGCGAAAAGTGTAAAATGAAGACCTACTGTTCTATTTATACTTGTGTGTAGGTCGGGTTAAAGAGAGGGTGAGTGCGTCCGCAAAAATTCCAAATGTTGTTCGCACTCTGTTACCTGGGTGGCGGAGAGCATGCAGTTGTGTAGTCCGTACTTTTTCAAGTGCGGCCGCACTTCTTTCAGCCTATTTTTAGTGACCTCTCTGAAAGTGCTCTCTTACAGCTGCAAAATTATCTGATAGGCCACAAAGTTGGCTCTGCACTGATGTGAGAAAAGTTCAGAGGACCCTCATTTAGCTCCTGAGCTACCTTTTGCAAATGTGGTCCGTAGTCAAAATTTGCGACCGCAATCAAATTTTTGTTGCCCACGTTTCCTCATCTGTTGCCGCACATATAAAAGTGTGGTCTGTACGTTCCCATGCAAGACACAATACCTAAAACCGATCACTGCAACACACTTCAAATCTAGTTAAAAAAACAATAAACGACATCTAAACTAAAAGAGAAAAGGGAAAAGAACTTGGGTTGCCTTCCAAGAAGCGTCTTATTTAACGTCATCGCATGACGCAGTGTCATAGTAACCTCAATTGAAGAAAAGAACCGTCACCACGTGGATTTCACCATCTTTTTTCCAAATAATGTTTCACTCGGTGACCATTGACTCAAACTATTTCATTTTTCTTGTTCTTCAAGTCCAAAGCACCAAAGGGTGTCATACCAATAATTTCAAACGGACCACTCCACTTTGATTTAAGCTTCCCGGGAAACATTCCCAACCATGAGTTGAACAACAATACTAGATCACCAGCCTTGAACTCTTTGTTCCAAATATACTTGTCATGAAGGTACTTCATCATTTCTTTGTACAAGGACGAATTCTCATATGCATGATATCAGAATTCATCCAATTCATTCAAATGAGCAACCCACAAGTTAGCGGCCATATTCCAATCAAGATTTAATTTCTTCAAGGCCCACATTGCCTTGTCCTCTAATTCCACCAGAAGATGACAAGCTTTTTCGAACACCAACAGATATGGAGACATTCCGATAGGTGTTTTGTAAGTCATTCTATATTCCCATAGAGCACCATCAAGCTTCTTAGACCAATCTAACCAATTTGCATTTACCGTCTTAGACAAAATACTCTTTATCTCTCGGTTGGGAACTTTCATTTGACCACTTGCTTGTGGATGATAAGGAGTTGTCACTTTGTGAGTGATACTATACTTGCGGAGCAAAATGTCAAAAGCCTTGTTGCAAAAGTGCGACCCTCCATCACTTATGATTTCCCACGGAGTCCCAAACCTTGTGAAAATATTCCTCTTCAAGAAAGCTATCACATGTCTAGCCTCATTGTTGGGTAAAGAAACGACTTCAACCTGTTTAAACATATAATCCACCGTGACCAAAATGTAGGTGTTACCACAAGAAATCACAAAAACATTCAAAAATGTCAATCTCCAAGATGGATGTAAGGGGCATCTCATGTTTCTTTGAAATTCTACCGGCTCGTTGACATTCATCACATCTTCTCACTAACTCATTTGCATCTCTGTAGAGAGTAGGCCAATAGAAACCACAACTTAGGACTTTAGCCGCCATTCTTGATCTACCATGTTGACCTCCATAGGACGGAGAATGACAAGCCCCAAGAATGTCACTTTGTTCCTTATTTTGCACACATCTTCTAATCACCCCATCCGTGCAAGTAGAAGGATCTGAATTTGAGGCAGCAGAGATAGTTGGAGCTATTGAAAGACTATAATATCACTCTATTGTATGATCTAGGGAAGGCTAATGTGGTGGCTGCTGCCTTGAGTAGGAAGGCGGAGAGCATGAGTAGTTTGGCATTTATACCGACAGTGGAGAGGCCATTGGATATGGATGTTCAGGCCTTGGCTAACAAATTATAAGGTTGGATATTTCGGAACCTAGTAGGGTTTTGACCTGCGTTTTGGCATAATCGTCTTTGTTGGAGTGATTCAAGGCTTGCATGTTTGATGATCCTCACTTGCTTGTGTTGAAAGACACGATGCAACATGGTGGTGCTAAGAAGGTTGTGATTAGGGATGATCATGTTATGTGGCTTCAAGGCCGTATTTTTGTTCCGAATGTCGATGGTTTGAGAGAGCTGATCCTTGAGGAGGCTCGTAGCTCACGATATTCTATACAACCAGGAGTCAAGAATATGTATCATGACTTGAAACAACATTTTTGGTGGCGGAAGATGAAGAAAGACATAGTTGGGCATGTCTCACGGTGCTTGAATTACTAGCAGGTGAACTATGAACATCAGAAATTGAGAAGTTTGACTTAGATGTTGGTGATACCGGAGTGGAAGTGGAGCTCATTGCTATGGACTTTGTGTTAGGCTTACCATAGACTTTGAGGAAGCATGATGATGTTTAGGTCATTTCGGTGATGACTTCCAACACTTCAAAGCGGTAGGCTCATATCTATATCAGGGAGATTGTTCATCTGTACGGTGTGCCCATTTCTATTATCTCAGACCGTGGCACCCAGTTCACTTTGCACTTTTGGGGAGCTATACAGTGTGAGTTGGGAATGAAAGTGGAGATCAACACTGCATTTCATCCGCAGACGGATGGCAAGTCCAAGCAATATCCAGATAGGTGAGGATATGTTGAGGGCCTATGTTATTGATTTTGAGGGCTAGTGGGACCAGTTTCTACCGTTGGTAGAGTTTACCTACAACAATAGTTATTAGTCCAGCATCTAGATGGTATGTGCCTTTATACGGTAGGTGGTGTTGTTCTCCTATTGGTCGGTTTGATCCTGATGAGGCTAGGATGCTGGGTACGGATTTGGTTCGTGATTCTTTGAAGAAGGTGAAGTTGATTTAGGATCGCCTTCCTTCAGCAAAGAGGAGGCAGAAGAGTTAGGTTGACTATATGGTCCATGATATGGCTTATATGGAGGGCGAGGGGGTACTTTTGAAAGTTTCACCTATAAAAGGCGTGATAAGATTTGGGAAGAAAGGCAAGTCGAGCCCGAGGTTTATTGGCCCATATGAGATCTTAGAGAGAGTTAGGAAGGTTTCTTATACGTTTGTATTGCCTCCCATCCTAGCAGGGATACATCCGGTGTTTTCACGTTTCTATGTTTCGGAAGTACCATGAAGATCAGTTGAAGTTTTGGACTTCAGAACAGTGCAACTTCATGGGGATTTGACCTATGAGGAAGAGGCAATAGCAATTTTAGATTGAAAGGTTCAAAATTTTAGGTTAAAGGATATTTATTCTATGAAAGTGCTTTGGAACGGTCAGCCGACTAAGGAGGCTACTTGGGAGTCCGAGTCCGATATGAGGAGTAGATATCTGCATCTTTTTCCCTGTCAAGGAACATTTCAATGTCCATTCGAGGATGAACGTTTCTTTTAGAGGTGGAGAATGTAACAATTTGATAGGTTGTTTTGAGTTGTAGATTCCCATTCGTTGTTTGAGACTATGCATATCATTATTTTATGGTTTGTGACCTACGTGCGTGGTTCGTGTTGATTCCCGAAAAGTTTAAAGGCAATTTTTCAAAGAAAACTTGATTTTTGAACTTAAAATTTGTTAAAGTTGAGCACGTCAACATTGGTGGTAAACGATCTTGGATCGGTGCTTTGACGATCTCGGTAGGGTTGTATGATAATTTTGGACTTGTACGCATGTTTGGTTGGGGTACCAGGTGACTCGAGGCCGTTTCGGTGCTTATTGTGAAAAGTTTGAATTTGAAGGTTTGAAATTAGAAATCTTTGAGTGTTTATACTTGATTCTTCATTTTAGATGTTATTTTGATGATTTGAGATTACGAGCGAGTTTGTACCATGTTATGGTACTTTTCTGGATGTTTGGATCGGAGCCCGGGGAGCTCGGGTAAGTTTCAGACTGATTTGGTGAGAATTGGGATTTGCTGGTGCTACAAACCTCGCAATTCCGATGGTCTGTTCGCAAATGCAAGCCTCGCATTTGTGATGCTGGGCCGCTTCACAAAGCGAAGCTATGGTCGCTTTTGCGAAGGGGCACCTTTGCGTTGTGATGCTTCTATCGCAATTGCGATGTCCGTAATTGCGATGCTTGTGTCGCAATTGCGATATCTGAGGCTCAAGAGCTTGTTCGCAATTACAATCCGCTGTTTTCTTTTGCGAACATCACAATTGCGAACAAGAGTTCGCTATTGCGATACCTAGAACTGGGTAAAATATAAGAATTTCGGGGTTTAGCTCATTTTCCTCTATCTTTGAGACCTAAACTCCATAGAGAGACGATTTTGGAGAGCAATTTATTCCCAAATTCATAGGTTAGTAACTTTAACTTGTTTTTGTTCATTTTCCATAGATTTCACAATTAAAACTAAGATTTTATAGAGTAGAAATAGGGTTTTTTGGTAGAGATTTAGGATTATATATTTTAGAGATTTAGACCTCAATTTGAGGTCAGATCTCGAAATAAATCACATATTTGGACTCGGTGGTGAATGGGTAATTGTCACGACTCCAAAATCTCACCTTAAGAATCGTGATGGCATTGAGTCTCTATGACTAGTTAAGCCTAATACACAACAACATCAAACGGATATAACATCTTAATACTAAAACTGAAAGGAATGGCCCAAATAATAGCCAATATCACAATACCACTTTCACAATCCCAAAACCCGGTAATACAGAGTCATAAGCTCCACGAAGTTGTACACAAGATATTCCAAAATACAATAATATTTTGGATTACAACTAAACAGTAGCATAAATGAAGTAAGAGGGTGACCCTGAGACCTACGAATAGAACAATTGGTGTACCTTGAAGTCTCCAACCGCACATGCACCACTCTAAAAAATAACACGATTCTAAATATGTGTTTTGTTTTCAATTCCAAGTTCAATTCGCCATAAACAATCATCCCACGAGAAATACTTTTATAGTTCTTTAGTTCCACATAGTATAATCTAAATATCATCGATCGATCAATAAGGCGATTACCGTAATACCAGTCAAGCATCCGTAAGTCGAAGCACAGTGTGCCTTCTGGTGTGTGCACCCTTCTCAAGCGGTCTCGAATAATGCTAGCATTCTTTTAATCATCCAAAATCATCCCTACCATCTAGAACTCGTGACCCCATATAGGAGAAAAATCATAACACGCATATGTTCCTTATGCCAGTTGGAGACATCCAGCTCAAGCCGTGGTCGACATTATCAACAACTCTTTGAAACCCATTTGCACATAATCAAGCCATCAGAATCGAATTTCCCCATCTCAACCAAGACACGCAAGCCGTCAAACCTTAGGGTATTTCCACAAAACACCGGTAAAGCATCACCACACCAAAGGAACCAATAACCTTTATTACTATGCTAACCCAACATCACCAATCCGACCCATTTCTTCGAATCCTCCTCGACTTGCCTTCAAGTTAACACTTCTCCTTGCCGGTACACTACGATCCTAAACCAAATTCACCAGAAGAGATCTTAGCATGAACCACGTCGTCCAAAAGCCCATGAACCACTGTATACCCTCTAAACTACCCAATAATGCCACAACCAAGATACCCATTCTGAAGAGACCTTCTGTGAATCTGAAGCTGAATTCTAACTAAATCATTTATAAGCTCATGTAGCACCAACCATAAAATACATCAAATCATCTACTAAGGGCGTATTCACCCTCGCGACAGCCAAGCCAACTTCCTCAAGTGCCCTGAATAATAAGATATACCTTCTACTGAATAGAAGCTCCATATAAAACATGTAACCTCAAATACCACTGGCTCGCCTCAAATCAACATCCTCCCATGACCCTACCTCGATCACAACAACCATGCAATCAATTAAATCCTCCCAAGCTCGTACTCACCAACCAGATATCAGAATCCGCTGCATCCCACACGTGAACAACTGAAAGATCTACCAACACAACACCTCAAGACAATGCAAAACAAGTCCAAACAAGCTGAAACCAATCTGAAATGCATCTGAGGCCTTCGGGACCACATCCAAACATACCAACATGTCCTAAAATACAACAAGAACCTACTCAAGGCCTCAAATAACCCAAAACAACATCAAAACTATGAATTGCATCACAATTCAATCCCAAGGAAGTAATTAACTTCCAACTTCCTAAACTCATAACGAAACACCTCAAACCAACCCGTAATTACCTCAAAATTTGCACATAAATCCCAAATGACACAACGATCCTATACTAAATTTTTTGCCCCCAAAATCCGAGCCTGGTATCAACAAAGTCATCTCTCGGTCAAACCTCTCAACCTCTTAAACCTCCAACTTTCCAACTTTCGCCAAAAAAACACCAAACTAACCTATAGACCTCCAAATCCAAATCTGGACACACGCCTAAGTCCAAAATCACCATATGAAGCTATTGGAATCATCAAAATACTATTCCGGAGTCGTCTACACAAAAGCCGAATTCCAATTAACTCTTCCAACTTAAGCTTCCAACCTTGGGATTAAGTGTCCCAATTCGCTCCGAAACTTTCGTAAAACCAAACCAACTATCCCGCCAAGTAACATAACCTTAAAAACATATATGTAAGGCATAAAATAGGGAAGACGGGGCTAAATTACTCAAAATAACCGTCCGGATCATTACAACGGCCACCACACCGTCGTTACCATCGTTGATGATAATAACGACTATGAATGGGTGGAACGGTTAGTTGTCATCGCTACCAGGCAAATTCTCCACGCAATATCATCTCTCATTCCTAAGTCTTGGAATTTTACTCGTGAGTCTTCAGATATCTTTTCCTTAATGCATTTAAAAAGAATTTCCTCATTTGCTAACTTTTGTTTTCCTTACTCCAGCTACTCATTAGGGACTGCCATTGGTTAAAAATCTGGCCTAATAGGTCCAGAAAATTATAGATATTTCTACAGCAGACTCTCGTAGGCGGAACTCTTGTAGGCGGAATAAGATTTCCCCCAGACTTAATTGGAAAGGCAAAAATGACGGTAAAAGCTTCCTTTTTTTCCTTTCAACTTTCAACATGACTTAGAATAAATTTATTGACTCCTGTTTGTAATACATAGTCCTTCCGAAATGGTCTTCCGTTTGCCCTGCTGTTGAGGTTTTCGACGATCCAGAGGAAGCCCATTAACAATTCCAAGATGTCCTCAACCGAAAAAAGGCTCGTGAAGCCGCTCTTTCTTTCGGTGAAGACGCCTCCTCCCAGATTCCGCCACCCTAAGCACAAGAAACCAAAGAAAAAATGTACCTCTACAGCTAGGACTCGGGAGAAGACTTCAACAAAAGAATCTTCAACCGGACCAGCCACAGTAGTCCTTGATGATGAAGGAGCTGATGATGAAGCGGTTCCTCTTCAAAGGGGAAAAAGATCTTCATCAACTCAACCGGATGCTCAGTTAGGAGAACTTCACGCACCACAATCGAAAGAAGTTCAAGGGTTCTTCACGAAAATGCAATTGGCTGCAATTGCCGAGTCAAAATGACCGTCCGGATCGTTACAACGGCCACCACACCGTCGTTACCAGCGTTGATGATAATAACGACTGTGACTGGGTGGAACGATTAGTTGTAATTGCTACCAGGGAAATTCTCCACGCAATATCATCTCCCATTCCTAAGTCTTGGAATTTTACTCGTGAGTCTTCAGATATATTTTCCTTAACGCATTTAAAAAGAATTTCCTCATTTGCTAACTTTTGTTTTCCTTACTCCAGCTACTCATTGGGAACTTCCATTGGTTAAAAATCTGGCCTAATGGGTCCAGAAAATTATAGATATTTCTACAGCAGACTCTCGTAGGCCGAATAAGATTGCCCCCAGACTTAATTGGAAAGGCAAAAATGACGGTAAAAGCTTCCTTTTTTTCCTTTCAACTTTCAACATGACTTAGAATCAATTTATTGACTTCTGTTTGTAGTACATAGTCCTTCCGAAATGGTCTTCCGTTTGCCCTGCTGTTGAGTTTTTCGACGATCCAGAGGAAGCCCATTAACAATTCCAGGATGTCCTCAACCGAAAGAAGGCTCGTGAAGCCGCTCTTTCTTCCGGTAAAGACGCCTCCTCCCAGATTCCGCCACCCTAAGCACAAGAAACCAAAGCAAAAATGTACCTCTATAGCTAGGACTCGGGAGAAGACTTCAACAAAAGAATCTTCAACCGGACCAGCCACAGTGGTCCTTGATGATGAAGGAGCTGATGATGAAGCGGTTCCTCTTCAAAGAGGAAAAAGATCTTCATCAACTCAACCGGATGCTCAGCTGGGAGAACTTCACGCACCACAATCGAAAGAAGTTCAAGGGATCTTCACGAAAATGCAATTGGCTGCAATTGCCGAGTCTTGTTTGTAGACTCCTATCGACGCCTCCGTTCAGAGGAGTTCTACACTTGATAACAGAAGATGTTCCTTCCCCACCGTCATCCTACCATGGAAATTTAGGGAATACTTACCTGGTACCCATTCAAAATCCTAGTGGAAAATGGAGTATCATTCTCACGGTTTCCAATGAGTGCCATCTACTGTCCAAGCTGGTAAAGGTTGCCAATTACCTGAAGCCTCTAGCCATAGACAAAGATTGGTGAAAGATAAGTTCTCTTTCTGCTGAGTGTCTGATCAACAACAACATGCATTTCTCAGCCTAGGTATCGATTTAATCTTCTTCTTTCCCCTTCTTTTTTATTAGATTTGGTCTTCATACCCTTAACCTTAAATCCTTGTAGGCTAACCTCCTTGCCTCCGAGGGTCCACAAAAGCTGATCTTGGACAAAAAGGAGCTAACTTCTGAATGAAATCAGCTTGTTGCCGAATAGAACCAGCTTGTCGAGCACCTCCTGGCTTTAGAGGCAAAAGTTGGTCGGATGGGTGAGCTCGAAGCTCGGTTAGAACAATCCGAGCAAGATAAAATGGCCTAAATCCAAGAGGCTGCTCAACTACTTGAAGAGATCAAAGATTTGAAGGCCAAGTGGGCTGAGCTGTAGGATGCTATAACTGCCGCAGTCGAACATGAGTCTACTTCCATGGAACAAATCAACAACCCGGAAGCAAACTTACGTTTCAAAATCGAGGAGGCTACTGTTGCCGAGGAGAAGAGAGCCAAGATGGAAGATACGTTCAAAAAGGTTATGGAGCAGAACCAGATTCGTGCGAGAACCAATATCGAACTTGATTCCTTGATCAACATTATGAGAGCTGAAAATTATCAGCTTCAATCCAAATCAAAAAGCTCCGAGCTAAGATCCAAGACCAAGAAGACTCCTTCCTCCTCGAGTAAACTTATGCAATTTACCACGAGGAGGAAGACTTTTGAGGAGGCCAAAGAAGGCATTACAAACATAGATCATTGTATTGCTAAAGCTCGTGGACTGGAGACAACTGCTCTCGACAACATTCCTGCTCGGCTTGTTGCTTCAAGCTCTTCGAACACCAGCTCCAAGTATTAGAAACTGATGAGGACGCTGAAAAAGAAGAAAATGATAAGGATGAAGGCCCTGGACTGGATGTGGGCCAACCTTCATCTTAAAAAGAAGCAGAAAACACTTCCCTTCCTTCTTATTATATAAGAAAAACTAATTGATGTATATTTAAGTTTTTCCTTTGTAACTATGCCAAAACTTATTTATTGAGTTGGCAGTTTATGTAATGAAAGAAATCTTTTGCTTAATTATTGTGTAAAGGATATTCCTTTCACTTAACTAATAATGATAGGGAATTCTTATTTTATCCGATAACTTTGATCCAGGGCATTCACACTTCCGGTATCTACCCTTTAACTATGAGGGTTTCATAAGAGAGGGCCCTTATGTTAGTGGTGCTCTTGAAGAGGGCGTCTCCTGTTCATCGCGGCAGAAGCATTTGAAGTTTTAATTAACTTTCAAATGAAAAAGAAATTAACTTATCGTTTGGACAAGAAATAAGTTAAGAACAAAGCAGAACTTTGATTTATTCTTTCTGTTCTCAAAAGTACATTTAAATAAACATTTATTTGCTTAAGTAAGCAAAGCTACCAATACAAGTGGCTAACTTGTACAACTTATTTTTATGGGGCTGATCATGTAGTCCCCGATTCTGATAAAATTTATCCCCCGTTTCTAACAGTCCCTGATTTTTGTGACACTTTTAGTGCTCTAATATGCAATAGTTCCCCTAGTGTTCGCATTCTAAGTATGAGAATTCGAATACTGGAGATCTTGCTATCGCCGATGACCCTTCCTTCGTAGTATGCTTTACATTGCTGCCTCATTAAAAACCTTGCCAGAAAAACCCAATTGGGACAAAAAAAGGATGAAGGGAAAAAAGTGCAGCACATACTTTCAGTATCAACAAGGATCTTCAACAATAATACCTTTTGAGGTGAGTCACGTTCCAATTGATTGGCAATGTAACTCTATCTTATTTTCCAACTGATACTAGCGTTTACCGATTATAACTGAAATCCAGTAAGGTTCTTCCCACGTTGGTCCCAGCTTTCTGGCATTAACCCCTCAGGTATTTTCAGTTACTTTTCTCAAAAACAAATCTCTGACTTTGAAATAATGAAGATTTTTTTTGGCGGTTACAAAGTCTTTCCATCCTTTGCTTTTGTGCCACCATTCTCATATATGCCAAGTTTCGATGCTCTTCAAGCAAATCCAGCTTAATCAACAGAGCTTCATTATTTGCCTCCTCGTCTGCCTGAAAATACCTTATGGTCGATTCTTCAGTCTCTACTGGGATCAAAGCTTCCGCACCGCACACAAGTGAAAATGATGTTTCACCCGTGCTTGACTTCATCATTGTTCGATATGCCCATAACCCACCTGGTAGCTCATCTGACAAATTACCTTCAACATCTTCTAATTTATTTTTGAGATTTTGAATTATTACCTTGTGGTTGACTCTGCTTGTCCGTTAGCTCTTGGATGGTATGGAGATGATGTAATCCATTCAATCTTCAACCCTTCTAAAATGTTTGTGACTTCGGCACCTATAAATTGTGGCCCATTGTCACAAGCAATTTTATTTGGTACTCCAAACTGACAAATGATGCGATCCCAAATGAAATCAATGACTTCTCGTTCTTCGATCTTTTTATAAGCACCTGCTTCAACCCATTAAGTGAAATAGTCAGTTAGAACCAAAAAAATTTTACCTACCCAGGCCCTTGTGTTAAAGAACCAACTATGTCCATCCCCCATTTCATGAATGGCCATGGTGACACCACCGAACGCAAAAGTTCTGCCGGTTGATGCACTAACTGTGCATGTCGCTGATACTTATCACATTTTTGTACAAATGCCTTTGTGCCTTATTCCATCCGGGGCCAATAGAAGCTAGCCCTTATTAATTTGCGAGCCAATGAATCTGCGTCGGAGTGATTTTTGCATACTCATTCGTGAATTTTTCTCAGTTCGTAGTCCCATGTTTTCACTTATTCATTATTGTTAACATGATTATGAGTAGCTAAACTTTTATATAGACCTTGATTGAACAATTTAGAGGATGACTCCCGTTATATCTCATATTATTTTGTCGTGAATTTCTCTCTATGTTCAACTGCTTGCACAATTTAGTTAACTGAATGACCATCAATTAGAGATTCCTATATATTGTGTTTTACTTGAGAAAGATTGCATATTCTAGGAAGTCGTTGAAAACATTACCCTGAAGTATAAGAGAAATTAATACGAAAGGTTTAAAGATGAGATCAGAGATAATGAAACCTTGACATGATCATAGGGAGCTGCAAGAAAAAGGCCAACCAGTTTAATTTGAGAGAGTGCGTCTAATAGACTATCGTAGTTACTTGACAGAGAATTAAGGTAACCATGATCCTTAGAGAACAACTAGGCAAAAATACAGGGAGTATAGTAGGAGGATTCCAGCAATTGGGGAAATCAAGCTTTAGGATTTCTTGTTCTTTTTAAAACACTTAGTTTCACTAGTGATATTTTACTGCATTCACATTACCTATTTTTTTTAGTATTAAGAGACCAACAACGAGATATAGCAGATTCTGAGGATTTGAATTCGTGTGAGCCAAATAGTGATAGTTAATAAGTTAATTCCCTAAGGGATTTGACTCCGGACTCTTGAAATAGATTATAGTTGCAACGACCACTAGTCCTTTGATTAGGTATAGTTGGGTATGATTAAATTTTTGTATCATTGTCGCAAAATTAACGGTGTTATTGATCACTACTTGGAGGATTGCTAGAATTCTTAGTTTAGTAAATTTTCTTGATTATAAATTCTGAATGCATTGAAACTTTAACATTGTCAATCTTGTGTGTTCCAGATATATATGTCTAGAAACTCCCCAAGAACTAGTAAATTGTTTGAAGCATTACCGAAACCTGAGAAAGCGTTGAGGGTGTTGAATTGGGAAAACAAGAAACACATACAACAACAAAAACCCCGATGAACAAATTGAAATAGAAATTGTTGACATCGACAATAACTATAATAAAACTAATCAGGGTGATCCAATCAATAGAGGGGTGGAACCTCTTATGGCAGAAGCGGTGCTATATGATAGGGCTCAACCCACCGCTGACAATCTGGCGACCGCAATTGCAGTCCCTAAGATTTAAGAAAAAATATTCCAAATCACAATTAACATGTTGCACCTGCTGCAGAACAATGGATTGTTCTCTGGGTCCTACCTTGACGATCCACATCAATACTTGAAGAACTTCTTATCATTGATGTCACTCAAAGGCAACCTAATGTGACACCGAAAGCTATTCAGCTCTTATTGTTTCCATTCTCAGTGACTAGAGAAGCTCAAACATGGTTAAAGACACTACCCATCAATTCCATAAGCACTTGGGAGGAATTAGTCAAAAAATTCTTGAACAAGTTCTATCCACCCAACAAGACTGCAAAGAAGATTGATGAGATTTTGCAGTTTAGAGAGAAATAGAAGGAAACTCTACTGGAAACTTAGGAAAGATTCAAGAGAATGGGGGTAAAGTATCTGCACCACGACATTCCGAGTCAGATGTTAGGACACAGGTTCTATATGGGCTTAGCCGATAGTCTGAAAGCCAATTTGATGCTACGACTGGTGGAGCGTTCTTAAGCAAGTCGTTCACGTATTGTAAAATTATTCGGGAAAAGATGGCTCGAAATTCAAGTTGGATAAAGAGAGACACGACCCTCACCCTGGCTTTCCATTCGGATGCTCTAGACCCCAAAAAAACAAAGCTGAAAACATTGCTACTCTAATGACAAGATGAGTTTGTTGACGAAGAAAGTAGATGAGATGGGCACAAAGCAGGTTCATATTGTTGACACAACAAATGGAGGACTATGAACCGCATGCATTAATAAACCATATGTTTGCTCGTGGAGTGACGATAGTGACATCCCGAGATTCACAGAAGACATGAACTTTGTGAATGATTATGGAGGACCAAGGCAAGGTGGACAACAGTGGTGTAAACAAAACCAACAATATAGACCCAGCAAACCACTATACAATAACAACTCAGTAGGAGCAAGACCAGTGAGTCAGTTGGTGCCTTACCAAAGACAAAATGGGTATAATATAGCAACAAAAACAATTGACTTATCAATAACCGCAACAAAAACAAATGGCTAGGAAAAAAGATGGTAATATGGCCGAAATCAAGGGTATATTGCAACAAATTATTGGGTCCAATGGAAGATGCAATAGAATATAGATGTACATGACTCTGCCATTAGAGGCATTGAAACTCAACTGGGATAGTTGTCTCTAGCACTTAACAATAGGCCGCAAGGAACTCTACCTGGTAACATAACAGATTTAAATAAAGGAATTGTTATCATGCTTTGCTTTATTTGATTCTTAAAATAACCTATTATATCATTTTATGCTTTACATTATTTAAACTGTTATCCTGCTTTAATTTAATTGATCATTCAAAGAAACTTATTATCTCATTTGATGTTTTACTTTATTTAAATTGTATCCCACTTTACTTTAACCGATCCTTAAAATAAACTCATTATCTCATTTGATGCTTTAACTCATTTAAATAAACTTTCTTTTTGAACATTTTATTGGTGCTTGACACAGATACGATATACGTGGTGGCACGAGGTCTTGTTGTGCGATGATTTTGAGAATGTGTGCACGAGGTGTCGTGTGTATAAGATTCGTGATTTGTGGCTTATGATTTATGATTATGAAGGGTGGTACCTCGGAGTGATTCTTGTTGTAAATTATGTGTTAGAGGTAGTCCTTCTTCTTGGAGGCTAGAGAGACTTATCGTCACTCTTTGTTGATTATTTCATTCTTTTTCTCCCTTGATTTTTATGCTAGAGATACTTGGCTCACTCTATTTCATCAGCCTCCCATTTTGTCCCTCTTTGGGTTTCTTTTTGTTCACATTTCTTTTTTTTCTTTCTTTTCTTACTTTCTCTCTCGTGGAGATCATTTCTTTTCTCTTCTTTTTAATGCCTTGGTACCTCTTTTAGATTATTCAACTTTACCCCCAAATTTAGGCTTTGAGCCACATTATACGTATGAGTTCTTAGGAGGGTTTGGATGCCAAGAGGAGATCATGTTCAAAAGGTGAAAGGCTTGTAGCAAGATTACCAAAAAATATAGGCTAAAGGCACAAAGGTAGTTGACTAGGGATAATGGTCATGTGGTGGAAATTGAAAGCTCAAACATTCCAAGGAAAGCCTACAATCGTCTTTCAAACCAAGCAAACTCAAAATTTTTCCTTCAAGCACATTCAGGGCAAGGTCTAGACTATTCACTAAAGCACTTGGACTAGCAACAAAAATTCACCTCACCTCTCATGCAAATAGACAGTAAAAGAAGATAGAGTCTAAGACCCACAATAACCACAATTGAGTCCAAGATCTCTATGGTCTACACAACCACCTAATGATTATCAAAAGACAACTCAAGAGCCTTAAAGTCACTTACTAGAGTTACTTCTTTAAAAAATGACTCAAAACAACCTTGTCTCATACCAAAAATATGCAGTTAAGTATGTTGGTACCACAAGAAGCATAAATAACTCATTCTCATAGAAGGACTTGATTTGGTATTTTATTCATTACTACTTACTACTACTATTACCTATAATTTCCCTTAGGAAAGTTGGCATCCTCAGTCATCATGGTATCACCAGTAGGGTCAGTCCGAGTCGGTTCAGCTAGCTGGATGGTATCATCATCGACCGGGGGAGCTGCCTGAGATGTAAACATGTCACGCACTGCAGCAGGAGTGCTAGATCAAAATCAAGGCTCCTCAGCTTGAGCAGTAGGGGCATCCTGAGAAGTGTGAGCTGGGTGAGGTGGGGCTGGGTCAATCACCATGTCAAAGGGAAAGTTGCGCTTGCTTCAGCTGTCCTAGTCAATTCAGTCCCCAGCCACTTAATTGAGCTATTACTGCCCTGAGTCTTCCTCATCTTTTTCACCTACTTAGTCAACCTTTTGAATCACTGTACCATGCTGAGCAAATGTGTCCATAATCACCTTCTAGTTGTCCAAGACCTTGGTGAGCTTCATATCAATGTCAGAAGAGGCTGTGTAGATAGCTGCCCCGCAACTGTACTAGATAGCTCAGACAACTTTGATGTAGCTGTCTTCATCCAGTTGTTTAGACTCACCAGTGTCTTAGAAACCCATAAAGTGGATAGTGGGCTAGTAGGTAGAGGCACCAGCCTCAGAGCTAGTGTAGGTAATGGAACAAGGGCTTATGGTGGCTTAGAATCTGGCAATGGTAGGAGGCTCAGCTGAAGAGGTAGGGATACCAAAGGGACCGAGAGCTGCTACTATAGGCTCATCAGATTGGCTAGTAGTAATAGAAGGCTGGATGCTCTTCTTTGAGTTCCTGGGGTCATGCAACTTATACAGATCAAAGGGGCCGGTTGGCTTAATTTTCGTATCGAATGGTCTGGACTCCACTTTGGCATCTGTCAAGTACTTTGTGATGATGCTGGGGTAGGGGTAGGAAGTGTTACCCTACTGTGCTACCGTAATGATAGTGGATGACATTAAGACACCCACATTGATTAGCAACCCAACCATGATAGAAGCCACAAGCACTACTCTCTCTAAAGGTAAGTTTTTCATTCTGGCTTGGGTCAAGTCTCGTACAAACAAAGTCGGCCACCCCTTCGCCTCGAAGCTCAAAGTCTTGCGGAATATTGGCACTCCGACACCTATATAAGGAGGAGTTGGCCCAGGTGTAAGAATCTCCATGAGCCACGGACGAACCTCTTCCTTATCAGCTAATTTGGGCAGATACTCCTTCGGCTCCACATCCTCAAGTCCCAGGTAAGCATTCAAAGTGCGTTGATCAAATTTCACCTTGTGGTTGTGCACTTTGGTAACCATCATCTTTTTTACAACTGTTGTCGTGTTGGTGTAGAACTCCCAAATAAGGTGTTCCTTACCAACTCCTCAGTGAACTGCATCCAGCCTTTTTTCTTTGTAAACTGTACGAGGACTTTCAAATAGTACTTGTCTAGGTCCTTGGTGAGGAATTGACTTTCATGAGTGAGGGGCCTTTCTTTCCACCACCTTCTGAAATCCATATAGGCATTGAAGCTCAAGAAACGGTTTTCCCAGAACACCTTCTTCTTTGTCCATTGTGCAGTCCTTTGCAACCTTTCTCCCTTTTCCGTCATCATGGGCATCATCAGAATCAGAGTCTTGTGCAGTGGCATTTGACTCATGACTAGAGCTAGATGTGCCATAGGAGGTACCCCGAGATGTGGAAGGTTCAACTTGGGGCTGAGACTGCTCCTGTGGCTGAGACTGCTCCTCATTGTGCTATTCAGATTGAGACAATGAGTTACCTTCAGGGAATTCCCTAGACGGGTCATAAGAATCAGAATCTGAGATACTCCGACCTCTCCCCCGACCAGATATTTGTTTCTTGGTGATTGCTTTTTGGGCATTAGGGTGCATGGCACCTCTGCTTCTTCCCTTTCCTTGACTACCCCTTACTTTGGATGTCTCTCCCTTTCATCTAGATCATACAATTATCTGTTTATGCACAAGGAGAGTTTTCAATTATTGAGTTGAGGTACAAAGCAGTCAGCGGTCATATTAGCAGTAGAAGAAAGCATAAGAGCAAATGGGTGTTCAATGCTTAATCAAGCTGAAGACAAGGTGGAAGTGTGGTTCGCAAAAATCTAAGTGCAGCCGCACTCTTGCACTGATGCCTCAAACCTTCAGAGAGAAGTCTCTGAAGGAAAATGCAGACACGCATTTGCCGTCGCAGAAATCCAATTGCGGTCCGCACAATTAAATTGCACTCTGCACTTGGGTAGAAGTACTCATGTCCCAGAGAAGTTCTCTGATGGACAGTGCAGACCTCTCTTTGCGATCATAAAATTTCAAGTGCAGTCTGCATAATTAAATTGCAGCGGCAAAACTTTGTTTAATAACAAAGCTTACAAAACCAGCAATTGCGGCCCGCAAAATTTCAAATACTGTGCGCACAATCAATAACAGTGAAGGACTAAGGTCAATTTCTACCTAGGTTGTGCAATTATGTGTTCAATCCAACTAGGTAACATGATAAAGGCATGATAGCAACAAATCCAACCCAATCTAAGCATGATTTCACAAATACCCATTCTTAAATTACCCCACATAGACACAAATAAGGGATGTAATCATAGATGGCCTAAAAAGAAGTTAAAAAGCAAAAATAGATTCAAAGAAAAGAAACAAGATTGAATTGATGCATACGAGATTGTGCTGGTGTGATTAGAACGATTGGAGTGTGGGTGGTTGGGTGTGTTCAAATGTGCAAACAAATTGTTCTTCAGTAGAATCCCAGTCAGAGGGTGAAAATGGCGAAAAGTGTAAAATGAAGACCTACTGTTCTATTTATACTTGTGCGCAGGTCGGGTTAAAGAGATGGTGAGTGCGGCCGCAAAATTTCAAATGTGGTTTGCACTCTGTTACCTGGGTGGTGGAGAGCATGCAGTTGTATAGTTCGCACTATTTCAAGTGCGGCCGCTTTTCTTTAAACCTATTTTTGGTGAACTCTCGGAAAGTGCTCTCCTACGGTTGTAAAATTATCTGATTGGCCACAAAGTTGGCTCCGCACTGTTGTGAGAAAAGTTCAGAGGGCCCTCATTTTAGCTCCTGAGCTACCTTTTGCAAATGTGGTCCGTAGTCCAAATTTTGCTGCCCATGTTTCCTCTTCTGTTGCCGCACAGATATAAGTGTGGTCCGTACTTTCCCATGCAAGACACAATACCTAACACCAATCACTACAACATACTTCAAATCTAGTTAAAAGCAATAAACAACATCTAAACTAAAAGAGAAATGGGAAAAGAACCTGGGTTGCCTCCCAAGAAGTGCCTTATTTAACGTCATCGCATGACGCAATGTCACAGTAACCTCAATTGAAGTAAAGAACCGTCACCACGTGGATTTCACCATCTTTTTCCAAATAATGCTTCACTCGGTGACCATTGACTCAAAGTATTTCATTTTTCTTGTTCTTCAAGTACAAAGCACCAAAGGGTGTCACACCAATAATTTCAAACGGACCACTCCACTTTGATTTAAGCTTCCCGGGAAACATTCCCAACCTTGAGTTGAACAACAATACTAGATCACCGGCCTTGAAATCCTTGTTCTAAATATACTTGTCAAGAAGGTACTTCATCTTTTCTTTGTACAAGGATGAATTCTCATATGCATGATATCGGAATTCATCCAATTCATTCAAATGAGCAAGCCGCAAGTTAGCTGCTACATTCCAATCAAGATTTAATTTCTTCAAGGCCCACATTGCCTTGTGCTCTAATTCCACCAGAAGATGACAAGCTTTTTCGAACACCAACCGATATGGAGACATTCCGATAGGTGTTTTGTAAGTCATTCTATATTCCCATAGAGCATCATCAAGCTTCGTTGACCAATCTAACCAATTTGCATTTACCGTCTTAGAATAAATACTCTTTATCTCTCGTTTGGGAACTTTCATTTGACCACTTGCTTGTGGATGATAGGGAGTTGTCACTTTGTGAGTGACACCATACTTGCCGAGAAAAGTGTCAAAAGACTTGTTGCAAAAGTGCGACCTTCCATCACTTATGATTTCCCACGGAGTCCCAAACCTTGTGAAAATATTCCTCTAAGCTATCACGTCTAGCCTCATTGTTGGGTAATGAAACGACTTCAACCCGTTTAAACATATAATCACCGCGACCAAAATGTAGGTGTTACCACAAGAAATCACAAAAGAATTCAAAAATATCAATCTCCAAGATGGATGTAAGGGGCATCTCATGTTTCTTTGAAATTCTACCGGCTCGTTGACATTCATCACATCTTCTCACCAACTCATTTGCATCTCTGTAGAGAGTAGGCCAATAGAAACCACAACTTAGGACTTTAGCTGTCGTTCTTGATCTACCATGTTGACCACCATAGGGCGAAGAATGACAAGCCCCAAGAATATCACTATGTTCCTTATTCAGCACACATCTTCTTATCACCCCATCCGTGCAAATTCGGAAAAGGTATATTTCATCCCAATAGTAGTTTTTTCAATCCCTATTGATCTTCTTCCTTTGGTTAGAAGTGAACTCTTCCGAAATGATACCACTCACAAGGAAATTTGCCAAATTCACAAACCATGGTACCTCTTTCATTGAAAGTGCCAAGAGTTGCTCATCGGGAAAAGAGTCATTGATCTCAAGGCCATCATGTGGCCTCCCCCCTCCTCCAAACTAGACAAGTGGTCTGCCACTTGATTTTCACTTCCCTTCTTGTCTTGGATTTTCAATATCAAACTGTTGTAACAAAAGCACCCATATCATTAAATGAGATTTAGATTGTTTTTTCTCATAAGATAGCAAAGCGCCGCATGATCCATATGCACAATAACTTTGGCACCCATCAAGTATGGATCGGACTTCTCAATAGACAACACGTTGGAAAGGATCTCCTTCTTCGTAGCGGTATAGTCGACTTGGGCACTATTCATAGTCTTACTAGCATAGTAGACCAGAAAACTTTGTTGATACGTTGCCCCAAAACAGCCCCAACAGCTACATCACTTGTATCACACATGAGCTCAAAAGGCAAACTCCAATCTGGAGATGTAATGATAGGAGTAGTTGTCAACTTGATCTTCAATTGTTCAAAAGCTCTCATAAAATCATCATTGAAATGGAACTTGGAATCCTTTTCGAGGAGTTTTCTCAAAGGGTTCATCATTTTAGAAAAGTCTTTGATAAATCTCTGGTAGAATCCCGCATGGCCCACGAAACTCCTCACACCCTTTACCAAGGTACGGGGTGGAAGCTTAGAAATAACTTCAATCTTTGCCTTATCTACTTCAATACCATTCTTTGAAATCTTATGGCCAATGACAATGCCTTCCTCAACAATAAAATGACATTTCTCCCAATTGAGCACCAAATTTGTTTCCTCACATCTAGCCAACACCTTGTCCAAATTAGCAAAACCATCGTCAAATGAATCCCAACCATGAAAAAGTCATCTATGAAGACTTCAAGTTATTCTTCCACCATGTCTGTAAAGATAGCCATCACACACCGTCGAAAAGTAGTCGGCGCATTGCACAATCCAAAAGTCATCCGTTTGAAAGCAAAAGTACCATATGGACACGTAAAGGTGGTTTTCTCTTGGTCTTCCGGTGCAATAAGAATTTGGTTGTATCCATGTAACCATCAAGAAAGCAATATAAAGCACGATTGGCCAACCTATCAAGCATTTAACCATGAAAGGGAGAGGAAAATGGTCCTTCCTTGTGTCTTTGTTGAGCTTACAATAACCCATACAGACTCTCCAATAAATGACCATTCTTGTAGGTATCAACTCATTCTTATCATTAGTGACAAGCGTCATGCCCCTTCTTTGGACACATTGAACTAGAGAAGTCCATGAACTATCGGAAATGGGGTAGATAACCCCGACATCTGACCATTTGATAATATCCTTTTTTACCACCTCTTGCATATCTTCATTGAGTCTTCTTTGATGTTCAATAGATGGTTTAGCACCATCCTCGAACTTGATCTTGTGCATGCAAAATGTGGGGCTCATAACCCGAGTGTCCGCCAAAGTCCATCCAATAGCTTTCTTCCTCCTTTGTAAGACCTCCAGTGTGGAATCCACCTGCATGTTAGTCAAACAAGAGAAAAGAATAACCGACAAAGTAGAAAAGGGCCAAGAAATTCATACCAAAGGTGGGGTGGTAATGGCTTCAACTCCAAGTTAGGTGGATCTTCAATTGAAGGCTTTGTAGAAGGAGTCTTCCTATTCTCAGGATCCAATGACAACTTTCGAGGTGCGTAGTTGTAAGACCTCATTCCTTGCAACAAATTCACGCACTCCATGAAACCATCCATCTAATCATCATCAAAGTTGAGCAAAACAGCTTCCAACACATCACCAACATTGATTGTAGAGCTAGTATCATCAACAATGGCATTGGTCACCAAATCCACAAAAGAGCACAGCTCATTGCTATTTGGTTGACGCATAGACTTGCACGAAATACCACTTGTTTATCACCAACCCGAAAAGTGAGTTCTCCATCTTCGACATCACAAGAGGCCTTACTCGTAGCAAGGAAAGGCCTCCCAAGAATGATAGGCACTTCATAATTAGCTTCACAATAAAGAATAACAAAGTCTATCGGGAGAATAAATTTATCAACTCAAACCAATACATTTTCAATCACACCCAACGGTCTTTCATTGGGTTTTAGGTCATTTGCAACCTCATAGATATGGGTCTTGGTTTCCCGGTCCCCAAAGTTTTGAACATCAATTAGGGCATCAAATTTACATTCGCCCCAAGATCACAAAGAGATTTAGAAAAATCGGCACTTCCAATAGTACAAGGAATTTTGAAAGCCCCAGGATCCTCTAACTTAGGAGCCATGGAATAAACAATTTCACTCATTTGATGAGTGACCTTGATATTTTCAAAGTTCATCGACATCTTCTTGGTCACTAGATCTGTCATAAACTTGGCATAACGAGACATTTATTCCAAAGCTTCAACCAATGGCATATTAATAGAGAGACCCTTCATCATTTGAATGAACTTCTTGAATTGGTTCTCACCATTTTTCTTAGCTAGCCTTTGAGGCTAAGGAGGTGGAGGCTTTGGCAAGGGTGCCTTAGCCTTTTGCACCACCGGATCCGGCATGTCAATGATATGTTCCCTAGATAGGTTCACCTCATCTCGAGTCTCTTCCACACTATCATCAATATCAATCTAAACGTCATCATGTACTTGAACATTTTTCTTATGGGACTTCCTCGTCTTGGAACATTTGGTCATCATCTACAAGTTGCTTTTCATTGGAGGTGGGTGTATGCCCACCTCTTCCACTTCTTGTGATAACCGCCATGGCATGTGCCGTAAGTTACCACCCTTTGGTTTCACCACCGTATCACTTGGTAGTGCAACTTAGGATGAGAATTAAGATCTTGAGAGATTTTCTCCATTTGAACTTCAAGATTCCGGATTGATGTGGCATGTGAGACAAGTTGGGCATTCGAACCCACATTCTTTTCCATTATTTTCTTGAATATGTTCTCAATACGACCAACTTTATTGCTTGAATAACGTGAATCGTGGGAAGGATAGAGAGGTGGGTTGCTTGGTCTTTGTTACATTGGGGGTCTTTGAAAACCTGAACTCCGATTTGCATGATTATTATTTTTTCTCCAATTTCCTTGGTTTTTACCTCCCCAATTATCTTGGTTGTTGTTGTTATGCCAATTCTCTTGATTTTTAGAACCCCAATTTCCTTGGTTGTTTTGGGAACACCATTGATTTTGATTGGATCCTTGAAAATTGCTCTGTTACCCTTGGTAATTGTTCACAAATTGTACCTCTTCTCCTTGGTCTTGATAGGAGTCCACTTGATCATCACCACCATCATCATCATGTGCATAAGTCTCCACCCGATGTAGAAATTTGGGACCTTTAGTCCACTTCTTGCTGGCTAAAACACTTACTCCTTCCATAGCATGAACTTGCTTAGGAGCTTGAGTTTGATGAAGTTGAGCCAGAGTTTGCCCATGGTCTTGCAATTCTTTAAGAAGCTGATTCATATCGGGATCACCTTGGGGAACACTGGCTCAGGATTGCCAAGCCGAAGAAGTTTCCGCCATCTTATCAAGAATGTCACATGCATCTGCATAAGGTCTTGTCATGAAATTGCGTCCGGCCAATTGATTGACCATACACTAATTCGTGGTATTAATACCACAGTAGAAAGTTTGTTGGATCATGTTGTCGGTCATATAATTGTTCGGGCCCTCCTTCACCACAGTCCGATACCGTTCCCAAATTTCATGCAAAGGTTCCTTGGGCTCTTGCTTGAAAGCCAATATTTCATCCCGTAGAGTTGTCATATGCCCGGTAGAGAAGAACTTTGAAATAAACTTTGCCGCTAATTCATCCCATATATGAGTAGAATGATTAGGCAAGCGGTCCAAACAATCCAAATCCTTACCCCTTAGTGAGAAGGAAAAAAACCTTAACTACAATGTATCTTCTGAAACATTTGTTTGTTTGCTTCCCCGACACACATCCACAAAACCTTTCAAATTCTTGTAAGCATTTTGAGTTGGCGCCCTGGTGAAATAACCTCTTTACTCGAGCAAAGTGAGCATCGCATTGGTAATTTGAAAGTTGTCCGCCCTAATGCGAGAGGGGACTATGGCACTTGCATATCCTTCATTGAGAAAAATTGGTGTTGCATCGCTTATGGTTGTGGTGGTGGTGGAGGTGGGGGAGGTGGAGGCACATTGTCTTTTTGCCCACGGCCTCAATGGTTTTGTTGTGGAACTTGTGCCATTTCATCTAGTTGTTCCTCTTCATCATCCACTTCTGCTAATGGTATGTTTTCAAGTTCATTGTTCGGCATCTGAAACTTGCAATCATTTCAACAAGTTAGAATCACGAAAGTAAAAGAAGATAGTCAAGAAACAAACTCAAGTATATAGCTAACACCGTAAACTCCCTGGGCAATGACGCAGAAAATTGATCATGTCCAATTCACACCCCAATTAAGGGAATATTAAACAATCATTACAATAATAAAACCCAACGCGAGTCGGTGTCGAATCCAGAAGGAGTTTAGATTGAGTGTTAAGGTAAATACTTAAGAGAGAAACTCGAAATAACTAAATTTAACTTCCAAATAAAAGTGTGTATCAATTTTGCTAAATTAAACAACTAAGGATTTTGACTAAGCTAGTAAACAAGTAATAATTGAAATGTTTTTGAGGTATTATCAAATAGAGAAAAGCCTAGGGTTGTAACCTTAGCCTAGGTATGAACCTAATGGGTAGAGTAAATTTATGATTGCTTGGTAGATCGGGGTTGTTATGACTCTCAATACTCAAGCACTCACTCAATACGTCTCGGTTAAAGAATGATTATGCCCAAATTAGCTCTCTCAAGTCCAAGTAGGTATCAACAAATGCAATTGCATATGAGTCCAAGTTAGATGATCCCTATCTCTAGTTCAAATCCTTTAATTAAACTAATCAATACTTCAACTAGTTCAATTTCTTTCTATCCAAGTTTTCCGAGACTAAATTCCTCTTTCTCCAGTAAGAACAAATTCAAATAGTCAAATGTCCTTCGGAGGATTCTGCTACCGAACTTCAGCTGGGTTGATAATGTTGTGCTTTCAGTAGGAGGAGTTATGTGGTCACACTTTAGCTTCTATGGCCGCACTTGAATTTCTACGGGCCGCATTTGAGGAGGCTTCAGACTTGTTAGATTGTACTTTCTCTAATCTTTCAAGCTTCTTAGTGCAAACCTATTTTGCGGACCAAGTGCAACCACATATTTTAGTCTGCGGACCGCACTTCTGCCAAAAATCCCTGAAGCTTCAGTTCTACTTCTGCGACCGCATTTCATCTTCTGCAGACCGCACTTGTATTTGCGTCTGCAGATGGAATTCTGCGCACCGCACTTTCTTAGTGTTTCTCCTCTTTGCTGAATTTGTCTAGAACATCTCCTTTTCGAATCATTTTCTTTATTGAGCTTATATTCTCCAGCACACCTGTAATTCAACCATTTCTATTAGATTCAGACATAAAAATCATTACTTTCGAACTAAAAACTATAGCAAGAAGGCATTAATATGTGGTTAAAAACCACACTTATCAATATTACCATGATAGATGCCTTCAGGGAAATGACAAGCTATGAAAGGATGACGAAAGACTTGATGTTCAGAAAGTTTGACTTCTAGGACCTCTCGACTATGACTCTGGCCCAAACTTGTAGTGTTGTGGTGACAAAGCCTGTGGCTCAAAAGCTATCTGATCTTGGAAGCTTCACAATCCCATGCATAATAGGAAGTTATTCTTTTGCTAAGGCATTATGCGATTTGGGAGCGAGTATAAACTTAACTCCTTTGGCCATTTATACGAAACTGATAATTGGTAGAGCTAGACCGACTTCCATGTTGCTGCAATTGGCCGATCGAGTAGTGAAGAGGTCAACGGGAATCCTTGATGATGTACTAGTCCAAGTGGGAAAGTATGTGTTTCCTGTTTCGTCGTTCTTGATTGCTAGGTCAATGAAGAGATTCCGATAATTTTGGGAAGGCCATTTTTAGCCACTGGAAGAGCTTTGATAGACTATGAGACTGGAGCAATGAAGAGATTATATTCAATGTGCATCAATCTATGAGGAGGCCTAGTGAGTTCTCTAATTGTTTATTAATGGAAGAATTGATGTGATTTTACAAGAGGAGGATGAGACTTCATTCTAGAGATCCATTCGAAGCATGCATAATGAACCTACATTAGGTAGACAGTGAAAACTTGGTAGAGTGGGTCTTGGCCCTTGAAGGACAAGGATTCTGGAGAAGGAAACCTCAGTTTGAACGCTTACACTTAGAGAAGAGGAAGACACCCCCACCAAGCTATCAGTAGAGGAACCACCATAGATGGAGCTTAAACCGCTCCCAACCCATCTCAGGTATTCTTTCTAGGACCTAATTCTAGCTTACGTGTTATTATCTCATCTGGTTTTTTGGATATACAGGTAGAACAACTTCTGCAGGTTCTGAATGAGTGCATGACTACTATTGGGTGGACCATTACTGACATAAAGGTTATCAACGCACCTTTTTGTATGGATAAGATTCTACTGGAAGATGGATACAACCTTCCGGGGAACATCAAAAAAGGTTTAACCCAAGCATGAAGAAAGTAGTGAAGAAAGAGGTGATCAAATGGTTAGATGCGAGAATCATTTTCCCCATCTTAGATAGCAACTGGGTTAGCCCAGTTCAAAGTATCCCAAAGAATGGTGGGATGACTGTGGAACAAAACGAGAACAATGAGTTATCTTAACTAGAACAGTCATGGGTTGGCGAATCTGCATGGACTACAGAAAACTGAATAAAGCCACCCGAAAAGACCATTTTTCCTATACATTCACTGATTAGATGTTAGATAGATTGGCCGGGAAATCCCACTTTTGCTTCCTGGATTGGTACTTGGGTACAACCAGATCTCCATTGCCCCCGAAGATATAGAGAAAACGTCATTCACCTGCCCATATGGTATTTATGCTTTTTAGTGGATGCTGTTTGGCTTATCAAATACACCCGCCATATTTCAAAGGTTCATGATGGCCATTTTGATAAATGCTTAAGGAATTTGAAAAGAGTGTTAGAAAGGTGCATAGAGACAAATTTGGTAATGAACTGGGAAAGGTGCCATTTTATGGTACAAGAAGATATAGTCTTAGGGCACCAAGTTTCAAAGAAAGGTATAGAGGTTGGCCGGGCCAAGGTGGATGTGATTGAAAAATTGCCATAACCTACCTCGGTAAAGGCAGTAAGGAGCTTCCTTGGTCATGTTGGTTTCTATAGGATATTCATTAGTGATTTATCTAAATTTGCTAACCCGTTATGTAAACTTCCCGAAAAAGATCACTCTTTTTATGTTTTTTGAAGATTGCAAAATGACATTAGTATCTGAAGAAAAAGCTAGTGCTGTGTCCATCGTCATTGCTTCGGACTAGGAACCACCATTTGAGCTGATGTGTGATGCAAGTGATTATGATGTGGGAGCAGTGATGGGGTAGTGGAAAGATAAGGTCATGCACCCAATCTACTATGGAATAGAACCTTGAATGGATCCCAACTCAACTACACTATTACTGAAAAAGAGATGTTGGTAGTGGTGTTCGCATTTGACAGGTTCAGGTCATACCTTATAGGCTCAAAGGTAATTATTTATACTAACCATGCTTCACTCAGGTACTTGATTGAAAAGAAGGAGTCTAAGCCACGTCTGATTCGATGGGTACTACTGCAAGAATTTGACTAGGAAATCCGTGACCTCAAGGGAACGGAGAACCAACTGGACGATCACCTATCTAGACCTGAAGGAGCCAAAAAGAAGGTTGAAGTAGAGGAGATAGTGGAAACATTCCCGGACGAACAACTTCTAGCAGCAAGTCTTGAGGAGCCGCCATGGTATGCCGATATTACAAACTACTTGGCAAGTGGTATTGTTCCCTATGACTTTTCTTCTGTACAAAAGAAAATATTCTTTCATGATTGCCAAATATATTTTTAGGGTGAGCCATATCTGTTTAGAATATGTGTGAATAATCTGGAGATGTATCCCTGAGATAGAACAATCTTCTATTTTGCAGGCTTGTCACACATCCCTATATAGTGGCCACTTTGGAGGGGTTAGAATGGCTATAAAGTTGTTGGAGTCGAGTATTTACTGGCCGAACTTATTCAAGGATGCACATTTTTGGGTAAAAGGTTGTGATGAATTCCAAAGGACAGGAAATATTTCTCGTCGACATGAGATGCCTATAAATCCAATTCAGATTGTGGAGGTGTTTGATGTGTGGGAAAAAGATTTCATGGGGACGTTTGTCAACTCATATGGTAACACATATATCCTTGTTGTAGTGGACTATGTCTCTAAATGGGTGGAAGTTATGGCACTCCCTACGAATGTTGCAAAAGGAGTCATGGGTTTTTTTGAGAAGGAACATTTTCATCCACTTTGGCAATCCAAGGGAAAACATAAGTGACAATAGCACTCACTTCTGCAACCAAGCCTTCACTAAGCTGTCAGAAAATACGGAATTCGCCATAAGGTGGTCACTCCGTATGACCCCAAACAAGTGGACAAGTGGAGGTATCGAACAGCGAGATAAAGAGTGTGTTAACAAAGACAGTAAATTCTACAAGAATGGATTGGGCAAGGAAGTTGGTTGCTGCACTCTAGGCTTACTGCACTGCATTCAAGACCTCGATCGGCATGTCGCCCAATAAATTGGTATTCAGAAAGGCATGTCACTTGCTAGTGGAGTTGGAGCATAGAGCTTTATGGGTGTTGAGACAATTGAATCTTGATATTGAAGTTGCTGGAATGAGTAGAGTTACGGAGTTGCATGAACTTGATGAATTCCGTTATCACTCATTTAAAATCTGAGGTTGTCAAAGAGAGAATGAAAGATGATGCATTATAAAAACATTCTTGGGCTTTAATTTTAGTCTTGGAGACATGGTGTTGTTGTACAATTTGAGATTGAGATTGTTTCCTTGCAAATTGAAATCGAGATGGTTAGGACCGTTTCGTGTAGTAGAGCCATTCCCTTCGAGAGTAGTGGATGCTGAATCGAAGGCTGGAACGAATAGGTTAGAGTTAATGGGTAGAGATTGAAGCACTATCAAGGCATGGTTGAGGAAGAATGAGCGATCTCAACCATGTACTTGAAGGACCCTTGACAAGGAGGAATCTGCGTCATGCCACGATGTTAAATCGGGCACTTCCTGGGAGGCAACCCATGGTTATGTTGTATTCCTCGTATTGTCACGTGAAATAAGGCGCTAGTTGGGAGCAAACCTAATTCATATAGTAGATATAGTAAAATTTACTTTTGATTTCAGTTTAGGTGGTCTAACGAGTTGGCTTGGTGTGAATTCTTTTAACAGGTCTTGTAGCTGATAGCATGAAGAAGTGGTTAGGAGTTGAAACGCGGGGAAAAAGCACGTGGAATTAGTGGAAAATGATCACGAAAACATGCGAAGGCTCACATGGTTAGGCGTCCCAGCTAGCTAGGTGAGCTCACTGCTTGGCCCATCAGCTCACATCGCCTGGGCCAACACGCCTGATAAGTGTGGATTTTAAACACTTATAAGTGCCTTCTTGCTATAGTTTTTAGTCTAAAAGTACTTATTTTTTACCCCTAATCTAATGAGAATGGTTGAGTTGCAGGTGTGCTGGAAAGTATAAGTTTAATGAATAAAAATGACTCAAAAAGAATATATTCCAGCCAAATTCGGTGAAGAGGAGAAGTGTTGATAAAAGTGTGGTCCGCAAAATTTCAACTGCGGCCACAAAAGCAATTACGATTCGCTAAAGAAGAAATGCGGCTGCAGAAGAAGAACTGAAGCTTCAGGAACTTTAGGCGAAAGTGCGGTCCGTATAAGAAAATATGCAACCGCACTTGGTCCGCAAAACAGGTTCGCATTGACAGGTTTGAAAGATCAGAGAATGAGCAGCTGGACAATTTTAAAGCCTCCTCAAATATGGTCCGTAGAACTTAAGGTGTGGCCGCAAAAGCTTATGTGCAGCCACAAAAGCTGAAGTGCGACCGTAGAACTTCCCTTACTGAAAGCACAAGCAATTTCAATCCAGTAAAGTGCAGACCGCAAAATTGCGGCCGCAGATTCCTCCGAAGGGCATTTTTGTCAGAGATTTTAGGAGCCCAAAAAATAGAACTTTATGACTTTCTTAGAGCAGCTTTCCACTATAGCA
Organism: Nicotiana attenuata; assembly: GCF_001879085.1. NCBI lineage: Eukaryota > Viridiplantae > Streptophyta > Magnoliopsida > Solanales > Solanaceae > Nicotiana > Nicotiana attenuata. The sequence goes on from NC_031993.1 coordinate 27,144,230, forward strand.
GCTAGGAGTTAGTTACTTTTAGCTATTTTGAGCTAGTGTGAACTACAATTGGAGAAGATCTTCTACTCTTTCTTTTATTTTTGGTTTTATGTCTTTGATTTCTTCTTATTTTCATCTTTCTATGTCTTTTATTATGAGTAGCTAGACTTTTATCTAGGATTGTGATCCAACCCTTGTATGTAAATCTTATGATTTATTAATATTATGTTTGTTATTGATGAAGTTAGTGTTATTTAGCCTTGTTTAAGCTTTAAAGTTAGAATTTATGGTTGTAAACATTGAATCATGCCTTTTTGATCTTGTTTTTACTTGAGAAAGAGGAACTTAATCTAGGAAAACTTGGCTAACAAGAAATTGAACTAGTTGAGTTATTGATTAGCTTAATTAACGGATTTGAACTATAGATAGTGATAACCTAACTTGGGCTCATATTCAATTGCACTTATAGCTACCCATTTGGACTTGAGAAAGCTAAATTGGGCATAATCACTCCCTAGTCGAGAGATATTGAGTGAGTACCTGCGTATTGAGAGTTATAACAACCCGATCTATCAAGCAAACATAATTAACCTTACCCATTAAGTTTACACCTAGGTTAACGTTACAACCCTAGGCTTTATTCCACTTGTTATAACTTCTTAAATATCTTGCTTATTACGTGTTTGTAGTTTACTTTATAAAAGCATCCTAGTTTCATTAGTAGAATTGACATACCACTATTGCTTGGAAGTTAATCTAAGCTACATCATGTTGCACACATAAGTGTTTACCATAACACCCTTATTAAACTCCCTGAGGTTCGACCCCGACACGCGTTGGGTAATTATTATTGTAAAAGACCGTTTTGTATCTCTTATAGGGGTATGACATGGACGTGATTAGCGCCCTAGGCCTGGCGCTGGATCTCGCCTCTGTCGCGCCCCCTTTTTCCTCCTTGCGGAGAAAGGTCCGGGTTTCGACATTCCATGGGGGAATAACTCTTTTCCTTTTGGGAATTGGGTATTTGAAGAGTCGCCACCTAACGAATTATGGTGCGTTAGGGCACCTTGAGCAATTAACTCATGGACTGGTTTGCATTACCAGAGATTTAGGGTAAGGGCTTGAAATAACCTTGAGGGGAAGGTGTTAGGCACCCCTCGCGGTCCACAACGGTGGGTCCCGGCCGAACTCATATTCATGTGAATTAGTCAAATAAACAGTTTTACCACGTACTTGCAAGTAAAGGCATGTTTTGACATTCAAGTAATGAAACAAGGAAAAGGTTTTGAACAAGTAGCACATATATAAAGAAAAGTAAACAACGGGAGTTGGGAAATGGGGGTCCTAGGTTGGTTAGCCTACAGGATCATACCCACACAATGCCCGATAATCACTCCTCAATGAGGGGCTACACGTGACATTAGCGCGTAGTCATCATATCCTTACTACCCAATTCCCTCCCCTTGGTCATATCCTAATGCATTCTAACAACCTTGATAGATATCCTATGCGTACATTACCCGTCCCTTCTTCGTGGCCCTGGAGGTATTTAGGACCTCTAATTTGGGTAGTTCTAGACCATCCTAAGGTGTCTTAAAGGAGAAAAGTCTAGGCGCCAAACAAGAACAAGTTGGACTGTATTTCAGAAAGGGAAACAACTAAAGGCTCACATTTACCTCCACAAACATAACAAACAAATGCACGTCTCAGACAACTGTTTTTAATTTTTTAAGAGAAAACCTTAGAACATGATATCTAGATGAGGAGAAAGTATACAGTATCGAATTAGGACCCAAGTGTGAAGAACTGAGTCCATTTGCCTACTGATTTTAGACCTGTGAATCTTTAAGCAGCAAACACAAGCAAAACCATTTTCCTGTTTTATAAAGATTCATCACCTAACGCTTGCCTAGGCATGGGATCATGCATAATAGTGACCAGAATCATTAATAGTTCTGAAGTCGTTTTACCATAAGAGCATGCTGTTCTAGTTGATACCAATATGAGAGTGCAAAGATTATTACCAGTTTTATTCAGAAAAACATCACAGTGTGAGATTATTTTTTATTACCTTTTCATGAATCAGTAACTAACTAGGCGTCTTAAACAAAATGCAAATAGGATCCTAGAACATGGTATCTAATATGCACATGCAAATGGCAGGATGGTTAAAAAACAGAATCCCTAAGGCATGATTTCCAAATGCACACCAGAGTTGCAGAATTATTGAAATATGACTTCTGAATGCACAAGAGTAACAACTTTTATGCTAATGTTGCCATTGTCCTAGGAGCAGGATTTCTAAGTGATAGATATAAAACATGGATTAGTGACGTATGAGATGCTGAAACAGTAGACATGAAATCCTAGGAACATGACATCTAGTGCATATTTTGCATGATTTGGATGAGTGTATTGATCCTAAAAACATGGATTCTAATGCATATATAAATAATATAAACCATATGACATGCTTTCTACCCCAATGATATTAAGAGGATTATATAGCTACCCCTCTTGTTTCACTAGCCATCCCTAACATTCGTTTACAAATAATTATTACAGACCAGCTGAATAAATTACATAAAAAAATAAGAGAAAAAAGAAAGAAGTTAACTAATAGGGAAGCCGTGAAGTAAGNCATGCAAATGGCAGGATGGTAGAAAAACAGAATCCCTAAGGCATGATTTCCAAATGCACACCAGAGTTGCAGAATTATTGAAATATGACTTCTGAATGCACAAGAGTAATAGCTTTTTATGCTAATGTTGTTATAGTCCTAGGAGTAGGATTTCTAAGTGATAGATATAAAACATGGATTAGTGACGAATGAGATGCTGAAAACAGTAGACATGAAATCCTAGGAGCATGACATCTTAGTGCATATTTTGTACGATTCGGATGAGTGTGTTGATCCTAAAAACATGGATTCTAGTGCAAATATAAATAATGTAAAGCCTATGACATGCTTTCTACCCCAATGATATTAAGAGGATTATATAGCTACCCCTCCCGTTTCACTAGCCATCCCCAACATTCGTTTAGAAATAATTATTATAGAAGTTAACTATAGGGAGCCTGAAGCAGGCCCAAGTGTATCCTGATGATACCGGATTTTCCATAGCCTCAAATGCCAAGATGTCGTAGACAATTTCATGTCCAAGTGTACCAGAGTTCCTAAAGGACCTCAAGGATCCCAGGCAGTGCTCACACCCAGACTTCATAACCAAAACTAAGTGCAGCGTGGAAGGGCCAGCCCCAGTGCATTAGAGTTCAGAGAGAACTCACAGGGATCCCAAGGCAGTCACACACTGGAGGGGCAGAACCTAGGGACATAAGAGTGGAGTGAGAGTGCTTGACATAGTTTTGAAAAGGTTTGATAGGAAACACAGTATTGAAAAGGACTCAATTGAGGTAGTTTTATAAAATAGGAGAGTTGTTTAGCAGTAAGATAGTTTTGACAAGAATTGTGTAATCAGACGAACGACAGATCAATCAAGCAAACAGAGTCCTAACCAAATGATTCATACAAGGGAATTGGGATTTGAGAACACATAATACACATAATGAACATATGACAAACAGAAGTCTTTTGTAATTAAAGAGTAACTAACAGTGCAAGCAGTAATGCATGGATTTCGGAGGTGCTAATTAGAACATAGTTATAGAATCAGAAGTGCTTAGGGGGTTATGGGATTGGGAGATGACATGGTATAGGACTCCATAGCAATAGTGAGGACATAGAAGTACTAGACATAATTGGGCATAGCATTAGAATAACTTAAGGTAACAAATCAGTTTTGCAAAACATGTGCAAACCAGAAACCAACTAACACATAATCATTCAAACATATACTAATAGAGTAAAGTCAGTACATAATACAAGAAATGGACAAGCTCATATCATGCTGATCACATATTCGAATTAAGACAGAACTGACAGTGATCCAAACAGGCTAGTTACATATTGAAAGGTCAGATAATAGACAGGAACATGCTGGTAAAGAGTAAACTGAAACAGCAAGAAAACACATAGTGTTTAGGACTTGAATTGAAATCAGAACATACCAGTTAAGGAGAATAGACACAAAGTGAAGAGCAATAGGGTACAATAATTAGCCTTGGCTTGCAGCCCGCTAATTCAGTAATAGCAGCAAGTAACAAGAAAGTGAGCAAAAAAAGTTTTAAGTGTGTGAGGGAGTTGTGAACTAAATGTTCGTGTCTAATGAGAGTAGAAGAAAGCATAGATATATAGTAGTTTGAAAGTAAGGTAAATAAGGTAAGAATCAAATTGTTCAGTAATTGGTGAACTCGGAATCAACTAAAGTAAAATCAGTCCATGTCTCCCCTCAATTAAGGGAGTCATTTCAAATGGTAAAGAGCAAGTACCAAATAAGGAAAGAGTTCAAAAGACCTAAGTACAAAATAAACAATTAGGGGTACATACATAGAGTTCTAATTAAGGAAATAACAATAAGAATCGAGCAATAATGCAGTCAATCACATAACAGGGTAAGAAAATATTTAAAGGTTGTGAAAACAGGAAAAATAGCTGGAAATCAGTAAAGAGTATCATCCCAGGAAATCAGGGATTTAAAGAATCGAAAAATAGTACTAGTACTAAGGGAAACATTATAAACTTCCACGAATAACAAGTACTGAGTATAGCCAGAAAGAGACAAATTAGTGATTTCTACCCTAGTAAGACATTATTTGGGTAGAAATCACTAATCAAAACATATTCATGGGCTTAGAACACACACATAGCAGAATCGACAAGCAAGAATGAACTCAGGAATATAACATAGTGTTAAAACTGGGGTTTTAACATAACAAATCAGGATTAAAAAGCAATTTTAGCAAAAAGTCGTTCAAACATATGAGAATCAGAGAACAACACTAAAAGGACCGAAAATATGTTTTTTAAAGAAAAGTTCCAAAAACTCTAATGGGAAAATAAAGCGACACTTTGAGAAATTAAAAGGTTTTTCATAATACAAACGAAAATAGCTCAGAAAAACCTCAGATCTGTCACAGATCTAAGAGGTACAGGAGAAGAGTTTAGGGTTTTCTAGAAAATAACCCAGAAATAGAGAGACCGGCTTCGAAACCCATAGGTTTAGCCGAGAAATATGAAGATCTTACTCAATCGGGCCATGGTGGTCTGAGAACGGCGATAACAGGCCGTGGGTTGTGACTGAACAGCCACTTGTACCTTGAGGACCTCAAGACAGCAAGAATCCGGTCATGGGGGAGCCATTAGGGCTAGGGGTGGTGGTGAGCCACCATTATTACCGGCGAGCAAGCAGCCGACGAAGGGGAGTTAGGGTTTAGGGAGAGGGAGTTTGAGAGAGAAGGGAACGAAAGGGCGGCAGAAATGAGAGCTAATGAGAGGGTTTGGGGGGTCGTTTGGGTTATTATGGTAAGTTTAATCATGGACCGTTGATCAAAATGATCAACGGCCACGATTAAACGGGACTACTGGGCCGGGGCATGCAAATTGGGCCTAAGGGAGCTTAGGGCTGCTTTTATAAGGGTATTTGGGCTGGTCAATTAGGCTGAAATTGAATTAAACAAGGCTATTTGTTAAATACCCCAAATAAATCGACTAAAATAATTGATAAAATAATTACTAATTATAAAAAGTGATTTTCATGCATAGGAATGTTTTAAAAATAGTTATTTAGTAATTTAAAAATACAATGGACTAATTTCTGGTAAAATAGTACAAAAATGTATGCATGGGCTATAATTGAAAAGTTATTGCAATTATAACCAAAGGTGCCAATTTGGCCAATATGGAACAATTTTGTCTTAATAGGACCATAAACAATAAATTAAATCAAGAAATCCCTTTGAAATTATTTGCGATGCAATTTTTGTAATCATTTATTGGAAATAAAATACTGGACAAATTAAAAAGTGTGGAAAAACTATGGAAAAAATACCAATTCGTGTTAATGCATGATTTTGAAGGCATACATGCAACTAAAAATATTTTGGGAAAAATTGGGTATCAACAGCTGCCCCCCTTTACCCGGAAAGGATGAAGAGTTGTCGGGTAAAGATATGATGGCCAATTTTGACCGAGCAAAATGGTTGAGAGATTTTGGCCGCGCCTTGGCTTCTGAGCTGCCTACATATCCCTGGTTTTACAGGAATCAGACCGTATGTAGTTCGGGATTCACCGGCGAGATATACCGGTGAAGTTGTTGCAAGAACAAGCGCAATATCTAGGGATGGGCGAATTTTCACGAGAGAGGTTATGTTTGATACAGTTGAGGGAACTAGAGGGGGATCGCTCCTGCTGGGATGGCCGTTGCTCGCCGGGTTACCTGCAAAATAAGAATACTAGAAGCGTGTATTGTGCATAAATTTAAACATGATGCAAGTTCCCATTGGACTATGAGAGTTGTCTTTGGACAGTTAGGGATGACGTCCTCAGACCATGATATCCTGGGCCATGAATTGTTTGATGAGAGATTCGCAGGCCATGAAATGATGTTCTCGGGCCATGAAGATGGTGCCTCCGAACTATGACGCCTTTGAATAATGATAATGCAAATTTGAAAAAGATCCTCAGGCCATGACATGGTGTCTTTCGGCTATGAGGATGATGTCGTTTAGACTATGATGCCTTTGGATAGGTTGGCGATATTTCAGTCCATGAGGTGCAATAATATGATGCTACCAAGACAATACTTAGTCTTGTGAAATGAAGGGCAAAGCTTAGCCCGATTGAGAAGAAAGTAAATAGTACTAGAAATAGAGAAATATTTGTGCAAAGAGGGACAGTGCTTAGCCCCATGCAGATAGGGAGGCAAGGGTTAGCCTCATGCAGCTATGGGAGGCAAGGATTAGCCTCATGAAAATGTGGAGGCAAGGATTAGCCTCATGCAAATATGGAGGCAAGGATTAGCTTCATGCAGGTGTGGAGGCAGGGATTAGCCTCATGCAAATGTGGAGGCAAGGATTAGCCTCATGCAGATAGGGAGGCAAGGATTAGCCTCATGCAAATACAGAGGCAAGGATTAGCCTCATGCAAATATGGAGGCAAGGATTAGTCTCATGCATATAGGTAGGCAAGGATTAGCCTCATGCAGATAGGGGAGGCAAGGATTAGCCTTATGCAAATATGGAGGCAAGGATTAGCCTCATGCAAATGTGGAGGCAAGGATTAGCCTCATGCAGATAGGGAGGCAAGGATTAGCCTCATGCAAATGTGGAGGCAAGGATTAGCCTCATGCAGATAGGGGAGGAAAGGATTTGCCTCATGAAGGTGTGGACGCAGGGATTAGCCTCATGCAAATGGGGAGGCAAGGATTAGCCTCATGTAGGTGTGGAGGCAGGGATTAGCCTCATGCAGGTATGCAGGACAGGGCTTAGTCCCATGCAAAGAGCGAGTAGCAAATAAGAGTATCGTACGTCTTAGCTGGAGATAATATCGATGTCTGATGGACTGATTGATGGTGATCTTGTTACGTGTACATATTTGCGGACGCCATTTCTATGTCAGATGTATCTGCATTCAAAGAAAAATTGTATGGTTTGTCGGGGGGGGGGGGGAGGTTGGTTTGTGATTTTTTCCGCTGGCCTTGCTTTGCTCCGTTCTGGGGCCCTTTTAAGTTTCCTGGGTAACCTGACTGTTACAGAAATGGAGTTTTCGAAAATATGCAATTATTGATGAAAAATAGAGTTATTTAGAATATATCAAGTGATTTTTTAGATGAACCAGTGACTGTAAAACATTTCAAAGACATTGCAGTTTTCTCATGTTAGAATTTTGAGGGTCCTCCTCAAATTTTTGCCCCAGTTTGGTAGATGATCTTTCGAGCCTTGCTGAACCCTCTTCGAAATTTTGAGAATCCTTCTCAAAATTCTTCCCCAGTTTCTTAACCGATTTCTGACCGTCTGACATATGTTGGCATTAGCTGGACTTGCTCCGGAATTTTGAGGGTCCTCCTCAAAATTCTGCCCCAGTTTCTGATCTTGGGGGGAATGGAAATTTCATTATGATATGACCGAACCCATAAGGCTGCCTACGTATCCCCTCTTAAACGGGAATCAGGTCAAGCGTAGTTCAATTATGTCTGGTGAATAAATGTAAATAGTCTAAGCATAATATCTTTTGACTACGTCTGAATTTGTTGGTTTTGGCCAAATTTCTCCGTCCATTTCTGCAAGTATGAGTGCTCCTCCTGTCAGTACTCTGTGGACCATGTAAGGACCTTGCCAGTTGGGAGAGAATTTTCCTTTGGCTTCATCTTGATGTGGGAAGATCTTCTTCAACACCAGCTGCCCTGGTGCAAATTGTCTCGGTTTGACCCTTTTGTTGAAAGCTCTGGACATTCTGTTCTAATAAAGTTGATCGTGACATACTGCGTTCATCCTCTTTCCATCGATAAGGGCCAATTGTTCATAGCGGCTCCTTATCCATTCTGCATCGCTGAGTTCAGCCTCCTGTATGATTCTTAAAGAAGGAATCTCTACCTCGGCTGGGATGACAGCTTCGGTACCATAAACCAGCATGTAGGGAGTTGCCCCGGTTGATGTGCGAACTATGGTGCAGTATTCCAACAAAGGGAAGGGTAGCTTCTTGTGCCATTGTTTGTGATTTTCTACCATCTTCCTTAGTATCTTCTTGATGTTTTTGTTGGCGGCTTCAATGGCTCCATTCATCTGAGGTCTATAGGCTGTGGAATTCTTGTGCTTGAGTTTGAAAGTTTCGCACATGGCTTTCATCAGATCACTATTGAGATTGGCGGCATTATCAGTAACAATAGACTTAGGAACTCCGAGTCGGCAAACAATATGGTCTTGACAAAATCTGCGACGACTTTCTTGGTTACAGCTTTATAAGATGTAGCCTCTACCCATTTTGTGAAGTAATCAATGGCTACCAGAATAAACCTGTGTCCGTTTGAAGTAGTGGGCTCAATCGGACCGATGACATCCATTCCCCAGGCGGCGAATGGCCACGGTGATCTTGTTGCATTGAGTTCATTTGGTGGCACTTTTATCATATCGGCATGCACTAGACATTGGTAGCATTTGCGGACATACTGGACACAGTCTGTCTCCATGGTCATCCAAAAGTAACCGGCCCCGAGTATCTTTTCGGCTAAGACAAAACCATTCATATGTGGGCCGCAGGTCCCAGCATGTATCTCCGCAAGTAACTTAGAAGCCTCTTTTGCGTCGACACACCTTAGCAATCCTAAATCAGGAGTTCTCCTGTACAAATTTCCTCCACTGTGGAAGAAGTGATTGGACAATCTCTGGAGTGTGCGTTTCTAAGTGTGGTTTGCATGCTCCGGATATTCTCCTTTCGCCAAATACTCCTTGATGTCGTGGAACCAAGGCTTTCCATTCGTTTTTTCCTCAACATGGGCACAATAAGTCGGTTGATTATGGACTCTTACTGGGATGGGATCAATGAAATTCTTGTCCGGATGCTGTATCATAGATGACAAGGTGGCCAATGCATCGGCAAACTCATTCTGAATTCTGGGTACATGTCGAAACTCTATCTTTGTGAACCTCTTTCTCAATTCTTGCACATGGTGCAGATATGGCAATATCTTGGAATTCTTGGGGGCCCACTCTCCTTGTACCTGGTGCACAAGCAAATCTGAATCACCGATTACCAGCAACTCCTGAACGTTCATGTCGATTGCCATGTTGAGTCCTAGTATGCAGGCCTCATACTCCTCCATATTGCTGGTGCAGGGAAATCTGAGTTTAGCTGATACTGGATAATGTTGACCTGTTTCTGATACCAAAACCGCTTCAATGCCTACCCTTTTGAAATTTGTAGCTCCATCAAAGAACATCCTCCAACCGTCATATGCTTCAGTAACGTCATCTCCTACGAATGACACCTCTTCATCAGGAAAATACGTTTTCAAAGGTTCATATTCTCCTCCCACCGGATTCTCAGCAAGATGATCTGCCAATGCTTGTTCTTTGACCGCCTTTTGAGTTACGTAGACAATATCGAACTCACTCAACAGTATCTGCCATTTAGCCAACTTCCCTGCCGGCATGGGTTTCTGAAATATATACTTCAAAGGATCCATCCTGGATATGAGGTATGTGGTATAGGCACAGAATAATGCCTCAACTTCTGGGCTGTCCAGGTCAAAGCACAACAAGTGCGTTCCAGCAGGGAGTACCGTGCTTCGTAAGGTGTGAACTTCTTACTCAAGTAGTATATGGCTTGCTCCATTTTTCCCTATCTCATCATGTTGTCCCAGAACGCATCCGAAGGCTCCATCCAATACCGATAGATAGAGTAGCAAAGGTCGTGCTGGCTCTGGCGGGACCAAAACTGGTGGTGTGGACAGGACTCCTTGATTTTGTCAAAAGCTTTCTGACAATCTTCGGTCCAGCTTGTCTCGGCATCTTTCCTCAGCATCTTGAAGATGGGTTCACATATGACTTTGGACTGTGCTATGAAGCGATTGATATAATTGAGACACCCTAGGAAGCTCATCACGTCCTTTTTGCTCCTAGGTGGTGGTAAATCCTGAATAGCCTTGAGTTTAGACGGATCTAGCTCGATCCCTTGACGGCTGACAATGAATCCCAACAACTTTCCTGCGGGAACCCCGAATGCACACTTGGCGGGGTTCAGTTTCAAGTTGTACCTCCTTAGTCTATTGAAGAATTTTCTCAAGTCTGCTATGTGGTCTGTGGCCCTCTTGGATTTGATGATGATGTTGTCCACATATACCTCTATCTCCTTGTGTATCATATCATGGAAGATGGTTGTCATGGCTCTCATGTAGGTAGCCCCAGCATTCTTTAGACCAAATGGCATCATCTTGTAGCAGTATATCCCCCATGGTGTAATAAAGTTGTTTTCTCCGCGTCTTCTTCGTCCATCCAGATCTGGTGATAACCCGCGAAGCAATCTACAAAACATTGGAGTTCATGCTTGGTGCAATTATCGATCAGGATGTGTATGTTTGGCATTGGAAAGTCATCCTTGGGACTTGCTTTGTTTAAATCCCGATAGTCAACACATACTCTGACTTTCCCATCTTTCTTTGGAACTGGCACAACGTTGGCTAACCAGGTTGGGTACTCAACCACCCTGAGAACTTTGGCTTTGATCTGCTTGGTAACCTCCTCCTTGATTTTCAGGCTCATGTTTGGTTTGAACTTTCTGAGTTTCTGCTTCACCGGCGGACACATTGGATTAGTAGGTAACTTGTAAGCCACTATGGATGTGCTCAAACCTGTCATGTCATCATATGACCATGCGAAAATGTCCTCATATTCTTTTAGGAAAATGATGTACTATTCCTTCTCTGTTGGTGATAAGTGAATGCTGATGCGAGTCTCTTTGACGGTCTCGGCGTCCCCCAAGTTTACTGCTTCGATTTCGTCCAGATTACACTTAGGCTTATTCTCAAAGTTTTCCACCTCCCTGACAACTTCCTCGGGTATCACGTCTTCTTTATCTGAATCACTATCCTCATGTTGTGTTGCCTCATTACATGTCACAGTCACCGGTTCATCAAGAAAAGTAATAATAACGTTGTAGAAAGAAAAAGTGTAGAAAATAATAATCAATAATAAAGAGCAATGCATTTGATTAAAACTGAAAAACATCCAGAGAAGTATGGCTCGATGAATCGAGCATTTATTTTGAAACAAGCAAGTCTTTAAAGAAAATTACTGAAAATCTTAAATGCCTAGAATGGCTATAGAAATAAAATCTGCCAGGCTACCCAGGGACTCGGCGGGCCCGGGATGGTGTGGCGGTCCAGTTCCTAAGAACAGCTCCCTTCTCCACAGCCTGAATAGTGAGGCCTTCGTCCTCCTCCTCCTCAATTATTGCACTGTAGTCCATGTTTTCATCTTCCAAGAACAGATTCTTCAGCCCGGCTAATGCTTCCTCTTCTGCAGTTCCCCATATTGTATCAGCTTGGTGAAAAGCTTTATCTAGACGTGGCACTGGTTGCTCGAGAGGGTAATACGGTCCGCGCTATGGAGGCAACCAATCATTATACTCTTGCCATGTGTACTGATGTCCGAGCCCAAAGGTAGTACCATGACCCTTCAGCCGTATCGGTTTAGTGATACCTTGGAGATTCTTCCCGAGCCCTTTGCCGGGTTCATACCCAAACCATGCCAGTATGCTCTCTATCTTACTGCTCCACCATTTATCTTTCTCGATGGCATTGACGCACTCAATGTGATGATAAGTTTCCCCCCTAGCCTTCTTCTATTTCCAACAACTGGGACGACTTGACTGGTGTAAATAGAGTTACTCCCATCTCCGTGAATGATCACCTCCTGACGATTCCATTCGAATTTCACGGCTTGATGTTGTGTGGACGCCACAGCCCCAGTGGCATGGGTCCATGGTCGGCCCAATAGAAGGTTGTATGAGGCTGGTATGTCGAGCACCAGAAATTCGACGTCGAACCAAGTCGGCCCCATCTGCAAATACGGGTTGATCTCCCCGATCGTGGCCCTTTGAGACCCATCGAAAGCTTTCACGTTCATGCTTCCTGTCCGCATTTCATGAAAACCTTTGCCCAATCTTTTCAGAGTGTCCAATGGACAAATATTGAGGCTTGAACCTCCATCAACCAAAACCCAAGCAATGAAGTAATCTTTGCATCGCACTGTAATGTGTAGTGCCCTGTTGTGGTTCAGACCCTCAGGTGGCAACTCATCCTCGTGGAAAGTGATTCTGTGACTTTCTAATACATGTCCTACCATATTAGACATCTCTCCCCTGGTGATGTTATTGGGCACGTAGGCTTCGCTCAACACTTTCATCAAAGCGCTTTTGTGTGCTTCTGAATTTTGTAACAGTGACAGGAAGGATATCTGAGCTGGGGTTTTGTTCAAATGATCGATGGCAGAATACTCCTTTGCTTGCACTTTCCTCCATAGGTCATCTGGTTCTGTTTCAATGACAGGCTGCCTGGTAGTGGCATCCTTACTTGGTTCTCCCAGGTGCTCAGGTGTATAGATTCTCCCGGTCCTGGTCATTCCTTGTGCGGCATCGGATTCCTCCATCTTTGCCTTTCCTTTACGTCTAGCTTCGGTAATATAATCCCAAGGTATTGCTTTAAAGTGGAAAGGAGGTGTGGTTGATACTCTCACTGTGAACTGTGTGACTACTTCTACTTCAAAAGGAACAGGGGTGGCCGCGGGTGGAGCCACCTCTACCTCAAATGGAACTGATGTGGCTACCTCAACCTCGATCGGTGACTGAGTCTGTACCACAATAGGGGTAAGTGTGACTAGGGGTTTGAAGTCATCACCTTCCTGAATAAGCCCAATCGACCCCTCAGGGTCCCACTCTTCGTTCGTCTCTATCACATGTATTCCACCACCTCTATGATCAAGGAGAGGGTTGTTGCAAACATTGGGTGTAGCCTCCTTGTCCTGTATAACCTTGTTGTCAATCAGCGTCTGGATCTTGTCTTTCAATGCTCGGCACTCGTCAGTGGTGTACCCTTTCATACCGGAATGGTACGCACAAGTTTTGTTAGGATTGACCCATTGGGATGGATTCTCTAGTGCCACAGCGGGAACAGGAGTGACGTAACCTGCGGCTTTCAATCTTTCAAATCGCTGATCAATGGGTTCGGCGATGGCGATGTATTGTCTGAGTGACTTGCGGTCGAAATTGGGTCTTGGTCTTGGATAATTTTGGTGAGTTGGAGGCGATTGGAAGTGAGGTGGTTGGGAGTTTTAGGTGTGATAGACAGTGGCTGGTTGGGAGTATTTGGGAGATGATGGTTGGTATGTAGGTGGTGGTGATAGGTATGTGGATGGGGGTGTTTGATATGTGGGTGGAGGTGTGCGATTGGTAAGTGGAGATTTCGGGCCTTGAGCCACCATTACTGCCCCAACGTCTTTCTTCTTTGATATGCTGCCAGATTGCAGTGCTTTATTTGTGGCCTGTAATGCCTCAAAATTCGTTACCATCCCGCTTTTGATGCCTTTCTCAATTCTTTCCCCAAGTTTAATGATATCGGAGAATTTATGGTTTTCAATAACCATCAACCTTTCGTAATACTGTGGGTCCTGTGCTCTGACGAAGAACTTGTTCATTTGTTCTTCGTCCAAATATGTCCTGACCTTGGCTGCTTCCGACCTCCAACGGGTGGCATACTCACGGAAAGTCTTAGTGGGTTTCTTCTTAATATTCTGGATGTAGAAAACATCGGGTGCGTTTTCTGTGTTGAACCTGAATCGGTCCATGAAATCTGATGCCATACCTACCCAATTGGACCATTTCTTGGGATCCTGGCTGATGTACTAGGACAAACCATCACCAGCAAGGCTCCTCATGAAGAGTTTCATCCAGATCTTCTCGTCCTTTTCGACCCCGACAAGCTTGTCGCAATAGGTCCTTAGATGAACCTTAGGATCACTTGTGCCGTCGAACATCTCGAACTTAGGAGGTTTGTACCCCTCCGGCAGTTCCACATCTGGTTGTATGCATAGGTCTTCATAATTCAAACCTTCTATCCCTTTACTGCCTTCGACGCCCTGACCCCGACTTGTCAATTTCTTGAGTTCTTCAGCCATATTTTTAATGAGTCGGTCCTTCTCTGAGGATTCTTGTGCATAGGAAGTCGGTTGAGTAGAATGAGGTATGGTCTCCACATATATGGGGTTGTTTTGATGAGTGCCAAGGACTTGGGTGTAGGGGTGGTCATTGGTTGAGTTTTGAGGGTCGGGAATGGGTTGTGGTGTGTTTTAGGGAGTGTGGTAGGTGGCGGTGGGTGGGTACTGGGTTGGTTGGTGGTGGTGTTGCGGTGGTGTTGGTATTGGTAAGGGATTGAGATTTTGGGGTGGAGTTGCGTATTGATGTGTTGCAGGAGGATTTTGTGGGTGTTGGTTTGATGTGTTTTGGGGAGGCGCTGGGTTCTTTGTGTTCTGTTGATTGATGTCGGGGACATTCAGGGTGAGTGATAAGTTCGCCAAGTTGCAAACTTGCTCAAGCTCTCCTTGTAGCTCCAGTATCTTTTGTTCCAATCTCAATACTAGATCATTTGGTGCCAGAGTACTCCGACCGTCTGAAGTTTCTGCATTCTCAACATTCTCCTTTCGAATACCGCTTAAGTCGTCCATTTTTGTTTTTCCTTTGCCTTTTGTATTGCTTGGAGGAGGAGGAGGTGGAGGGCCTCTAGATCTGGTATGATACGCTGATGATGCCAGTATGAGTGAACCAACCTAAGTGGATGGGAATAATCAAAAATAAGGAAAAACAAAAAGGTAACAAATTAGTGAGGATTTTGAAGTGTTGCAGTATTGAAACACATATTGCGAGAATGTAAATTCGCGTCCTAATTTGGGAGCCTCGTTGTGTCGAGGTAGGCCTAGCGACAAATAGATTTGGAGAACTTAGATGCCAACAAATGCCTCATTTCATTATATAAAAATAGACGAATCCCAAAATGACACTAAGATAATAGAGAAAGATAAGTTACTATTGGCACTTGGCCTTATTACATTTTAGGAAAGCAAATAAATCTAGCCTATTTGGTCCCAGAAGGAACTTCCCCAGATTCGATCTTCCTGACTCTATCGTACAGGTCCCCCAGCTCGTGCAGACCCAGCAGCAAGTAGGCTCTGGCCAGATGTCCTCCTTCAGCTCCTTCAGCGTTCTGGAAATCCTCAATCTTCTTTATGACTTTACCTTCCAGCTCCACTATTCCTCGCTCCAGGTATTCCAGCTTCTTGTTGGAAGTGACTGCCATTTCTTTCCATTCTTCGATCAAACTCACATTCCTCTCATGTATTTCCCGGTGCTCATTCTCAGAGTCGTGGACCCTCTTGCACAGCCTGTTGTACTTGACTTGAGCTTCAGCTTCTTCGTCTATGATTTTGTTCCCTCGGCCGGCTCCTGGCATCACCATTCCTTTTAGATTGTCTTCTAACCATGCCGGGTAGAGAGGTTCGCACCCTGCATGATACCTGTCGGGCAATGGTGTTCTTTTCCACTATGATCTTGCAGTGCCACATGTGCTAGGCTTGGCACTTGTAAGGAACGTCGTCGTCTTGAAAGTCTGCTCTGAAATGACTCATCTTGGCAACCCTTGGTACAACCTGTTTCATGCCTGCTTGCCTTATGACTCGGATAGGGACATAGGGGCATATCCCTCTCAATCCAATCAGCACCAGGTGTGGAGCGTCCCTGGATCTGATGATGAATTCGTCTATCGGGAACCATTCAAACATCCATTGCACTTGCTCCTCGGTCAGATTGTTGAAGAATTCCACCCACTCTTTGGCGCTTTCTGGCTGAGCAAACCTGTCCGGAATGTAGGTCATCCACTTAGGGTGATGGAAGGCAATATGGTCATTCCAAGCCCTTTGCGGAAGTTCCTGGTGATACTGCCCCTTTTGCAGATATTCTAATAACCACAACTGCAGCAACAGGTTACAACCCTCGAAATGCTTGACCCCTCTTTGACAGCGTTCTAGAGACCTATAGATGTCGACTATGATCATGGGGACTATGGTGTATGTATGTCCGTTGATTCCTTCCATTAAAGTCTTGGCGACCATGGCCAACCTAGTGTGGATTCTTTCCCTTTTCATTGGGAACACTATCAGGCCTAGGAAGCATCCAATGAACACAAACACTCTGCGGTGGATGTGGCCCAGAAAAGTGAGAGAGATCTCGTCATGGTAAGTACGAAAGGACTTGCTATGGCCATACCTCTCATACAGATACTCGAAGGGTATGTAAGATTCCTTCAGGCATCTCAAGTCAGCATTTTTCTTCAACCCCATTATATTTAAGAACCCTTTACCAGTACGGTTCTCCGGCACCAATAACCCGGGGCTATCCTAAGTCAATCCCGCAAGACCTCCAATTTCCTCTAGAAGTGGTGTCATTTCTATGTTGCCAAAATGAAACACAGTCCTTTCACTATCCTAGAACAAAGTGGCAGCCTCAATCAACCTATTGTTTGGCTCAATGTCTAGCAGAGAAGGTAGATTGCCCAAGTACTTTCGTACGTGTTTCTTGTCACTTGAGGAAAGGTCCTCCCACCAATCTAGTAGCAATGGTGGAATGTTGCTAACCATACCGAATATGGGGACCTCATGCCTTATTTTCTGCAAAACAAAAGGGTTAGTCCCTTATCCCCCACCAGACTTGACTATTTATACATTTATGATTAGCACATTGGCATTTAGTTCTCCAAATTAATGCACAGAACGTGGTTGTGTCCGTTGGGATTATGGAAACCCCGGTGGACTTTTGGATAAGGCTTGTCTTAAAGGATTATCATGTGGACAACATATTAATCCGGCTAGGTTTGACCATGATGCATGCAGAGTTACGATCAGAGTAAGGTTACTATGGGGGTCTAGACTTGTCACGCCCCAAAATCCGAGGAGCGCGACCGGCGCTCAACCGAGTAAACCCGACCGAGCAAGCCTGTTAGGTCTCATTCTACCCAAACTAACTCATGAATAATTAGGAGATGGACTCCATTAATCAAGTTCTATAAACATATAATTAACAATTTCCATTTAATTTTCATTAGCAACTTCATTCGCCACTTAAAGGTATTACAAGTTGCATACATCATTGCCAAATATCAGTATTTCTATTTTAATTTCCAATACCCGACACTACCCACAACCTGTCTACGGAGCCTCTAAATACAACTAAAGAAAAATATGGAAATGCCGGCAACAAGGCTCCGGCTATACCTTACACAAATACCAAAATAGACTCCGGAATAAAAGTGGCATGAGCCACGCAGGGCCCCGAGAGGAAAGGGGCTCACCAATGCAGCTGACGGAAAATGGAGGAGGTGCTACTGTCGGTGTACTAGAGTACCTGCTATAGAACCACCTACAATCATAAAACGAATGTAGCGCCCCCGGCAAAACGGACGTCAGCACATTTGAATTGTACTGGTATGTATAACTAAACACCATTTTACTAGAAAGAACTATCAAACAGGTACAAGTAAATAACATGGGTAAATCAAAGATGCAATTCATATAATCTTTCATACAATTTTCCAAAACATAGATTGGGGCATTTCTGTCACATGTTCACCACTGTTCTCATTACCACCGCCATCTCGAGCGGAGTCCGATCACGACCGGCCGACTAGGTCACCTCATTGGAGGCATTACTCTCAATCAATATTTCATTTCCCTTATCCGGAATCCAATATCAGCACATTACCACCATGTGTGCAGCATGGTGTCCGATCACGACCCGATCGGCTAGGTCACCTCATTAGAGGCATTACTCCATTCTCATTAGTCAACACTTCAAATCTTTATCCCACACATATCATAACAACACATATCATGAATAATTCTTTGTTTCAATGTTGGCTTATAGCCCAAGTATTTCAACACATAACTGTACTTTTCACATTATCTAATTGTAAAGATTGGCACATTATTCACATTGAGGCACATCCTTCACGAATATGTATAGATAATTGCAAATCAATTAATGCGTAATAACAAGCAATATGCTAACCAATTCAACTCTTACCATGCTTTCATAAATGACAACGGAGCTCAATTTCTAATAAAAAGGGGGTTTTAGCCATACATACCTTTCTTGAGCTTTCCCTTAATTACTACGATATTCCGAAAATTCTAGCAACTTCAATCTATTTTGGGACATAGCAAAATTGAACACAAATTAGGAAGATATTCATAATTCTATCTCATTTGAGCATTTTATCAAATACTAGTTGAGTATCTTGATTTCAAATCCCCTTTTCAAGATTTTCTTCATTCCCGAACCCAATCTTTACTTATTTATGATAAACGATCTTCCCATAAACCTAAGTTGTACATGCATGTATACATAATAGCATTACACCCAATAATCATACCTCAATACCCCATCTTATACTCCAAACTCGAAATTAAAAACCTAGGGTATAGAATCTTACCTCTTAGATGAAGAACTTGTGATTGGGTTCTTTGATTCTTGAAGATTGATGCAAGGTTTGGATGATTTAAATGTTGGGTTCCTCCTTCTCTCTCTAAAATACTCTCACCTCTCTCTAAAATCAGTAGGAAATGACCCCAAATGAAGCCCCAAAGGCTATATATCAAAATGGGGTCGGGTTATGAAAATTAAAAAATTAACCTTCCGATGTCAACTCTGCTATAGCAGAATGGACCGCATAATGAACATGCGGGCCGTAGAATGCACCGCAAAATCGGTGCCCAAAACTGGGCTACACTGGTTCAATCTGCGGTTTGATTTGCAACCGCAGATTAAAAATGCGGACCGCATAATTGACATTGAGATCGCAGATCTGATATGACACAAGATCGCATTTTCCAGCCTTTGGTAATTTGATCATAACTTTGTGTATGAATGTCCAAATGACGAACGGTTTGAAGCGTTGGAAACTAGACTCGAAGACCTTTCATTTGATAGGTTATCCATCACCTGAAACCTTATAGATATTTAGATATGCTCGTTCAAAATAGGGACTAGTGCAAGATCATTGGGAATTTTAGCCTATTATGGACTTTTCCAATTTTTCTTAGACTTAGGCCTCTCCTTGGACCCCAAATTACTTACCATAAGACTTATACACATATTTACCAAATCCAATGGATGTACACCATATCAATAGCACATAAAAATATTATAATAAGCCTACGCGACACCACGAAATCCTAAATTACTTAGCAAAATTTTCCGGGGCCTTACAACACTGGTACCCTCAAGCGGACAACTTGAGGGGGAAAGGCATGGAACCATCGACTGCACCGCTGATCGACTAGTTTTATCGCAAATAAGCCTTTTCGAATTTAAGGGTAATAAATTGGAAGAGCGCAACCACTCATCAAGCGTTGTTATAGGATTTTGATATGCACGAGTGGAATATGACGTGGAGTAAATGCAATAATAATAGCATGTTGTCAAGTATTTGCATGCAAGGAAATAACAAATGCAGTATTTAAATAATTGAAAGACGGTTACAGAAGAAGAAAACAAAGAGACATGTCAATTTCAGGGAAATAAAGAAATCATAAATGCTCATAAAATAAACAGTTATATTCAAATAAGGGAAAGGGTACGTGGGATAGAGCATGCTTGGACTAATTCACAGAAAAACTAAGTTCGTTATGGTAAGAGCCTAAATATCCCCAGCAGAGTCGCCATGTTTTCGCGCCCTCTTTTTTCTCCTCGTGGAGAAAGGTCCGGGTTTCGACATTCCATGGGGCAATAACACTTTTCCTTTTGGTAATTGGGTATTTGAAGAGTCGCCACCTAATGAATTATGGTGCGTTAGGGAACCTTGAGCAATTAACTAATGGACTGGTTTGCATTACCAGACATTAAGGGTAAGGGCTCGAAATAACCTTGAGGGGAAGGTGTTAGGCACCCCTCGCGGTCCACAATGGTGGGTCCCGGCCGAACTCATATTCATGTGAATTAGTCAAATAAACAGTTTTACCACGTACTTGCAAGTAAAGGCATGTTTTGACATTCAAGTAATGAAACAAGGAAAAGGTTTTGAACAAGTAGCACATATATAAAGAAAAGTAAACAATGGGAGTTGGGAAAGGGGGGTCCTAGGTCGGTTAGCCTACAGGATCATACCCACACAATGCCCGGAAATCACTCCTCAATGAGGGGCTACACGTGACATTAGCGCGTAGTCATCATATCCTTACTACCAAATTCCCTCCCCTTGGTCATAGCCTAAAGCGTTCTAATAACCTTGATAGATATCTTACGCGTGCATTACCCGTCCCTTCTTCGTGGCCCTGGAGGTATTTAGGACCTCTAATTTTGGTAGTTCTAGACCATCCTAAGGTGTCTTAAAGGAGAAAAGTCTAGGCGCCAAACAAGAACAAGTTAGACTGTATTTAAGAAAGGGAAACAACTAAAGGCTCACATTTACCTCCACAAACATAACAAACAAATGCACGTCTCAGACAACTGTTTTTAGTTTTTTAAGATAAAACCTTAGAACATGATATCTAGATGAGCAGACAATATACAGTATCGAATTAGGACCCAAGTGTGAAGAACTGAGTCTATTTGCCTACTGATTTTAGACCTGTGAATCTTTAAGCAGCAAACACAAGCAAAACAGTTTTCCTGTTTTTTAAAAGATTCATCACCTAAGGCTTGCCTAGGCGTGGGATCATGCATAATAGTGACCAGAATCATTAATAGTTCAAAAGTCGTTTTACCATAAGAGCATGCTGTTCTAGTTGATACGAATCTGAGAGTGCAGAGATTATTACCAGTTTTATTTAGAAAAACATCACAATGTGAGATTATTTTTATTACCTTTTCATGAATCAGTAACTAACTAGGTGTCTTAAACAAAATGCAAATAGGATCCCAGAACATGGTATCTTATATGCACATGCAAATGGCAGGATGGTTAAAAAATAGAATCCCTAAGGCATGATTTCCAAATGCACACCAGAGTTGCAGAATTATTGAAATATGACTTCTGAATGCACAAGAGTATCAGCTTTTATGCTAATGTTGTTATTGCCCTAGGAGCAGGATTTCAAAGTGATAGATATAAAACATGGATTAGTGACGGATGAGATGCTGAAACAGTAGACATGAAATCCTAGGAACATGACATCTAGTGCATATGTTGCATGATTTGGATGAGTGTATTTATCCTAAAAACATGGATTCTAATGCAGATAATATAAAGCCTATGACATGCTTTCTACCCCAATGATATTAAGAGGATTATACAGCTACCCCTCCCGTTACACTAGCCATCCCCAACATTCGTTTACAAATAATTATTACAGATCAGCTGAATAAATTACATAAACAAATGAAGAAAAAAGAAGAAGTTAACTATAGGGAGCCTGAAGCAGGCCCAAGTGTATCCTAAAGATACCGGATTTTCCATAGCCTCAAATGCCAAGATGCCATAGCCAATTTCATGTCCAGGTGTGTCAGAGTTCCCAAAGGACCTCAAGGATCCCGGGCAGTGCTCACACCCAGACTTCGTAACCAAAATTGAGTAAGTGCAGTGTGGAAGGGCCAGCCCCAATGCATCAGAGTTCAGAGAGATCTCACAAGGATCCCAAGGCAGTCACACACTAGAGGGGCAGAACCTAGGGACTTTAAAGTGGAGTGAGGGTGCTTAACATAGTTTTGAAAAGGTTTGATAGGAAACATAGTATTGAAAAGGACTCAATTGAGGTAGTTTTATAAAAGTAGGAGAGTTGTTTAGCAGTAAGACAGTTTTGACAAGAATTGTAATCAAACGAACGACAGATCAATCATAGAGCAAACAGAGTCTTAACCACATGATTCATGCAAGGGAATTGGGATTTGGGGACACATAATACACATAATGAACATATGACAAACAGAAGTCTTTTGTAATTAAGGATTAGCTAACAATGCAAGCAGTAAGGCATGTATTTCAGAGGTGCTAATTAGAACATAGTTATAGAATCAGAAGTGCTTAGGGGGTTTATGGGATTGGGAGATAATGTGGTATAGGACTTCATAGCAACAGTGAGGACATAGAAGTACTAGACATGATTGGGCATAGCATCAAATAACTTAGGGTAACAAATCAGTTTTGCAAAACAAGTGCAAACCAGAAACCAACTAACACATAACCATTCAAACATATACTAATAGAGTAAAGCAGTACATACTATAAGGAATGGACAAGATCATATCATGCTGATCACATATTCGAATTAGGACAGAACTGACAGTGATCCAAACAGGCTAGTTACATATTGAAAAGTTAAATAATAGACAGGAACAGACTGGTAACTAGTAAACTAAAGCAGCAAGAAAACACATAGTGTTAGGACTTGAATTGAAATCAGAACATACCAGTTAAGGAGAATAGACACAAAGTGAAGAGCAATAGGGTGCAATAATTAGCCGTGGCTTGCAGCCGGCTAATTCAGTAATAGTAGCAAGTAACAAGAAAGAGAGCAGAAAAAGTTTTAAGTGTGTGAGGGAGTTGTGAACTAATGTCCGTGTCTAATGAGAGTAGAAGAAAGCATATATATAGTAGTTTGAAAGTTAGGTAAATAAGGTAAGAATCAAATTGTTCAGTAATTGGAGAACTCGGAATCAATTAAAGCAAAATCAGTCCAAGTCTTCCCTTAATTAAGGGAGTCATTTCAAACGGTAAAGAACATGTACCAAATAAGGACAGAGTTCAAAAGTCCTAAGTACAGTATAAGCAACTAGGGGTAGATACATAGACTTCCAATTAAGGAAATAACAGTAAGAATCTAGCAATAATGCAGTCAATCACATAACAAGGTAAGAAACTATTTAAAGGTTGTGAAAACAGGAAAAGTAGCCGGAAATCAGTAAAGAGTATCGTCTCAGGAAATCAGGGATTTAAAGAATCGAAAAATAGTACTAATACTAAGGGAAATATTATAAACTTCCGTGAATAACAAGTGCTGAGTATAGCCAAAAAGAGACAAATTAGAAACCCTAGTAAGACCTTATTGGGGTAGAAATCACTAATCGAAATATATTCATGGGCTTCGAACACACACGTAGCAGAATCGACAAGCAAGAATGAACTCAGGATTATAACATAGTGTTAAAATTGGGGTTTTAACATAACAAATCAGGATTAAAAAGCAATTTTAGCAAAAAGTCGTTCAAACATATGAGAATCAGAGAACAACACAAAAAGGACGGGAAATATGTTTTTTGAAGAAAAGTTCCAAAAACCCTAATGGGAAAATAAAGCGACGCTTTGAGAAATCAAAAAGTTTTTCATAAAACAAATCAAAATAGCTCAGAAAAACCTCAGATCTGTCACAGATCTAAGAGGTACAGGAGAAGAGTTTAGGGTTTTCTAGAAAATAACCCAGAAATAGAGAGACCGGCTTCGAAACCCATAGGTTTAGCCGAGAAATATGAAGATCTTACTCAATCGGGCCATGGTGGTCTGAGAATGGCGAGAACAGGCCGTGGGTGGTGAGTGAACAGCCACTGGTCCCTTGAGGACCTCAAGACAGCAAGAATCTGGTCATGGGGGAGCCATTAGGGCTAGGGGTGGTGGTGAGCCACCATTATTACCGGCGAGCAAGCAGCCGGCGAAGGGGAGTTAGGGTTTAGGCAGAGGGAGTTTGAGAGAGAAGGGAACAAAAGGGCGGCGGAAATGAGAGCTAATGAGAGGGTTTAGGGGGTCGTTTGGGTTATTATGGTAATTTTAATCGTGGACCGTTGATCAAAATGATCAACGGCCACGATTAAACAGGGCTACTGGGTCGGGGCATGCAGATTGGGCCTAAGGGAGCTTTGGGCTGCTTTTATAAGGGTATTTGGGCTGGTCAATTAGGCTGAAATTGAAATTAAACAAGGCTATTTGTTAAATACCCCAAATAAATCGTCTAAAATAATTTGTAAAATAATTACTAATTATATAAAATGATTTTCATGCATATGAATGTTTTAAAAATAGTTATTTAGGAATTTTAAAAATACAATGGACTAACTTCTGGTAAAATAGTACAAAAATGTATGCATGGGCTATAATTTCAAAGTTATTGCAATTATAACCAAAGGTGCCAATTTGGCCAATATGGAACAATTTGGTCTTAATAGGACCATAAACAATAAATTAAATCAAGAAATGCCTTTGAAATCATTTGTAATGCAATTTTTGTAATCATTTATTGGAAATAAAATACTGGACAAATTAAAAAGTGTGGAAAAATTATGGAAAAAATACCAATTGGTGTTAATGCATGATTTTGAAGGCATATATGCAACAAAAAATATTTTGGGAAAAATTGAGTATCAATAGCCTCGACTGCCCCTCTCCTCACCCTCAATCGTGCTTCGTAAAGCCCATTGCGAGAAGGCCCTCACATTCCAGGGCACCTCGTGCACCTCTCCCCTTGCCCCCATCACGAGACGCCAGGTATGTTTTCTTCCTCTAATTGTTTTCCTCCCCTATTCCATTATAAACCATTCTACCCCAATTCGCCCACAAACCTAACACACACATGCACTCATCTTTGCAAATCCCTCCCTAATGAATAGAAACAAACATCTCTGCCCCTCACCATTCTCTTCCAAACATTCACACATACTAACACATCAACACAACCACTACACACACGCACATAATCATCACCGGACCGCCCCTCGTCTCACTATCTCTCTTTCCCAGGTATGATCTCCCCTCCCCTTGATTTTCTTTCATCTTTTGGTCGTTATTCGTTTTCAATCTTTTATGGGACATCAACTGTAGATTGTCGTGAAATTGTTCCCAACCCCTTTTACCCCATCGGTTGTTATTGTTATTGTTAAGTGTTCTGCACTCGAATCCCAAGACAATTTGGAAGATTGAGGCAATCTCTCAGCCATGAAGACACTTACACACAACTATGCATGCCAAGTGTTTGCTATATTGCCTCAAAGGCGATTTTGTCCTAATTGGAGCCGAGTTTCCAATATGGATTTAATTGTGTTATGTGATCAAAATATGCTTGTAATTTAAGTGTAGGGTGACGGGTGGACTGATAAAGTGTGACTCCAATCGTTGAAAGCTCCTTTTAGTACCAGTGTTACATGCTAATGCACGTTCTTGTTGAAGGTGCAGTCTGAGTACCCTATTATTTGTTTGATTAGTATATGGTGAATCTTTAAGTGTGGGATCGTTGCGCCATGTTTTTTTAGACCTCTTGTCTAATAAATTGATGTTTGGTGTGTTGACATGTTGCATAATATGGTGCCCCGTAAGCCTCACGAATGCCCCACCTCCAGCAAATGCCTCACCTAAGGCTGAGGCATCATCTAAGGGTAAAGCAACCTCATCTGCACCTGCACCTAAGAAGAGAAATAGAAGTGAGGCTGCCACTAGTAGCCAAAGCAAAGGAAACCAAGTGGTGGAAGCTATTGCCATGTCTCGACTCAGGTCTAGGGGTGAGCGTGAATATGGAACCAAGAGTGCACCGCCGTCGACTAGAGGGTGGTATAAGAAGTGTCCTCCCAATAATTATCATCCTTATTTGGCAATAGAGGAGCCCCGGTTAAAATCATTTTACCCTCAAATTTGTCAAGCTATTCATGACTTGGGTTTACTCTTTGAGCTCAAGAACCCGGGAGACACCAATATCAATTTGATTAGAGAATTCTGCTAGTTGGGATCTTAAGGATGAGGAGCAGCTTGTGCCTATTCATAGGAGGTTGATTAACATTTCTGCTACTGCAATATGTAACCATTTGGAGGCACCTGATGTTGCACATGCTCTATTAGCTAATTTTATTGACCAATCCTGCTACAGAGATATTTAACACACTTTGTATGGTGTCAACTCCAATGCTACTTGGATTCGACACAAAAAAATGCACAGTCGCATTGAGCTACCAAAGAAGAAGTTCAACAAGGTTGCCAAAATTTGGCTAAGTATGGTAAACACAAGGCCAGTACCATGTGACCACGACATAGATATTTGTCAGGACAGAGTTTGCCTGCTGTACTTTCTAATGACAGGACCTCGAGTTACTGTGGGACAGCTGATATGCCACCGGATGGAGCAAGTTCAGAGGAGTAAGAGAGTTGATAGTCTATTCTTTGGAAATATGCTAGCTCACTACTTGCGGTAAGAGGAGGTAGATGAGGAGCCTAAGTTTGACATGATCATTCCCGCAGCTCCTTGTGGCACAGATACCACTAGTGTTCGGGGGAAAGAGGAGGAAATAGGGGGATGTTAAATACTTCCGAGCGTCAGAATCGGGATGATTGCTTTATGGCCCATCTCTATGGGATGTTAGACTTGCAGCTACAGATTGGTGGTCGACCCGCCACTACAGAGGAGTGTACATAGCTGGATGAGCATTTCCGCTCCATGCGCATGCACAACATTTGGCTGGGATTGCCGATGGCCAGGGTGTTCCTTCTGATGAGGACATCAACACACCCGAATGCTTTTTGCAGGGCAAGGAGGAACAGGTTGAAGCAGAAGCTGACAATGGAGATGAGGATCTTGGCGAGGATGCCGATGATTAGGAAGGGGCAAACGGAGCCATTTTCGCTGAGGATGACTTTGATGATTGACCAGGAAGTTTCTTATTCACCCTTGCTAATTTTGAATTGTTTCTGCATTGAGGACGCTACATCTTTCTAAGTGTGATGTGGGATATTCTCTTTGGTCTATAGTATTATTATAGTAGTACATTTGAAGCTTCTTGTTTTATTTAAGTATCTTCTTATTTATTATTTTAGTGTGGCCCATTTAACGTAGTAAAACAATATCTGTTAGTGTAATATTTTTAGTAGGAGCTTAATTTGAACACTAGAAAAGATTTGACTTTTGAAGGATTAAAATCTAATATATATATATATATATATATATATAGACATGTTTATTGTTTTTTCTTAGGTTGTAATCCCCATGATTTTTCTTTGTACCTCCGTTCTTTTTCGTGGAATCTAACTTGAACTAGGTAATTTTTTTTAGAGTAGAATTTAGGGAATAAAGGAAGAGAAGAAGAATGTGAGTTTAAGTGTCTTTTGACTTGCTTGATGATCGCATTCGTAGGTCTTGTCATGTGTTTCACCTTCCATTTATGCTAAATTCATGATGATGCCTTGATAATAATGAATATCATGTGTTACGGGGGCTCGGTTGCTTTATCCGTGGTCACTTTGTGCTTATTGCTTAATATATCTCTTGGATTTGTGAATCCTTGTTTGATTAGAGAGTCCGAAAGTGATCGTCCTTAGTGAGTCATGTGCCATGTGTGAAGCGAGTTCTTTGCATGGTCCATATATTGAATTTGAATCTAGAACTTGTCCTGAATGTGAGTTGAGGCAAAAATTCTCAGTGCTGCTCGATTTGAAAAATGATGTTAGGATTTCTTTGATCCTTTTTGAGCTATATTGCTTATCACAAATAAAATCATCGCTAGTGTGCACTTTTAAGCCTATAAGCCTTTCCTTTGGAACCCATATTACAAGCCTATATTATTTTGTTCTTAATTGAACTACTTTGATCCTTACCTCTTAGAGAACTTGAGTTGTAAAGATAATGCTAGAGAGAACTAACGAGGAAATTTGGGATAGATTTTGAGTGGAACCAATGGAAGGAAGACAGGTGCATGTGAATGTGTCAGAAAGCACCGCTAGCATGGTGAAAAAAAAAGGGGATGAGAAATAAATGAAAATATATATGTATATACATAGAAAAAATAGATAAAACCCCCTTGTCCTTGCTAGTGAGTATGAATTATTGTAATGCTTAAATAAATAGGGAACATGTCTTGGGGTGATCTTACTTGTGATGTTTTAAGTGAATCGAAGAGAGTTTGCGCTTAAAGTTAACTATGTGATGTGTCAAAATGCTTAGGAGGGTTAATCACTATTTAATATATATATATATATATATATATATATATATATATATATATATATATATATATATATATATATATATATATATATATATATATATATACACGGTCCTACATTACTAGAGGTTTACCTTAGCCCACATTACAACCATAACAAAGTCCTAGGGTCCTACATTAGTAGAGGTTTACATAATAGGCAAGCCTATGGTACTATTTGCATGCATGAGGCTTCATTGTGAGAGTAAGTGATTTCTTCCATATGTGTGAGTCCTTAAAATATATTCGATCATGTGATTTGGATATGTGGACTACTTATTTATTGCAATTTTTGTTGTGAGGGCTCAAGGGTTCACGATAGATAGATCACGTTATTAGACTTTTCTATTAGATTGGTATTCAAGCCTTGAGTACATTGTGACATTAAGTTAGTTCTCTAGGCTAGGATTGTATTGGCATGTTGTTCATGTTCTGAATTTTTTTGAATGTTGGCATGAATTATGGGAAGTGCTCGTTGGATGCATGTGTGATGTTTTATACGTTAATACCACACAAGAGGGGGGGTGATCTGTGTGGTACCCAATTTTTCGCTCTAGAAGAACCTGGTTCTTCTAGGTGTACTAACTCTACTGTTTGCGGAATAATAAGTACATAAAATAAGGAACACAGAGATTTTTATGTGGAAAATACCTGGCTCAAAAGGTGAAAAAATCACGACCTACTACTCAGTAGGATTTTCCCAAACTTCCACTAAAATCACTGAGCCAAAACAATATTTACAAAACTCTTTGTAAACCTAAGAATTAACTCTAATCCCGTTGTAGCACATAGCCTCAACTGTTGCGACAACTTCAACTTAGCATATAACTTGAACACTCTAAGTACCTAATACAATTGCTTCTATGAAAGCTGAAGGTACAAGTTTAAATCACCTACTACAATTGAACTAGAAATAAAGAAAGACACAATGAAATTGGTTCTTCTATCTCGTTCAAGTAGCTTCAGGAATGCACACTCAAATCTCACATAAATTGCTTGCAAAATTGCCTCGCTATTTTGCTCTCAATTTAGTTTAACTTCTGCGTTTGTGCAATACCTGTAAAGAAGAACAATCGCTGTTATTTAATGAGTTAGTAATTAGAGTTTGATTGAGACTCAATTGCTGATCTTCTATCGAAGTTGAGTCCTTGAACAACACAAACTCCAACACTATCTTTTATCCGGATTGTGTTCTCTTCTCATAAGGAGACTTCCTCTCCTTATCCAATATGCAATCTTTTCGATCAGATCAGGAGATATTGCTACTTGACAATGAGACTTATCTCCTTCATGTGCATCTCACATGTGTAGGTTGATCATCACCGTGCTTCACATGATGGACCTGGTCCATGACTGAGTTCATTTGTCATTCTTCAAAACTTCACATGTTCTTGGGCCAACAATGTGTTAGAGCTTAAGTGTCTCTATAGAACATGGTCAAGGGTGTTGATGCTTGAGGGGGAGATGTCGTGAGTTCCTTTGGTTTTGGTTGACTCGAGGGAAAGCAACGGCTAAGTGTGGGCTGTTGATGCAAGGGTAATATGTTATATTTATATCGTCATTTTCCCTATGATTTACTTGTAAATTTGTGTCACGACCCAAAATCCACTAGGCGTGATGGCACATAACCGAACCCGCTAGGTAAGCCAACTAATAACTTTCCAATTCCATTAAAGTCAACCAAACAATTATATAGAGAAGTTAACTGAATTTTATACATTCCCCAAGGACTGGTAGTACAAATCATGAGCTTCTAAGAATAGAGTTTACAAAGCAGATATGAAAAAAATACATCTTCTATTGAAAAGTACACAAACAGAATTTTATAATCTAAGGCTACCGTGAACAAGAGGCAAATGCAGCAGGAATGCAGGTACGCCTTCAAATCCAGCAACCATCGAACGCAGCAACATCGGCATCCGGTATCTGCACGCAATATGTAGGAAGTGCAGTATGAGTACAACCGACCCCAAGTACTCAAAAGTAACAAACCTAACCTCAGGTTGAAAGCAGTGACGAGCTGGAAAATAGGTCCGGTCCAACACCAATAACCAACAGCAATTCATATAACGTAGAGCATATAAACAAGGAAATAATCTCAGAGATAACAAAATGTTCAGCTTTTGCACAGTTTTCTGTAAATAGTTCCACCTTTCAAGGATATCAGTGAAAACGCAAATCCTTTTATCAAAATCAGCGAACTTTTTTGAGATAGTTTGAAAACTATAATTTTCCTGAAAAATCCTTTGCACGATAATTTTTTTTATTTCCTTTCCAAGTAATAAGTGTGAAATACCACTCTATGCCCACATATCAATGTGTGTAAAAAGTCATGAATGATGTGATATCGTACAGCATGAGAAAAATGTGTCTCTATGCATGTGTGCAATATATTGTAAGGCCCCATGAAAATTTTGCTCAAAAACCCGAGATCTCGTAGTGCTAATTAGGAATATGTGTTAGGAATTCGTAAAAATTCTTCGCGGCGACCCTTTGGGTTGATCTATGTATTAAAAAGTTAAGGAAAAATATTTTTCAAAAGAGCACATTTCTGCGGTCCATTATGCGGTCGCATCATAGATATGCGGACCGCATAGTCGCCGCAGAGTGAGGCAGTTTGATGGTTAATTTTGAGGTCAACTATGCAGCCAATTATGCGATCGCATAATCAATATACGGGCCGCATAGTCATCGCATAATCTCCTTGAGATTTTGCCAGGGGCAGTTCTGCGGCGCATTATGCGACCGCAGAACAGGTATGAGGACCGCATTCTTGTCGCATACCCGGGCAGTTTATTTATGTTTTGGGAGCCATTTCGCGGTCCCTTTTGCGGGCCGCATGTCAATTATGCGATCGCATATGCGATCACAGATCTGTTCCGGGGCTCCAGATTTATAATTTTCTTACCCGATCCCATGTTGATATATTATATGCTACCTTTCATTCTTGGCCTATTTTCTGATGCATTTAGAGAGAGAGAGAGGGTCCTAGAGGGAGAAGGGTTTCTTCATCAACATTTCTCCTAAGATCTTGCTTAGACCTTGAAGATTTGTCAATAAAGGCACCTAGGTTTTCTTCCAAGAGGTAAGGTTCTGTAACCCAAGCTCTTAATTACTAGATATAACTAAGATAGACCATTAGAAGGGTAATCCATGAGGATGGGAGTGGATATCTTGCATGCATGAGTTCTTAATGTATTTGGTGAGGTCTTGAGCTAAGGATGGGATGAGGGATGGTAGGATCTTTCACGAAATGGTTTTAAAAGCATAATGCACACTTAGTGTTTGAGAATATGCTCAAACGAGCTAGAACTATGATCACCTCTCTAATTGTGGTTCGATTTGTCATGTTCCTAAAAGATTGACGTTGCTAAGAGTCTCGGAGTATAGTAGGACTTAAGGAAAGCTCAATCGAGGTATGTAGGCTAAACTTTCTCTCTCGGAAGTGGATTCCATATTGTTTTTGTATGTTTAAGTGTGGTTTGTCTACCAAAATGGTATAGCCTTGAGTCACTTTTTAAATGAAGATTAGTATATTAATTGGGTGAGAAGAAATCGATCTGTTTAATGCTCCTAATTGCTCTATGTGTACTAAATGCCTTGATTGAACATGTCTACTTGTTGATAATCTGTACAGATGTATGGAATGAATCTAATGAGAAAATGTGAAACAATTATGAAATAAGCCTTGACCCAATCGTTATGAACTAACTTCAAAAAAATAGAGCGGCCTAAAGGTCTTGTGCCCGAATTATGCCCATAAGTGGCTGTTTTAGATAATTCTTTGTCTTATAAATACATTCAATGTAATGCGAGTTCTTACACATTCAGATGCTGAAAATTGTGCTTTTGTCATGTTGGAAAAAGGAGTAATTCAAGGGTAATTGAGGTGATTGTTTGCTTATAACTTCAATGTGTATTTCAATTGTTGATTGGCATGTCCCTCTTTGGGAAAAATCCCTTGTGTTTGATGATTCTATTACTATTGAACTCGAAAATATATGATTCCCGGAATATTTGGTACATTGATATTGGTTGGCGATCCTTGGAAATAAAGGAGATGAAAAATGTGAAAAACCAAATGCGGCCTTCGTGCCATGAAAAAGATGAACCTTGTGAAAGACCCAAAGGGCCAAAGAGATACTGTTATCGAGAGAGATTGAGGACACTAATAAGAACTATAAAATGTGAAAGGTATTAAGGTAAGCATGGTTGTAATTATGCTATATTTGTATACTTGTATTTATACTACAATTCTGTGCAATATTAAATCGAATCAAATATGTTTTTGGGAGTATCATTAGCTAGACCGAGGAAGGGTGGGTCATAAGGCCCATACCTGAAACTACACGTGCCGGTGTAGGAGTGGACTGTGATTTGGGATGAAACTGAAATATTGGTGAAATTGTGACTATTCCCCCAAAGTGGGATGAAACTAATACCTGTGAATTGGAAAAGAAAAAGCCAACCCACACGGCATATGTGGGAAGGCAGCCTAGCTGATCGGGTGGAGATCAGACTCCATGTTGCGCACATGGTGGTACTACTCTTGTGACAACTTTCTTTCGCATCACAATGTCAAACCACATCGTCTGTGGGGAGATGGCCTAGCCGATCGGACTCCGTGCTAACAAAGGCGGTGGAAATATCGGTGCTAGTGATCTCCAAACCAAATATATATATATATATATATATACACTATTTTCTTACTTTGAAAATTGTTATGTTTCAATTGGTTATTTGGATATTGTTGATTGTGACTTGCTGTTTCTATGTGTTGTCTCTGCTATTATGGACATTCTATTTTGAAAGAGGACTTTTAGCCTTACATACTAGTGCTATTCGACGGCGCTAACGTCCCTTTTGCCGGGGGCGCTGTATCGTTCTATGATACAGGTGGTTCCACAGCGAGCGGCATCGGCCAGTGATAGCGGTATTCTCTTCCTAGCAAACTTGGTGAGCCCCAATCCATCCCGGGGTCATGTCATGTATCTTTTGTTCACATTCTCATCACGTTTTGAGGTATAGCCGGAGCCTTGTTTCCGGCATTTCCCTATTCCTCTTCTATTGTATTTAGAGGCTCCGTAGACTGTTTGTGGGTGATGGTTGATGTTGGGGGTCGAGACTAGAATGTTGGTATTTGATAAGCATGCTTTTCATTAAACCGGTAAACTTGTAATATTTTGAAAAAATATGAATGAAGTCATTAACGGAAATGAAATGAAAGTTGCCAGTGGAAGATCGCTTAGTGTTTTGATTAAATGGGATAACATTCCCTCTTTGTTCATGAACTAGTTTGGGTAGAATGAAATCTAGCAGGCTTGCTCAGCCGGGTTTACTCGGTTGAGTGCAGGTGGGGCGTGACATATATATATATATATAATATATATATATATATATATATATATATAATTATTATTATATATATATATATATATATATATATATATGAATGCATGAATGTGACTGAGTACGAAATATCAATGAAATCAATGAGATGACAGCAAGAAACAACCGCTGGGGTTCCCAACAATATCAGCATAAAACCTAAACATGATATCTAGCATGATGTACAGCTCAATTACTTTATCACATGGTGAAAAACACAAATATCAACAAAGTGGGCCACTAAACAGTGCCCTGGAAACAACTGAGTCACAACTCACAGGGTGCACGCCCACACGCCCCTCACCTAGCATGTGCATCACCTCAACACCACTCACATAACACATAATTCGGGGTTTCATACCCTCAGCTCTAAGCTTAGAAGAGTTACTTATCTTAAACAAGCCAATTCCGACACTGAGCAAGCCAAGCGATGCTCCAAGAATGCCATCACGCGCGTTCCGACCTTCGAACGGCTCGAAACTAATCAAAAACAACTCAAATACATCAAACAATGCTAAAGGAACCAATCCCAATCGAGAAAGGTCGAATATTTAATCAAAAGCCTAAAATCGGCCAAAAAACCCAACCGGGCCCACACCTCTGAACCTGACAAAACTCACAAAATCCGTCAACCCATTCAATTACTAGTTTCACTCAAATCCGAATCTGAATCGGTGTTCAAAACTCAAAAATTTATATTATGAAATTTTAGGCCAAAACCCCCAATTTCTTCTTTAAAATTCATTAACTCAAAGCTAAAATCGAAGATAGATTCACGAAATATAACCAAAATCGAGTAGCGAACACTTACACCAATTCATATGCTGAAAATCGCCCAATTCTGAGCTCCCCAACTCAAAATATGTTAAACGAATAAAACCCCCGTTTTAACACTGTTCTGCATCGTTTCTTGTGCCAAAAGATCTCAAAACTCATTTTTGATGTCCCCTAAGGTATTCCCTGTGAAATTCTACTCAAGTTAGGCTTTTGAATCACTCCATTTGACCTTATATTGATGGATATATGTTGGTTTCAATATTTGAAAATAGTGCAGATTTTTAAATACGCTGTCAGTGGCAATTTCGTAATTAATCTGAAGAATCTGGCAACCCAGTTCTTAGTAAAATGACCATAAAATCCTCATACGATGTCCAAATTTGACGAATCTTTTTGTTGTGGCTCTGTAGTTACGATACAAATCTAATTCTTCAATCAAAACAGAAATCGGAGCTCATTTGTTCAATTTGGTACCATTTATGCTTGAAGAAACGACGTTGAAACATAAGAAAAACGAGCGCAACACAACCCAAACCTATCCGAAACTCACTTGAGCCCCTCAGAACCCCGTCGAAACATACCAACAAGTTCCATATCAAAATACGGACCTACTCGAGGACTCAAAACACACATAACAATATCGAAACGACAAAATGCACCTCAAATCAAACTTAATGAACTTTCGAACTTTCGACTTCTAAAAACTCATGCCAAAACATATCAAATCAACTCGGAATGAACACAAATTTTGCACACAAGTCCTAATATATCATACGGAGCTATTCGTGCCCCCAAACTACCGAGCGAAGTGCAAATGCTCAAAATGACCAGTTGGGTCGTTACATTCTCCCCCACTTAAACATACGTTCGTCCTCGAACATGCCAAGAGTTGTTCCTAAGCCGTCAAATAGCCGAGTAACTTTACCATGCACATACTCGGGGGTGATCCGACGTCACCCTATCTCAGATAGATCTGATAACACAACATGACTGAAATTTCTTAATCCAACCTAGCCCATAAGCCTTAGAATCCAATTTCCACATCCGGAATTTTCTATAAGATCAGAATCTCGCATCTACACACTGTATAAGTCTGAACAAGCTGTATCAAGCCATAGACATAACTCAAGATGAAATCACATGATATACCATATAACTCAAACACTCATAGCGATAACTTCTAATCATAGTAGCTGCTCAAAACAACCCAATACCGGTAATAAACCTCTTATCAAACAGAGCCTCGTTCTAACACCTTCATATGCTGCCAACAATGAAAGAAACACGCATAAACTCATAACCATTCGTCAGACCAACAAGTTATGGAACTCCTTCTCCTTTGATAGGAACTATTGCAAATTTCTAAGCCGATCAGCATCAATATCCTTCCAAATTTATCGTAATCTGATCCGATAGCACCCATTCTAGGTACAATGACCTCATCCCATATAACATAATCACTCTAGTGAGATGACACATTAGTACAACTTAAAGCCACAACCCGTGCACCAAATAGCAACATTCAAATGTACTCAATCCTGAAAATGCCTCAAACGAGAGGATTGTCCCACCAGCTTAAAAAGTATCATCACAAAACCGTGCTAAGAGCCTAGCACACATCGTAGAACCAAAACACACGAATCCCACACAAAGGATCATATCTCAACATAACTTTGCTGCAATGTGTGACCCCATCCAAACGTCGGTCCAATTTATACTCCTCGAGCCGCCTTGCTCAAAATCAATAACCACACGAAATTTGACATCAAGTACCCAAAGTGCATTACCATAACCACGGAGAGCAAATAACACAATACCATGACCCGAAAAGGACATAGCCAACGCGTAATAATTCATGCAATACCCAAATACTCATCCCGCTCAAATCCCGATATAAAGCCCAAATAGAACCACACCATGTGTGCATATAACCAACGAATCACAGGTCTCCGTAGCATAGAAGAGTAACTCAAAGATCATCTCAGAACACGAATAAGCTTAACAACAACTGAATGGCATATCCCTCAATAATAACAGTATGGAGCCAACCAATCTGACTCGGTGCAGAACACACATCTATATTAGGCCTACCAATGAATCCCAAATCAACTCTCGTCACCCACAACAGATAAATAACCCTCTGAAAGTCCACAATGACTGAATCACAACACATACTATTCTCTGACTATCTTTGGCCACATTTTCACAGTCCACAACCACGAAACAATCTGTTCCTGAGAACTCCTAGTCTCCAAATCCGTAGAACACACGAATCACCTTATCTGATCTCAACTCTACCGCCTGAATGTCTAACACATCTCTCATACATGATCATCCCGCGAGGAATACTTCTATAATTCTTCTGTGCCACAAAGCAAAATATGAACCAGCAATCGATCAACTAGGAGAGTGCCGCAATACCAATGAAATATACATAAATCAAAACACATCCCCCCTTCTGAAATGTATACTCTCATCAAGCCATACCAAATAGTAATGTTATTTACCTAGTCATCCGAAACTGTCCATGTTGCCTAAGTACTCATGACCTCCCCTTCAAAACTGAACCGTGATCTTACACATGCAAATCTCAATCCTACACAACACACCGCATGTACTATGCCATCATACGAAAAATACAAGAACTTCGTAATCCACTCTGAGTCACAAGAAACTACTCACTCAATTAGCCAAGAACTTTCCATTTGATTTCATCCGGAGAAAATTACGATACATCACATGCTCCTCACGCCAGTAGAAAATATACTCCTCGAACCGTGGTAGAAACTATTGAGATCTCTTCGTAACTCATTTACACATAATTAAGCCATCAGAACTAAATCTCTCTAACTCAACCAAGCCACGCAGGTCACCAAGAACCTAAGAGCATAGCCACGAAACCCCTGTAAAAACCTACCACATCATAAGCACCCAAAGAACCGATCATATCCATTACCATACCAATCCAACCTACTACCAGGTTGTCCTATTTCTCCGAGTTCCTTCTGAATTACCTCCAAATTGATACTTCTCCTCGCCATAATAGCATAATCCTCAACCAAGACTCGCCACATGAGACCCTAGCATAAAACTACACCGCCCTAAGGCTCATAAGTTGTTGAATGCTCTCTTAAGCACCCAAAAGTACACAACCGAGATACCCGCTCTGAAAATACCTTTTATGAATTTAAAGCTGTTCATTTTTACCTTCCTGATAGTGAATGTAGAATACAAAATGATATAGAAATACTGTGAGTCTCGACACCATCCAATGTAACTCTCAGCTTCTGGCCATACACAAATCCGTGACATTCTCAATTGCCACGTATAAATCTTGAATTCATTAGAACCATTCCCGAGAGTCATCCACTCTGCTCAAATCTCAATTAGACTGATCAAACGGACTAAACGACATGTGCGCCATTAGCACTCCAACACCCAAGGAAGTAACCCCACCTTAATGCAACCAGATAAATTTCTGCTCCACGCACATTACATCCTTCGCCAATAACAACTCAAATTATCCGTGATTCTCATATACCCATAAAGCCTAATACAACTCGTATCCAGAAATTCCTTTACTCTAGTCATTTTTGAACTCAATCTCTACAAGTCATAACAGATTCACCAGTATGCCTCAAATTGAAAGCAATATAACACATAACCGTGCAATAAACCCATTGATAGCAGGCTCCCCCACTTGGCTCAAAGCCAAGAAATAAAGCATATAATAACTTGCAATACCCATACTCTGTTGCTGCCAAAATCTCGCACTGAAATTCAATTGAATCCTTTATAAGCTCGTGTAACATAAACCATATAATGCCTCAAATCGCACAAATATAACCCACTAGTAGAAAATAAAGCCTCCACACAACATCATAAAATCACACATCTGTAGATTACCCCGCAGGTTATAACCCACCTGCTTTGCCTCAAACCGACATCTCTCTATACCCTTCCACAGTTACAACTACTATGCAATCGCGTAATCTTCCTGAGTCTGATCTCAACAATAAGACACGAGAATTTAGTTCGTCTCACAATTGAATCAACATGAAAGATCTCCCAATTCACTCATAACTAGAGACTATGCGTCGCATCAAGACAGAAACCAAACACCCAATAGTCCTTTATACACATCGAGCAAACCCTTCTCGTCACATTAAAACCATATGAACATATCTCACAGTCACATCATACTCATCACGTAGCCATCCAGCCACAAAGTCCACTAATAGGAACACTACCGGACATATAAATCCAAAAGCTTTTGCTCACACAATCAACATCTCTATGCTCAAGATACGGTCAAAACCCAGCCTCAAGTCCTCTAGACTGGCCCATCATCATGGCATACTGAAATCACATCTCGCACCTCATCCATGGAATCACAAGTCGTCGATGCACAGCCGATTCCGAGCGCTCACATGCGCATACGAATGCGTGGAAGGAATTCAAAGAGCTACGTTTCAAGCTGAATCAATATCGCACGATAAGGAACGAAAGATGGGTAGCATATCCTAGATGTCCTTTAACCTCTCGAAGATAGGTATGGACGTCATCATACCGATTCGCAAGACTCTACTAGACACTTTCTCATGACTTGTAGAACCTATGAACCTAGAGCTCTGATACCAATCTATCACGACCCAAAATTCACTATTCGTGATGTCACCTAACCCAACCCGTTAGGTAAGCCAACTAATAACTATCCAATTCCATTAAAGTCAACCAAACAATTACATAAAGAAGTTAACTGAATTTTATAAATTCCCCAAGGACTTGTAGTACAAATCATGAGCTTCTAAGAATAGAATTTACAAAGCAGATATGAACAAAACACATCTACTGTTTGAAAAGTACATAAATACAATTTTATAATCTAAGGCTACCGTGAACAAGAGGCAGTTGCAGCAGGAACGCAGGTACGCCTTCAAATCCAACAACCATCGAATGCAGCAACATCGGCATCCGGGATCTGCACGCAATGTATAGGAAGTGCAGTATGAGTACAACCGATCTCATGTACTCAAAAAGTAACAAATTTAACCTCAGGTTGAAAGCAGCGACGGGCTAGAACATAGGTCGGGTAAAACACCAATAACCAACAACAGTTCATACAATGTAGAGCATATAAACAAGGAAATAATCTCAGAGACAAAAAAATGTTCAGCTTTTGCACAGTTTTCCGAAAATAGTTCCGCTTTTCAAGAATATCAGTGAAAACCCAAATCCTTTATCGAAATCATCGAAAACATTTGAGATAGTTTGAAAACTGTAATTTTCCTCAAAAATCCTTTCCACGATAAAAATATTTCATTTCCTTTCCAAGTAATAAGTGTGAAATACCACTCTATGCCCACATATCAATGTGTGTAAAAGGTCATGAATGATGTGATACCGTACAGCATGAGGAAAATAAGTTTCTATGCATGTATGCCATATATGCATGCCAATGCCATGTATCTCAGAGATGAATCATGTACTCACACTCTCAGAGTACTCAACCACACTGTATCACACTTTTCGCTCATCATACTCAACCACTCGGTACTATATATGGCCCATACGGCCTAGGGAAATCCATCCTAGAACATATACAACACTGACTATAAGTCACCCAGTACCGAGGAAAAAGGGCAGTCCAACCCTGTGGAGAAATCCATCTCCAGGTATCAAGTACTTCAGAGAAAACCATGTCCAGGGAAATGCATCCCTCAATAATATTTAAATGCTCAACCACTTGGTACTGTATATGGTCCATGCAGCCCAAGGAAATCCATCCCTAACATATACGACACTGATTATAGGTCACCTAGTACCGAGGAAAAAGGGCAATCTAACCCTGTGGAGAAATCCATCTCCAGACATCAAATACTTCGGACAAATCCATGTCCAGGAAAATTCATCCCTCAATAATATCATTCGCGCTCACTGGGGGTGTGTAGACTCCAGAGGGGCTCCTTCAGCCCAAGCGCTATAACAAGCCAATCATGGTATAAACCAATAAAACATGCTGTGGCGTGTAGCCCGATCCCATAACTATCACTCATAATCAGGCTCTCGGCCTCACTCAGTCATCAATCTCTCCAGTCTCACCCACGGGCTCACAATGTCAGGAAAACTGACCCGGAATAATGATATAATGTATCAATAAGTAACAACTGAGACTGAGATATGATATGAATGCATGAATGTGACTGAGTATGAAATATCAATGAAATCAGTGAGATGACAGCAAGAAACGACCGCTAGGGGTCCCAACAATATTAGCATAAAACCTAAGCATGATATCTAGCATGATGTACAGCTCAATTACTTTATCACATGGTGAAAAACACAAATATCAACAAAGTGGGCCACTAAACAGTGCCTTGGAAACAACAGAGTCACAACTCACAGGGTGCACGCCAACACGCCTGTCACCTAGTATATGCGTCACCTCAACACCAATCACATAACACATAATTCGGGGTTTCATACCCTCAGCACAAAGTTTAGAAGAGTTACTTATCTTAAACAAGCCAATTCCGACACCGAGCAAGCCAAGCGATGCTCCAAGAATGCCATCACGCGCGTTCTGACCTCCGAATGGCTCGAAACTAATAAAAAACAACTCAAATACATCAAACAATGCTAAAGGAACCAATCCCAATTGAAAAAAGGTCGAATCTTTAGTCAAAAGCCCAAAATCGGCCAAAATGCCCAACCCGAGCCCGCACCTCGGAACCCGACAAAAATTATAAAATCTGTCAACCCATTCAATTGCGAGTTCAACCATACTAGTTTCATTCAAATCCGACTCCGAATCGGTGTTCAAAACTCAAAAATTCATATTATGAAACCTTAGGCCAAAACCCCCAATTTCTTCTTTAAAATTCATCAACCAAAAGCTAAAATCGAAGATAGATTCACGAAATATAACAAAAACTGAGTAGAGAACACTTACACCAATTCATATATTGAAAATCGTCTTGAAAAATTGCCCAATTCCGAGCTCCCCAACTTAAAATATGCTAAATGAACAAAACCATCATTTTGACACTGTTCTGCCTCATTTGTTGAGTCAAAAGATCTTGAAACCCACTTTTGATGCCTCCAATGGATTCCTTGTGAAATTGTAGTCACGTTAGGCTCTTGAATCACTCCATTTGACCTTATATTGAAGAAGATATATTGGTTTCAATATTTGAAAATAGTGCAGATTTTAAAATACGCAGTCAGTGGTAATTTCGTAATTAATCTGAAGAATATGGCAACCCAATTCTTAGTAAAATGACCATAAAATCCTCATACAATGTCCAAATTTGATGATTCTTTTTTCTATGGTTCCGTAATTACGATACAAATCTAATGCTTCAATCAAAACAGAAATCGGAGCTCATTTGTTCAATGTGGTACCATTTATGCTTGAAAAAACGACGTCGAAACATAAGAAAAACGAGCGCAACACAATCCAAACCTATCCGAAACTCACCTGAGCCCCTTGGGACCCCATCAAAATATTCCAACAAGTTACATACAATAACAAGGACCTACTCGAGGCGTCAAAACACACATAACAATATCGAAATGACGAAACGCACCTCAAATCAAACTTAATGAACTTTCAAACTTTCGACTTCCAAAAACTCACGCCGAAACATATCAAATCAACTCAG
The DNA here is from genome assembly GCF_001879085.1 of Nicotiana attenuata. Taxonomy (NCBI): domain Eukaryota; kingdom Viridiplantae; phylum Streptophyta; class Magnoliopsida; order Solanales; family Solanaceae; genus Nicotiana; species Nicotiana attenuata. Next base: position 27,186,416 of record NC_031993.1, read on the forward strand.
AATGAACTCAAATTTTGCACACACTTCCTAATACATCATACGAAGCTACTTGGTCCCCCAAACTACCGAGCAAAGTATAAATGCTCAAAATTACCGATCGGGTTGTTACAATTTGAATGATTTGTGCTATGTTTGCACTTAATTGATTAGTTTTTGTGTAGGATCATTTGGGATGGAAGTGGAATGAAAATTGGATAAAGAGGCATCGAACAAAATAAAATAGAGCATGAAAGGAACCATGGCGCGAAGTCACAGGTGGACCTCGCCCCAAAGGGTGCCAGGCAAGGCAGAAGGTGTTGTCTACCTCGCGCCATGCATGGCCTCGTGAGGTCCAAGGCGAGGTCCCAAGGGCGCGGGTGCCCTGCCCTGTCCGAAGTACTTTGACTCCTGCTCAGTTAGGACTTAGTTATCCCGACTCTAATTGTACCCTAGCATATAAATACTTCTTGAAAACTTAGTTTTAAGGGTTAGACAAGTTGAGAAGAGGAATATACGGCTGGAATAATTGCAAGCAACAGATTTACACAATTCTTCGTCTAGATTTTCCTACTTTGTAGTCTCATGTTTTCAGCTATTCATATGGTTCTTAGCATGATTATGAGTAGTTAAACTTTTATCTAGAGTTTGATTGAATCCTTTAGAGGATGCACTCTCGTTATATCTCATATAATGTTGCCTTGAATTTTCCTCTTCGTTCAACTGCTTGCTCAATTTAGTTAATGAAATGGCCATCAATTAGCGGTTCCTATTTATTGTGCTTCACTTAAGAAAGATAGCATATCTAGGAAGTCGTTGAACACCATTACTCTTGAAGTATATGAAAAATCAGTATAAAATGTTTAAAAGTGGGATTGGTGATAATGAAACCTTGTCGTGATCATAGTGAGCGGCAAGAAAAAGACCAACTAGCGTAATTCGAGAGAGTGCGTCTAGTAGACTATCGTGGTTACTTGAGATAGAATTACGGTAAAAGAAGTGATCATGATCCTTAGAGAACAACTAGGCGAAATTAGAGGGAATATAGGGGGATAGATTCCGACAATTGGGGGAAATCAAGCTCTAGGCTTGTTCTTGTTTACAACACAGTTTCACTACTGATATTTTATTGCATTCGCATTACCTGTTTTTTTTTTTGTATTGAAAGACCAACAGTGAGAGATTGCAACTTATAGATATTGGTTACTTGAATCTGTGTGAGTCAAATAGTGGTTGTTAATAGGTTATTTCCTTGAGGAATTTGACTCCGGACTCTTGAACTGGATTATATTTGCTACCACCACTATTCTTTTATTAGGCATGGTTGGGCATGATCAGACATGCTCTTCAAACTTATGATTCTTGTAGTAGAAACTGGCAGTGTGAAAAAAATATCTATAATGTGCTTGATAAAGTATCTTAATTGGATTATTCAAGAATATAAAGTTAGAAATAAAAATTCCTTTGACATTAAATTAAATTTGATCTTTAATGACAGCAGAAAACTTGACCGCATAAGATATTGAAGGCATCGTAACATCGGACTATGATGAATTTCAAGCTACTCTTTACTTTTTATGATGCTTTTGTTTGTAAGGATTTAAGAAAAATAGCAGTGATCTCTATTTTTAGCTATTCTTTTTTCGAGAAAAGGCATAAGTTGCCCCTTAAATTTCTCGTGAAATGTCATTTACACACTTTAATTTTATGGGTGATCTATCACACCCCGCCCCCCTATTCTAGTTTGAAGCAAATTTATTTATCCCTAAAAGGTGACTTGGCAAAGAATATGTCTTCGCATTCCCATAAGCGCGTGAAAGAAATAAACAACTGAAAAACTAACTAATCTGTACACATGTCATATTCAATTGGGTGTTCTTAAATAATTATACTTAATTATTGATTCTTAATAATTTTGCATATTTTATTGTTTTCTTATTCTTTGATCTTTTTTTTTTCCTTTTCTTATTTTTCTGTTCTCCTTAATCTTGTTCTCCTAGGTCTGTGGTCTTCAATGGTGAAACCGCCATAATTGTCCAACCAAGATTTGGCCGAAAAATTATTGTCACCGCTCGATCTCTTTTACTCCCATTTTCATCATCTCCATCACCTCACATAAACCTCTCCATCAACTAAAATTCCAAACTGCATCAGCAATCTACATTCTCATTTCCATCATTGGCCCTTTCGCTGCCAGTCTCCACCATTTCCCTCCATACCCAAATTCCAAAAATTTACTGCAACATTCAACCTAAAAAGACTTAGCTAAAACATGCACTTCAGATCTGACATTTAATTCCAAAAACAACCTCCAAAGATTAATCATGACACATAACATGATAAGCTATAAAGAACAATAACATGTCATTTTCCATTCTAACCATCAGCATATGAACTTTTCCTATAAAATCTAATAGACTTGACAAATAGTTTACGGGTTCTTAATTAGATGTAGCTAATTTCTAGGGGTGGCAAAATAGGCCCAAACCTATGTAACTCGCCCAAGTGTTAATAGGTTTGAGCTAGAGTGATTTTGTAGATGGGCTGATTTAGGCTAGCACAAAGTAACCCATGAAAATACACTAGCCCAAATTGACCCATGATAGTGCCCAACTATGACCCATGTGAGTGCCCAAAATTCTCTCATGAAGTTGGACATATGTGAACCTTCACTTATGCTCAATCAAATAAAATATATGAGTAATTCCTTGTCCAGAAAGATGAAATTTAATTTATAATCTCATGATAAAATAGAATTTTTTTTATACAGTCATAATATTTGTTTTTTTTTATTTGTTTTTTTTATCAAGGTACTAATTCATACCATGAATGTTTGGGAGAGGATGGTGGAAGGGAGGGTAAGGAGGGCAGTGTCTATATCAGAGAACCAATTTGGGTTCATGCGGGTCGTTCTACTACGGAAGCTATCCACCTCATCAGGAGGTTGGTGGAACAGTACAAGGATAGGAAGAGGGATTTACATATGGTGTTTATTGACCTAGAGAAGGCGTACGACAAAATCCCAAGGAACGTTCTTTGGAGATGCTTGGAGGTGAAAGGTGTGCCAGTAGCTTATATTCGGGCAATAAAAGATATGTATGATGGAGCTAAGACTCGAGTTAGGACTATAGGAGGGGACTCAGAGCCTTTTCCGGTGGTTATGGGGTTACATCAAGGATCTACGCTTAGCCCATTCTTATTTGCCTTGGCGATGGACACAATGACGTACCATATTCAAGGGGAAGTGCCATGGTGTATGTTGTTCGCTGACAATATAGTTCTGATTGATGAGACACGAAGTGGCGTTAACGAGAGATTGGAGGTATGGAGACAGGCCCTGGAGTCCAAAGGTTTCATGTTGAGTAGGACCAAGATGGAATATTTGGAGTGTAAGTTCAGCGACGTGTCAGGAGAAGCAGACGTGGAAGTGCAGCTTGATTCACAAGTTATCCCTAAGAAAGAGAGTTTCAAGTACCTAGGGTCTATTATCCAGGGAGATGGGGAGATCAACGGGGATGTCACGCACCGTATCGGGGTAGGGTGGATGAAATGGAGGTTTGCGTCTGGAGTCTTGTATGACAAGAATGTGCCACCGAAACGTAAAGGTAAGTTCTATAGAACGGTGGTTAGACCAGCCATGTTGTATTGGGCTGAGTGTTGGCCAGTCAAGATTTCACATATCCAGAAGATGAAAGTAACAGAAATGAGGATGTTGAGATGGATGTGCGGGCACACTAGGATGGATAACATTAGGAATGAGGACATTCGGAAGAGGGTAGGCGTGGCTCCTTTGGATGATAATATGCGGGAAGCGAGGCTTAGATGGTTCGGGTACGTGCGGAGGAGGAGCCTAGATGCTCCGGTTAGGAGGTGTGAGCGGTTGGCTCTGGCGGGTACGAGAAGAGGTAGAGGGCGGCCTAAGAAGTATTGGGGCAGGGTGATCAGGTAGGGCATGGCGCGGCTTCAGATTTCCGAGGACATGGCCCTTGATAGGAAAGTGTGGGGGTCGAGCATTAGGGTTGTAAGTTAGGGGCTAGTCGAGCGTTTCTCGTAGTTGTGCTGGCTAGTCTGATAGTGTTTTGTCTAGGACTCCTAGTGGTTATTATTGTGTTTCACGTTTTTGATGTCTTTCACATTTTGGCCTTTCTATTTATTTATTATCTTTTACGATGGTGATTCTATTTTTCAGGTTTCTGTTGTTGTTACGGATTTATTATCTCTGAGCCGAGGGTCTCTCGGAAACAGCTCTATCCCTTCGGGGTAGTGGTAAGATCTGCGTACACTCTACCATCCCTAGACCCCACTAGTGAGATCCTACTGGGTTGTTGTTATTGTTGTTGTTGTATTGTGGATCAATCATACTTTTTGAATATTAAAAATAAAGTAGGAATTAATTTAATCTTAAAAGTAAAAGAATAGATCTCATATATTATTATCTTTGAAAAGTTCTTTTTTTGGAAACAAAATATTAGTTCGACGTGAAATCAAAATGAAAAATAGAAATGAAAATTTAGTTGGGGATTGAATTAAAACTATCAACTAACCGTACTTTGCGACATAGATGATTGAACGAGTATTATTCACAAAAATTTACCTAGCAAATTAAATGATTCTCTAAAATTTTCATTTATTTTTTTATCAATTATAATTAACAAGGTCAATACTACCATATCTAAGAAATCGAAATAGTTGTGATAGTCACATAAAGAGTTGTTGATGGTGTCTTACAAAAGAAAATTGAAAATAAAAGAAAATAGATACGAAAAAAAAGATTTCTCATGACATTGATTGTCTTACAAGAAAAAACAAAAGGATATTACATTGTAAAAATAATGGGTCAAGTTGGACGGGTTGGGCTATAACCTATTGTTTAGCCCATATTTACCCAACCCGTTTTAGCCCAAGTAACATTTGAGTAGGGTTGGACAATGACTCATTTATTAGCTCAGCCCATTTTAACCCGCCCAATTGTAGCCCAACCCGCTCATTTGCCACCCCTACTAATTTCCAAATTCTTTCATTATTTTTTATATTATTTTGAGTAGTCTACTTGAGGGTGGGAATAAACGCTGGAAGGAAGAAAAGAGGAAAAAATGGGGTGGAGTGAGGGGAAGGGTTTATTCTAGTGGAAAAAAAATTTTAAAAAGGAAAAAATATGGTAAAGACACGTGTCAGCGCGTGTAAACACAGTCTTGGTCGAATATGGTTGTGACATATTATGGGGTAAATAAATTCGCTTCAAACAAGAATAGGGGTAACTGGTCGCCCGTAAAGTTAAAGTGTGTAACTGACTTTGCTGGACAAGTTTAAGGGGCAACTTATGCCTTTTCTCTTCTTTTTTTCCTTTAAGTTTTTTCGAACAATGGAAATCTGGAACAAGCTTGACTTATGCAATACAAAATTGGATAAACAAGGGAGATGCAATTGCACCCCTCTTGTAAATACTAGAGTGTAAGATGAAGTCTTCATAAAAGGACTAGAAAATGGAAAAGAGGGCAGAATCATCAATCATTCTTTGCTGGACAAAGACGTTGATGGCTACTGCATCTTATGGCTAAAATATTATTTTGCACCTAATCAATACCATGTTCATTGAATTCCTCCTTCTGAATAGATTCTAAAAAGGCATTTCTACAAGCTCTTTTTCCACAATAAAGTACAATTATCCAGGCTCAGTAATGAAAGTTAAGTAGCAGCCTTGCTGCGAAAAAAGAAGCAGCTCAATTCGCAGAGGACAATGCCAAACTGCATAGTGGTACATAACCTATCGAGCAAAATCAAGTTTCTACGTCAGACGATAACAATGATAATGAAGTACACATCTACATTTTGAAATCATGACTGTGGTCATGTAAATCATCATCACAATGAAACCTTTGCTTTTTCAAGAGGACAATGCCAAACTGCATAGCGGTACAAAACCTATTGAGCAGAATCAAGTTTCTACGCCAGACGATAACAATGATAATGAAGTACACATCTAAATTATGAGATCATGACTGTGGTTATATAAATCATTATCACCAAGAAAGCTTTGCTTTTTCGAAGTTGCCTCAATCAACAACATACCCAGCGTGATCTCACAAGTGGGGCCTGGGGAGGACAGAGTGTAAGCAGACCTCCCCTACCTTGTGTGAAGTTGCCACAATCAACATTGAGAATACTTGTTTAATCATGAAATGAAACATTCTGCAATTAGTTAACAAAAGACATATATTAGGATCAGTAGCATTACTTATTAGAGAAAAAAAATACATGTGAGAAGCATCATAAGCTTTGTTCACTAACTTGTAAGAGTTGAGTCAGCTTTCATAGGATGATCCTTCAGACAACTTCCTTCTGGCACTCCCTATTATTTAAAGGATAAACATATATAAAATCTTAATGTTATAATAAACAAGGGACTTAGTTCAAGTGGCAAAGGTTGAGGAACTTGTGACATTCACAAATTCAAGCCCTGCACCATGTGAACTAAACCAGTATTTATGTCAAACAGGCTATAGGGGCAGACCCACCATCCTCGAGTTTCTAAGCCTGGGGTTGGTCCTAAGGGTTGGGCCCAGATGTATTTCATGGTTATAAAAAATAAAAATAAAAGATAAGCAAGGGAAAATTTAGATGTCATTAGATAACGTAGTCATTGATGCATCTGATAAAGATGGACATGTGACTTGACAAGATAGAAGAGATGGAAGGTGGTCTAACTTCTTGTCAGTTTGGCATTGAGGAGATTTTAGCAGTGAGGTATTATTTTTCCTCTTGGCCATTTCCATAAAACTCATTTTCCGAGTATTAGAGCGATGAGTTGGCTGCTTCCTTTTTAACCCAGTCACCATCGTGGCATTTGTGTTATCAATAAATATTGTCTCATTCAGTTCATTTTCAATACTCTTGCTTGGAGCTGAATCTTCATGTGATTCATTTCTCTTCTTTACATTCTTTAACTTCGCAACTAACTCGTTCGCACACTTTGCAGCCAATTCATACCCTTCTTTAGATTCTGAAGCTTCACTTGAAATTTGGGAAATTATACCTCACACTAACTTTATGTGCTTGAGCAACTTTTATCTTTCTTTCTGACGGTAACATATGAGATAAAGAAGACGGATCAAGAGGATGGTTATGTTTCTCTTCAAATGAAGTGATGCGAAACATTCCATTTGATTGACGACTAATAATAATATGAGCTAAGCATAAGGCTGTATGGTGGGGCGGGCCCGGGCCTAAATGGGCTGAACGGGCCGGGCTAAACGGGCCTGGGCTTAGCGGTCCCGGGCTCTGGTGGTCCCGGGCTTCGAGGTCCCGGGCTTCGTGGGCTCAACGGGTAGAACCAGCCCGTGACGGGCCTAAGCCCATATGGTCCCGGGCTAAATGGGCCGGGCTCGTGGGCTTAGCGGGCCTAACGGGCTTTTTTTATTTCCGGGCTTTTTTTTTAATTTTTTTTATTTAAGGCAATTTCTTGTAAACCATATGTGTATGTATATATATAAATTGCTCTTATGCATGGCTATATAAATATATATAGTATATATAATATAGAAATCTAATTATTAAAGTGTTTGACGAAAATGTAAAATAACAAATCAATAGTAAAACTAAATTGGCATGCATAATAAATTAATAACAAAGTACAACATGAAGCATAAATACGTCTAATAATTTTAAAATAACACAAATTGTTGAAAAATCTTAAAGACGAATTTGTGGATAAATACCCTCAACACAATACTTTATATGCCTCCTTAAAATGCCTGTGGTACACCCTGAACGAAAATTTAAGACTCTTCCACAGTTCTTGCACTTTAATATTTGGCCTTCTTCATTTTCTTCAAGCACTTCATAGTATTGCGACACAAATAAGCGCACTCTTTCCGAACGAGGCATGATTTAACTTGAAAATTGAGATTGAGACTTGAAGTCTTGAAAATTGGAGATTGAGAGATTGAGAGAAATTTAGATTGAGAAATGAGTATTGAGTATTGAAATGAAGAAGAGGGAGGGGGGTACTTATAGTGTTAGAGAAGGTTAGTTTTGTAAATTGAAAAAAAACGGCTATTTGTGCAATTAATATGACCGTTGGTGGTCATTGGGGGTGGGGCCCTTATTTTGAAAAATTTTGTTTTGTAGTATATATAGTACTACTTCTTCATGTAAATATAATATATATAGTATACTAGTATAGTATACTATATATTGTATGTTATGTATATATATTCCCTTATATATTTTCTTGTAGTATATATTGTATGTTATATATATATATATATATTATAGCTTATATATTTTCTTGTAGTATATATTGTATGTTATGTATATATATTCCCTTATATATTTTCTTGTAGTATATATTGTATGTTATGCATATATATTATAGCTTATAAATAATTGCAAGTTAAAGACAAAAAAATATTGCAAAGAGATATTCAAGGGCATGTCTTATAATTTTTATTATCAAAAATGGCATATCTTTCTTAGTCTTCTTCCCCCCAATGGAATGAGCACAACAAGGTACTAATACCACCATTAAAAGGAAAAAAAACTAAAGAAGATATGCCAAAGTACAAGTTACACCATAATCTACATTGTATCTCTAACAAATCTCATAAATCCTTCAAGGTTCGGAGGAGGTTCCGTTGGTGGTGGCGGAAAAGAAGCTTGTTCATCACCGCTTCCGGGCGAAGCAGCATCCTCCGCAAGTTCCGCTATCATTTCTTCATAAGCTTCGTCTATCTCCGGTTGTGATTCTGCAAGTCCAAAGTTTCTTCTTTCCGAGCGGATCCAATCTCTGAATAGTACTGATTTTTCCAAGCTCTCCCTCATAGACGCTCTATGATCACCTATTTGAAGTCTTGCTTGACTGAAAGCGCTCTCTGATGCAACTGTTGAAGCTTGAATAGATAAAATATCCCGAGCCATCCTTGCAAGAACCGGAAAATGTTTTTCCCTTGTCTTCCACCATTCCAAAAGATCAAAGGTGCCGTCTGGATTCTCCTTTTCAAGTCCCTGCGACAAATAAACTTGAAGCTCATTTAGATGTGAAGTCTCATCAAAATTATCACCTTGAGAACCCCTAAACTCCGTCCAAGATTTAAGTGCTTTTAGGCCCGCAGCTCTTTTAGATGATTGTGAACTAGACGAAGTAGGGGTTGGAACATTTGGCCTAGCATGATCTAACGCAAGTTGATAAGCATTATAAATTGTTTGAGCATTTATTTTAATTGAGGCTTTTGCCTCTGCAAGTGTAGAAAATTCCTCAACTGAAAGATCTAAAGCCTTATAAATATTTGAGTACCAAAAGTGAGGACCTCCTAATTTCATTGTAGGATTTAACATTGCAGCAACACCATAAATAGGGGGGATAGGGAAAAAATATTTTTTAAACTTTTCTTTCATTGCATTTATAGCAAGTTTATAAATTTCCCCACCCTCCGAAAATTCAACAAACAAATCACATAGTGCTGCAATATAAACTAAACAATTTGAAATAGTAGGATAATATTGTCCAGAAAATGCATTTGTAGCAATTTGAAAATGTTCTAAAAAATCTATAAGAATTTTGACATTCGTCCAATCTTGATTTGTAAGGATTTCATCATCATCCTCACCACCAACACGAGCATTAAACGTTGCATTAATTGGGTTTCTATATTCATATGCAACTACTAAACTTTCGTACATATAATTCCATCTAGTTGGACAAGGTTTAGGAACCTTTCTTTCTCTAAGGCCAAATTCATCACATTTTTTAAAATACTCTCTAAGTCTACTTCTACGGTTTGAATAAAAAAGCCAATTAAGAGCCATTCTAACCTTTTCAATTTCTAAATTTAAAATTCTCATACCATCACCGACGATTAAATGGTAAATGTGACAAATACATCTCACATGGAAACAATTACTAAATGCAGGATTTAGTGTTGTTGTAAGTATGCCTATAGCACTAGTGTTACTAGAAGCATTATCCATAGAAATTGCCATTATTTTATCTCTAATGCAAAAATATCTACAAATATCTGCAACGGTGTTAGCAATAAACTTACCTGTGTGACGTGAATTAATTATTCTATACGCAATAATGCGTTTTTGCATTATCCACTCCTCGTCTATCCAATGACTTGTAACAGTTAGATAATCACAGTCATTATTACTTCTACCAATATCAGTAGTAATAGAAATCCGATTAGTTATATGAGTAAATAAATACCGCAAATATTGTTCATATTCATGTTTATATTTATAAATATCGCTCTTAACTGTTGCGCGAGGCCAACCTTTATAAGTAGGATTAAAAACTTTTCTAATATAATGCACAAAATTAGGGTTAGAAGGAAAAGTATATGGTAAGCACATAACAGTAACCATCTTTGCTAATTCTTCACGATCTTTATTAGGATCGTAATATAAAATACCACCGGTCACAGTGTTAATTCCTGGTTGAACTAGATTTGAACCTGTACTAGGGTTAACCGCAGTATCTACACTTGTCCCCTCTTGCTGCGCTTTCATTTGTAAATATTTAACTTTATCTCTAGGGTGTGTTTGTATGTGCCTAGCCAAACTACCCGTACCGCTACGCTCTCCAGTATATTTATGCGCCAGCAATTTCCCACAAGTTTTACACTTATCCTTATTTTGTTCTCTTACTTGAGTAAAAAAATTCCAAACTATTGATGTTTCTAGGCGTTTAAAAGGTTGTCTATTAAAAGTAGGGGTTTCTACAGGTGGGTCGGGCGGGGCATCAGTTGGGTTATTAACAGGACTAGTAGGTGAATCATCTAAATCCGGTTGGATTTCATCTACATCCTCATTTTCCTCATCATTTTCTAAGATAGTTTGATTAGGATAAAGAGCATTCATAACTTCTTCATTTAATTGTTCACCTAGTGCAACATTATGGCAAAATTCACTATCGGAAAGTGAAAACAAGGGTTATCACTATCAAGAATAATAGGAGCAGCAGGACGGATAATAGGTCTGGGTCGGGGAGCCGGGGGAAGGGTAGTAGGTTGGAGACTACTTTCACCAATTTTAGCTTTTCCCTTACCACCAAACATTTTTTTCAAAGAAAATGCCATATTAATTACAATTATGCAAACTAAACACACAAAAATATATTCTTAAAACTTAAGAGTTGGAACGAGTTTACCGAATTGCCGAACAACTTCTTGAAAATTGAAAATCGTTGAAGACTTGAAGACTTGAATACTTCAATTCACCAACTTCACAATTTTTCACGAAATTGCAATAATAAAATAAGCAATTATAGAAGAGAAATTAGATATAGATTGAGAGAGATTGATGAATTGGTGAGTAAAAATGAAAGAATGAGGGGGTATTTATAGTTGAGAATTGGAAAAAAGTATAATTATATAAAGTTTGGGGTTAAAATAAAGTTTGGGGGCCAAATGGCTATTTTTTAAAGTTCCAAACGGTTGAAAATTAAAGGCCAACGGCTAGATTTTAAAATCTGACCGTTGGTCTTTTTTTTTTTTTTTTAGAAAAGAGCCGTTGGAGCCCGTTAGGACCGTTAGGCCCGGTTGAACCGGCCCGGGACCGGCAGCCGGTCCCGGGCTTAGCGGTCCCGGTCTCGTGGGCCTCATGCAAGGGACCAGCCCGCCACGGGCTTTCTACACCATCAGGGACCGGCCCGCCGGGACCGTTTAGCCCGTTAAGACCGCGGGCCCGGTCCGGTCCCGATCCCAGACCGGCCCACAATACAGCCTTAGCTAAGCACCCTATCCTGGTTTCCTTTCTATGCTTTTGAACTGTCCGATCTCGTTTGTCTTTGCTTCTATAACCTTCTTTGTGACATGTAAATTTTCTTGAAGTCACATACCCTTGGACTTTGTTTTTGTTAGCATATTCTTTCCTAGCACTAAAACCCATTGCAGCTGCATATTCATTATACCATTCATATGCATGCTCATCTGAATCAAATTCCATTCCAAGTTTTATTGGTACATCAAATCCACCTTGAGACTCACTAGAGGTGATCTCCATAGATCTACATCATAAAAAGTGTAAATAAGACAAATAATCTATGATAAAATTTTAGAAATTGATAAAAAGAAAGTCTCTAAACATGGATTACAAGACATATGGGGGAGAACAGAGGAGGTGAAATTACAAAATACAACATATTGAATGGAGTCCAACTTATTGACTTTCTAACGCAAGAATGTTACATGTCATACTTCATGTGTTAGATGAATCAGTAAAGAAAGATCATTGAAACAGTCTCTACCTGCACAAGGTAGGGATAAGGTTGTGCACTCACTACCCTCCACAGATCCTGCTTGTGGGATTACATTTGCATTTGTTGTTGTCGTTATAGTAAAGAAAGAGCATCGAAAGAGCTTCAGAAAAGTTTCGATCAAACGTTATGTGAAATAGGTCATCATGATTAGGAAAACAAGCATCTATGATCTAACTTATTAAACTAGATAGAAATGTACGAGAATGTGAGTTCTCTACATTAGTCATTCAGGCCCTTCGACTAGGCAAATAAATATCAAGTCACTGAACTCCAGCCATTTAATAAACCAGCGAGTATTTAACACACACTATCTCTCTTTCGATCAACTTTATATGAAATAGGTTGTGAGTTTTATTCAATTTACTGTGTGCGATCAAGTATGACAATTTCTCATAGTTTTTAGATATTTACTTCTTACATAATATTCTCAACAATCCAATTGAAAGATTTTATCAAAACATTGTAGATATTTTTTCACAATGGCAATTTCCACTACAAGAATAATAAGGACACAAACGTTTGATCTCGAAGCAGAAAAACTGGTTTAAGAGAGAAGAAGAACCTGTTTTGGCATAAATGTTTATACCTCGCAGTAACTTCATGTGCTTGAGCAACTTTTATCTTTCTTTGTGACAATAAGATATGAGATAAAGAAGAAGGATCAAGAGGATGGTTATGTTTCTCTTCAAATGAAGTGATGCGAAACTTTCCATTTGATTGACGACTAATAACAATATGAGCTAAGCATCCTGTCCTGGTTTCCTTTCTATGTTTTTGAACCGTCTGATCTCGTTTGTCTTTGCTTCTATAACCTTCTTTATGACATGTAAATTTTCTTGAAGTCACATACCCTTGGACTTTGTTCTTGTTAGCATACTCTTTCCTAACACTAAAACCAAGTGCAGCCGCGTATTCATTATAACATTCATATGCCTGCTCATCTGAATCAAATTCCATTCCAAGTTTTATTGGCACATTGAATCCACCTTGAGACTCACTAGATGTGATCTCCATAAATCTACATTACAAAAAGTGTAAATAAGACAAATAATCTTTAATCTTAAATTATAAAAATGATTAAAAAAATGTCTAGAAATGGATTACAAGACATATGGAGGGAGTACAAAGGTGGTGAAATCACAAATACAACACACTGAATAGAGTCTAGTCTATCGACTTTCTAACACTAGAATGTTACATGTCATAATTCATTTATTAGATGAAATATCAAATGAGAAAAGAAAAATCACTGAAAGAGCTAAAAAGTTTCAATCAACGTTATATCACGATTAGGCAAACAAACATCTATTCTTATTAAACTAGATGGAAAAATACGAGTATGTCAGTTATCCACATTAGTCATTCAGGCCCTTCTATTAGGAAAATAAACATTAAGCCACTGAATTGCAATCATTTAATAAACCTGCCAGTATTTAACACACACCTCTCTTTCAACCAACTTTATGTGAGATGGGTTGACTTGTGAGCTTTATTCAATTTACCGTCCGTGCTTTAAGTAAAGCATTTTCTCACAGTTGTAGGTATCCTTTTCTTACTTAATCTAACTGAGACATTTTATCAAACAGTTTCTAGACATGTTTGCAGTGGCAATTTTCACCACAAGAATAATAACAACACACATATTTGGCCTCGAAGCAGCAAAAATAGTGTAAGAGCGAAGACGAACCTGTTTTGGCTTAATCTCCAGAAAAACGTTTGCTCACCAAATGATTTTCTTTGTCCTTGCTATCTTTCGTTGTTGTTGTTGTACCAGGTAAATGGGTTTAATCTTCTGTTTTTGTTGATCCTTGCTCCGTTTATCTCTTGGGCGTATGATTTTCATGGTAAAAGAATATTTTCCACAACCAAAAGGAATTTTCTAGTGATTTTTTGGGATGCTTGATTTATCTTTGCCAAATTGGTACTGATCCAGAAAGATTTTTTAGTTAACCATGATTTAAGGGGTGATTTTACTTGAAACAAATATTGAACCCTTAGATGTGGAAATGGACAGGTGTGATAAACATAAAGGTGTACTTGGCAAACAGGAGGATAATGGGAGGAGCCGCTTTCGGGATGGGTTCTGGCTTACATTTGGAAAGACATCGTAATAGGCTAACTAGCTTATGTATATTGTTAAAGAATTAGGTACTCTAAAATTGATTCCTAAATAGGAAAACTGAGTATTATAGAATAGTTAACTTGCTTAACAGGTTTATCAAGATCATATCATCCTACCCATTGGACACCCACAACACCGGGTTAAGGTTTTTTTCCCCTCTTTTGTAAAATTGAACTGTTGTCAAATATGTTCACTAACATCCAAGAAAAATTTGAAATATTTATAGTTTATTAAGAGGATTAGCAAGTGCCAATTATTCACGAGGATAACAAGGATATTGATACGTGAATGTGCCTAAAGAAACAATTGCTAAAGGTTTGGATCGAAAAATAATCAAAGCGAGTCAAACGTAATGGAATTGGTAAGTCCAGTGCATGCTCCATGTCACGACTCAAATTTTTCTCCGTAGGATGTTATGACGGCAACTAATCTCTAAGACTAGGTAAGCCTAACACTTACTGAATTGAAGACATAATTTAACCAGAACAACTACGAAGCATGAAACTGAAATTTCAATAGTAAAACCAATGATCCTAAGTGCAACACAATACCCCAAAATGGTAGTACAAGTCTTAAGCTCTACTGGGTTTGCTAGGAAATCCCTAAATACAATTGTTCGGAATAGAACAGTACAAGTACAATATCAGAAGGTGGCTCTGAGGTTTGCGAATGCGATGGCAGGTTTACCTTGAGTCTCCACAGCAATGCTCGACCAGCAAGCTAATAATCAACAATATCCAAGACACCTGGATCTGCACAAAAATGTGTAGCAGCATAGTATGGGTACACCACGGCGGTACCCAGTAAGTATCAAAACTAACCTCGGTGGAGTAGTGACGAAGGACAGTCAAGACACCCACTGGACTAAATAACCTGAACAAGTATGAAGGTGAACTAACAAAGAAACAATATTAATTATAAAGCTAAGCAGGATCAGGAATACAACACAATACTTGTAATGATACACTAGTAACAACAATTGTTAACAGGAAACACTCAGGTAATAATATGTAGAGTAAGCTGAACGCAGTCTAAGTTCGGTGAAACCGAATAAAGGAAAAACCAGCAACAACTCAATAAGAACAACCGCTTTCACACAGATTTGTTCAAGCATTTCCACGAGGTACCAAACCTCATAATCATAGCTCGCGGGTCCCTATTCATGAACCCTAATCACTTGGCATCTTGTGCCCGCATTACATTTCATATCCGCACGGACGACTCACGTGCCAATAGAACAAATCCCATGCAGAAGGTAAGTAGACGAGAGTACGTTTAAATGGTCAATAACATCAGGATGCATCTTCTTAAACCGATATGGGTTATTTATTTACGTGTATGCTTGTGCAAGTGTTCTACCACAATTCAAGTCAACAGTAAGAGTAGAGACAATGAATGGCACATAAAAAACAATCACCACGAAATGTTCAGAGTAATAAAGGTAGCTATGACGTTTGAAGCAGCGACTAAACGAGATTAGCTACATAGAACAGAGCAAATAGTGCAATACGGAGGAAGACAATTAATAGTATGCTAAGGAAAACAACAACCAAAAACAAGTAACAAGAATATGGAAATGTCAACAAGAGCCCTATCGAGGTACCGCCTCGTAGTCTCAAATCATAAAGTGAATCACAAACTTTCCTTATATCACCTAGCTACATAGAACTGAGCAAATAGTGCAATACGGAGGAAGACAATTAATAGTATGCTAAGGAAAACAACAACCAAAAACAAGTAACAAGAATATGGAAATGTCAACAAGAGCCCTATCGAGGTACCGCCTCGTAGTCTCAAATCATAAAGTGAATCACAAACTTTCCTTATATCACCACGGGAGTGTCACGACCCCAGTTCACCCTCCATGAAATATGTCGTGATGGCACCTAGTTCCTACAACTAGGTAAGCCTAACAGTGTGGAATAAAAAATTAAAAACTGAACATACGGAAATAACAACTGTATATGAGGCCACTCAGCCTATACAACTCAAAATATGCGGAAGTATGCAACTAAATCCCAAAACCCGGAAACTCACGGGAAACACAGGCTAATAGAATGTAATAAACTGCTCTACACCAGAATGTCTGAACAACAGGAAAGGAATGAAAAGGAACTATCTGCTAAAGCCGGAATAGAGTAGAGACTCCTGGTCTGCGAACGTAGCAGATATACCTCAAGTCTCAGCTAGGACTCTCCACCACGAGGATGATACGTCTGGGAAGAAGTACCTGGATCTGCACATGAAAAACATGCGCAGGAAGGGCATGAGTTCACCACAGCGGTACTCAGTAAGTGCCAAGCCTAACCTCGGTTGGGTAGTGACGAGGAAGGTCAGCGCCCTACTGAGATAACATAATAAATAATGAGATAACAGAAATAGTTTCAATAAAGTCTACAGCGAGAATCTAAACCAGGTAAATAAGGAAGAACAGTAATAGAAAGCAAAGGTAACAATACACGGAAAACTGCCCTCACAAGGAATAGTAGCCGGGGTATCTCTTAGTATCCCGAGGATATCTTGGTATCCTCATCATCAACACTGGGGATCTCTCGGTATCCCGAGGATCTCTTAGTATCCTCAATAAGTAAGTCGGGGATCTCTTAGTATCCGGAGGATCTCTTGGTATCCTCAACAAGTAAACCGGGGATCTCTTGGTATCCCAATATATATATAGAAACACATGTGCCAGGGATCTCTTGGTATCCCACACCCTCAGTCTAGAATATCTCAAGTACAGAGGGATCTCCCGGGAAGCCGTCCCGTAGTCCCAAATTAAACACACAACAACGATCCCTAAATCTCGGAACAATGCTAAAAATAGGACACGAAGTAGTAAATTATAGCCTAACATGCTTCACAGAGTACAAATAGCACAGTTAAAGCAAATAAGCAGGTAAGCCAGCTAAACATGAGTCTCTAAGCTAGTACAGGTACAAACTTGCAGTTAAAATGAACAAGTAAACAAGAAAGCTCAATTTAAATACTTCAAGTAGAAACGGATTACAACAATTAGCTCAAGTACGCGCTCGTCACCTCACGTACAGGGCATTCAAGTATTCAAGATCATATCCTAAGGGAAAAAGGTCCCCCACACAAAGTTAGACAAGCCACTTACCTCGAACCAGCTCAATATCAACTAGAAGTCACGTTCTTGCCACGAGTATCCGACTCCAAATGGCTCAAATCTATTCAATTCAATTACACATTGTAAATAACATCGCAAACACCTGGTTTTGCTTATAAATTCAAAGCTACGACGTAAAGTTAGGTGAAATGATTAAAATGCCCTCTAGGCCAATGCCCCGGAATCGAAAAATTTCCATATTTTCAGAACCCTCGTACTCTCACGAGTCTAACCATATAAAAATCTCCCAAATCGGAGGTCAAATGCCCACTCAAAACTCAATAGTTTAGGCAATGAAGTTTTACCCCAAATTATCAAATTTTGATCCTAAATTCGAATTCCAATGGTGTATTTAACTATATAATGATGAAATATAACAAGAAGGGACCAAAGAAACATTACCCAGTGATCTTCACTTCAAATCCCACTCAAAATCGCCTTAAACCGAGCTCTCAATTGATTTTTTTGTAACTTATGAACTCAAACCCTCGAAATTTCTATTTCTGCCCAGGGATTTCCGCTTCTGCGGACAAGGGACCGCTTCTGCGGTCCCGCATATGCGGAAAAACAACCGCTTCTGCGGTTTTCACTTAATGGACCAGAGTCCGCTTCTGCGGACACATAACGCACCTGCGGTTCCGCTTCAGCGGAAAGGCGACCGCTTCTGCGGTTCCTGAGAGGGAGGGCTAATCTCGCTTCTGCGACGACCAAGGCCGCTTCTGCGGCTCCGCTTCTGCGGTTCCCAAGCCGCAGAAGCGGAAAGATACCAGAAGCAGCAGTGCTGCTATTTCTCAACTTCCAAAAACTCTTCCGTTAACCACCCGAAATCATCCCGAGGCCCCCGGGACCTCAACCAAAAGTACCAATACCACCTAGTACCTTATTCAAACTTGTACCAATCCTGAAAACGCCTAAACAACGCCGGAAACCCGAATTAATCAAAGATTCAAGCCTAAGAACTTCAAATTCCAACCAAACACGTTTTCGATCAAAAACCTACCCGAACCTTGTCCGAATGACCTGAAATTTTGCACACACATCCCAAATGATATGACGAAACTACTGCAACTTCCAGAATTCCAATCCGACCCTCGGATCAAAAACTCACTATCGGATCGGAAACTTCAAAAATTCAAACTTCGGCATTTCAAGCCTAAATGAGCTACGAGCCTCCAAAATACATTCCGAACACGCTCCCAACCTCGAAATCACCTAACAGAGCTAACGGAATCATCGGATTTCCATTTCGAGGTCGTCTTCACACTGTTCTGATTACGGACCATTTTTCAACTCTTAAGCTCTCATTTAGGGACTAAGTGTCCCAAAACTCTCCAAAACTCAACATCGAACGTCCCGGCAAACCAAAATAGCAGAAATGAACTTAGGGGAAACAGTTAATGGGGGATCGGGGCGAAATTTCCAAAACGACCGGCCGGGTCGTTACAGGGAGCCTTTACATTTAGTTTTGAAAATCATTTTTTCCGAAATAGTATCCCGCGTCTTAGCCCACCTTATCACATCGCATGGCTTCTAGTAGTTCCCTAGTAGCCACGCGTATCAAGTCCACCTTATCTCACCGCATGTGTTTCAACACCCAGACCTTATACCACCGCATGTATATCAATAATAACAACAGTACGACAGAAACCTCGTACAACATTATAACAATAGCACGACAGGAACCTCGTGCAAACATCATAACCACACACAACAGGAACCTCATGCAAACAACATAACAATTCTCTCAATAATAACATGTATGCCAAAACATAATAACTCAACAAAAAGACTTTCATAATATGTGCCCATATGCCACAAGATTTCATCAAAACTATTTCAATATCACAACCACACAAAGCCCTCGGTTCAATAACACTGAATACAACAGCAACAACAACAATAACACGAGAATACTGCAAGTAAATCAACACAAGAACTTCAGAACACAAGGAAACGGAAGAACGAACTCACAAAAAAACACATAACAGGGAAATAATAGTCTCAACCAGAATAGTTCAATAAGGGAGAGGTAATGTGTAACAATGATTTCACGAAAGTACAACTCGACAACAAGGGAGATAGCATGAATCAATAACTCCAATTAAGAATACGTCAACAATGAAAGGGATAACAAACTTCAATTAAGGCTAAGCAATTACGGAAGAGATAATACTGATTTCAATTAAGGTTAAGCAATTACGGAAAGGATAGAATGTCAATAAAAGAGGCAACAACTTCAGTTAAGGCATATAAGTGTTTAATCGGCAATAAGGGTAGAACATGAAACAATTAATTCCAATTAAGACACATAAGAGTGAATTTAGTAAATGGGGAATTTAACATGACAAACAACTTCATATATAATGAACATAAGAACTTAAAAGCCCAAATGGTCAAATTTCCACAAATAAGCCCGAGCATGTACTCATCACCTCGCGTACACGGCCTTCGCATGACACAATTAGCATAAATGATTCAAATCCCAAGGGGTCTTTCCCCACACAAAGTTAGGCAAGATACTTACCTCAAAGAAGTTAGACCGTTACTCTAAAATGACCTTCTCGAGTGAAACACCCTCTGGACGACTCAAATCTAGCCAAAAAAACTTCAAATCATAAATAAAACTCATAGGAAACAATTCCGAATAATAAAGCTTCAATTTTTAATAAAAACTAAAAAGTCAACCTAAAAGTTATCCCCCGGGCCCGCACCTCGAAACCCCATAAAATTCACAAAACTCGAATACCCATTCCGTTACGAGTTCAACCATACCAAAATTATCAAATTCCGACATCAATTCGTCCTTCAAATCATCATTTTATATTTTGAAAATTTTTATAAGTTTTTGCAAAATTTTCAACTTAATTCACTAATTAAATGATGAAAATAACAATGGAGTGATGAAATATAATAGATCCGGGTAAAGAACACTTGCCCAATGAATTGCTTGAAAAGCTCACGAAAAATCTCCCAAAGCCGAGGTCTACAACTCCAAAAATGATAAAAATGGCTATCCCTCGAAATAGAGTTCTTATATTTTCTGCCCAGTGATTAATACATCGCGATCGCGGAACATTCCTCGCGATCGCGAAGAAGAAAAATCAAGGCTGCCAAAACGTGCTTCGCGAACGCGACATCAAGCTCGCGAGCACGGTGATCTTCATACCCTACGCGAACGCGTCTGTGTAGTCGCGAAAGCGAAGAGAAAAGTTTCCTGATGCCCTTTTCCGCCTTACCTCTATGCGATCGCGGACCACTGAATGCGAACGCGAAGACAAAGGCCTTCCAACCTCCGTGAACGCGTGTCCCTCTTCGCGAACGCGAAGGGTAATTGCTGCCTGCCTCCCAATTACACTATGCGAACGTGATTGCTTCAACGCGAACGCAATGAAGGACACCAGATACCAGCAATCAGCAGTCCAAAAATAGAAGGAAATGGCCCGTAGACCATCCGACACACACCCGAGGCCCCCGGGACCCCGTCGAAACATGACAACAACTTTCATAACATAACACGGACCTGCTCGAGGCCTCAAATCACATCAAACAATATCGAAACTACGAATCGCACCTCGAATCGAACTTATGAAATTTCAAATCTTCCAACTTTCAAAACTCCTGCCG
Organism: Nicotiana attenuata; assembly: GCF_001879085.1. NCBI lineage: Eukaryota > Viridiplantae > Streptophyta > Magnoliopsida > Solanales > Solanaceae > Nicotiana > Nicotiana attenuata. The sequence goes on from NC_031993.1 coordinate 27,207,521, forward strand.
AAATATATCAAATCAACCCGGAATGACGTCAAAATTTGCATGCAAGTCCCAAATGACATAACGGAGTTTATCCAACTCTTGGAATCGCATTCCGACCCCAATATCACCAAAGTCAACTCCCGAGCAAACTTCTTAACCTTCCAAAACTTTGTGGGCGTTTGGACATAAGAATTGTAAAATTCCAAAATAGGGTGAAAACTTTTTTTCAAGTGAAAATGGTATTTGAAATTTAGAGTTGTGTTTGGACATGAATATAATTTTTGGTTGTTTTTTAAGTTTTGTGAGTGAAAATTTTGAAAAACAAATTTTTGGAGTTTTCCAAATTTTCAAAATTTTCCAAAATGCATCTTCAGGTGAAAATTGAAAATTTTATGAACAAACTCTGATTTCGGAAAAAAGTGAAATTTTTTTGGAAAAAAAGAAAAATTTCTTATGTCCAAACGAGATCTTAAACTTTCCAATTTTCGCCAAAATGCTCTAAATTATCCTACAGACCTCCAAATCCAAATCTGAACGCACGCCTAAGTCCCAAATCACCATACGAAGCTATTGGAATCATCAAAATGCCATTTCGGAGTCGTCTATAGAAAAGTCAAATTTCGGTCAACTCTTACCGTTTAAGCTTCTAAAACAAGAATCCTTCTTCAAAATTGACCCCGAATCATCCGAAAAATCGAAGTCGGCCACACATACAAGTCATAACACATAATACGAAGCTGCTCGAGACCATAAGCCGCCTAACGGAACGGTAATTCTCAAAACGACTGGTTGGGTCATTACATTCTCCCTATCTTAAACAAAAGTTCGTCCTCGAACGTGCCAAGAACCATTCCGAAGACGTCAAGTAACTGAGTGTACTCACCATACATATACTCGCGGGCGATCCCACGTCACCCCAATCCATATAGGTCCGACAACACCAACTCAAATGAAGATTACCTCTTTCACCCACACTAATAGGCCTTAGAACCAAATGTCTCACCATCTGATTATTCCCAAAAGACCCGATTCCTACATCGACACCCGGTACCAACCTCAACCAACCGCAACAACTTATGCATACACCCACAAGGTACAACTACACGACATAACACATCACATATGTGCCCATAACCACATCTCTGATCACAATAGCTGTCCATAACCAAACCCAGCATCGGCAATTAACCTCATATCAGCTGGAATCCCGTTGCAAACCTCCACAACACCGACAACGAGGCAAGAAACATGAAGATGCCACGATGATTCACTCAAATTAACAAGTCACATCCAACACCACTTGGGCACACACCTCGCAAACTAAAACCCAATAAGCATAGCACGAATATGACTGTATATATAAGGAAACACATGAAAGAACTATCAAACAAGCCCGATAGGCACCACTCCCTATCAGTACTATGCTACAAATCAATTTTACGAGGGAGAATCAAAACATACTCCACTGGGGCACGTAGCTAGGTTGAACATATCAACCATATGAAAACGCGACGATTCCATCCTCAGCTCTGAATCACAAGTAGTTTACACATCATACCAATCTAAACCTCCCTCTAATTCAATTATGCCGATAAAATCATAACACATACTGAACTCCCACACTAGTTAAATCACAAATTGTAACCGACCACCCATAAATCACATCAAAACTTATCGTAATGGGTAATAGAAAGTCATTTCTAGTCTCGTAGCTCTCAATAAGACACGGGCTACCACTATAAAATCTCCCAACAAAGGTAAACACATAAACAGAGTAAAAAATCACAAAACTCACCCATATGAAGCAAAATAGGAGGACTCACCTTGATAAGCTGAACCGAAACAAAATACGAACGATGCCCCTCTATAACAATTCGAACCCATACCTGTACGACATCATCTAGTGCAACAGCCTCAACCCTACTGTAGAAAACACATTAACGGGCCGGGCCTCCCCCTCTTTGGTGCCCTCTACTCGCTTGACCTGCATCCCAAGCTGGCGGTGCAGGGATATAAGCAACTGGAGCAGAACTCAAATCCTGAATACCCCGCTGTGACACATTTGTCCGGAGTCTGGGACAATCTCTCACCATGTGGCTGGTATCTCCACACTCAAGCAACCTCTCCGCCGATGTAGATGTGGAAGCTGTCTGGTACGGGTACCTTAAGACCCATAGGTACCTGAAACACTGGGCGAAGCCTAAAGTGCAAACTGAATTGGCTGACCCATAAAACCTCTACAATGTCGTGCCCTGTCTCCAAAATAAGGACCAGCTGATCTCTCTGGTCTACGAGGCCTCTTACCCTCTCTGTCCTCTCTCTCCTGACCATGTATGACCTCTCCCTCCTGATCCCGCATGTGCTCTAATCGGCGAGCGATCTCTACCACCTACAGAAATGGAACATCCGACTCTAATTCTCGAGCCATGTTGATCCTGATATCATGACTGAGCCCCTCAATGAACCTGCGGACCCACTCTCTGGCTATAGAAAACAAAGTAGGCGCATGCGTGGGCAAATCACTGAATATAATGGCATACTCTAACACTGGCATAGTGCCCTGGCGCAGCTGCTCAAACTCCACGCGCTATGCCCGAAGAGTCTGAGTAACAAACTCTCTCAAGAACATCCCTGAAAACCGAACCCATGAAAGTGAATCTGCATCGGCTGGACTACTCAACTCATATGCCTGCCACCACTGATATGCCTCTCCCTCAAGCTGAAACATAGTAAAAGCAACCTACTCGTCTCCATAATACCCATGGTGCGAAGAATATGTAGCACTACCTTGGAACCCATGCGCATCCTCTGAAGCCAAACCACTGAAAGTAGGAGGGTGATACTTCTTGAACCTTTAAAGTCTAAGTTTTTCTTCCTCATATGCTGCTGCCCTAACCACGAGCGGAACTGGGATAACAGGATGTGTCGGCATGACACCTGGAACCTGACCAACATGGACTCGCTGCTCCGGAGTGCGGGCGGCGGGAGTAGATCTCCTCCCCTGATCCGTGAAGTAGCTGGTGCAACCGGAATCAACCCCGTCTGAGCCAATGTACCAAACATGCTCAGGAATTGTGCTAAAGTCTCCAAAAATCCTGGGATAACAACAGGCGCCTCTGGTACCTGTTCCCCAACAGTAGCTACTGGATGCTCTAATAGGTGCTCTAGATGTAGCACGCGCTCCTCCTCAGCCTCTGTCTCTTCCTCTGCCCCGGCCCCTAGCAACACCGGCATTGGGGGCAGCGTCATCAGTAACTGCAACTCGTGTCCTCACCATTTGTGAGAGAGTAGAATGAAAAAGGTTTAAACTCCGAGATCAATAAACTCGCACGATCGGAATGAAAGAAGTGAAACTGTCCTAATAGTTCTGTAGCCTCTCAAAGATAAGTACAGACGTCTTCGTACCGATCTGCAAGACTCTACTAAACTCGCTTATGACTTGCAGCACCTATGAACCTATAGCTCTGATACCACTTTGTCACGATACAAATTTCCCTCCGTAGAATGTCGTGATGGCACCTGGTCTCTAAGATTAGGTAAGCCTAACACTTACTGAATTAAAGACATAATTTAATCGGAACAACTACGAAGCAAGAAACTGAAATTTCAATAGTAAAACCAATGATCCTAAGTGCAATACAATACCCTAAAACCGGTAGTATAAGTCATAAGCTCTACTGAGTTTGCTAGGAAATCCCAAAATACAACTGTTCGGAATAGAATTAATCATTACAAGTACAATATCAGAAGGAGACTCCGAGGCCTACGAACGCGACGACAGGTTTACCTTGAGTCTCCACAGAAATGCTCGACCAGCTAGCTAGTAATCAACAATTCCAAGGCATCTGGATCTGCACAAAAATGTGCAGAAGTGTAGTATGAGTACACCACGGCGGTACCCAGTAAGTATCAAGACTAACCTCAGTGGAGTAGTGATGTGGGACAGTCAAGACACCTACCGGACTAAACAACCTGAACAAGTATGAAGGTGAACTAACAGAGAAACAATATTAATTATAAAGCTAAGCAGGATAAGGAATACAACACAATACTTGCAATGATACACTAGTAACAACAATTGTTAACAGGAAGCAGTCACGTAATAATGTTATAGAGTAAGCTGATCACAGTCCAAGTTCGGTAAAACCAAATAAAGGAAAAACCAACAACAACTCAATAAGAACAACCGCTTTCACACATATTTGTTCAAGCATTTTCAAAAGGTACCAAACCTCATAATCACAGCTCGCGGGTCCCTATTAATGAACCCTAATCACTTGGCATCTTGTGCCCACATTACAATCCATATCCGCACGTACGACTCACGTGCCAATAGAGCAACTCCCACGCAGAAGGTAAGTAGACGAGAGTACGTGTAAAAGGTCAATAACATCAGGATTCATCTTCTTAAAACGATATGGTGATTTATTTACGTGTATGCTTGTGCAAGTGTTCTACCACAATTCAAGTCAACAAGTAAGAGTAGAGACAATAAATAGCACATAAGAAACGATCACCACGAAATGTACAATGTAATAAAGGTATCAATGAAGTTTGAAGTAGGACTAACACAACGAGATCAACTACATAGAACTGAGCAAATAGTGTAACACGGAGGAAGACAATTAATATTAGGCTAAGGAAAACAACAATAAAAAAACAAGTAACAAGAATATGGAAATGTCAACAAGAGCCCTACTGAGGTACCGCCTCGTAGTCTCAAATCATAAAGTGAATTACAAAATTTTCTTATATAACCGCGGGAGCCTTTATATTTAGTTTTGAAAATCATTTTTCCCGAAATAGCATCCCGCGCTTTAACCCACCTTATCACACCACATGGCTTCTAGTAGTTCCCCTACTAGCCACGCGTTTCAAGCCCACTTTATCTCACCGCATGCGTTTCAACGCCCAGACCTTATACCACTGTATGCGTATCAATAATAACAACAACATGGCAGAATCATAACAATAGCACGACAGAAACCCCGTGCAAACATCATAACCATAGCACGACAAAAACCTCGTGCAAACAACATAAAATTCTCTCAACAATAACACATGTGCCAAAACATAACAACTCAACAAAAAGACTTTCACAATATGTGCCTATATGCCACAGCATTTCCTCAAAACAGTTTCAATATCACAACTACACATAGCCCTCGGCTCAACAACACAATACAACAACAACAACAACAATAATAACACGAGAATACGACAAGTAAATCAACACAAGAACTTCAGAACACAAAGAAACGGAAGAAAGAACTCACAAAGAAAGACAAAACAGGGAAATAATAGTCTCAACAAGAATAGTTCAATAAGGGAGACGTAATGTGTAACAATGATTCCACGAAAGTACAATTCGACAGCAAGGGAAATAGCATGAATCAATGACTACCAATTAAGAATACGTCAACAATGAAAAGGATAACTAACTTCAATTAAGGCTAAGCAATTACGGAAGAGATAATAATGGTTTCAATTAAGGTTAAGAAATTACGGAAAAGATAGCATGTCAATAAAAGAGGCTACAATTTTAGTTAAGGCACATAAGAGTTTAATCAGCAATAAGGGTAGAACATGAAGCAATTAATTCCAATTAAGACACGTAAGGGTGAATTTAGTAAATGGGGAATTTAACATGACAAACAACTTCATGTCTTATAAACATAAGAACCTAAAATCCCTAAACGGTCAAATTTCCAAAAATAAGCCCGGGCACGTACTTGTCACCTCGTGTACACGGCCTTCGCATGACACAATTAACACAAATGACTCAAATCCTAAGAGGTAGTTCCCCCCCTCCTCCCCCCCACACAAAGTTAGGCAAGATACTTACCTCAAAGAAGCTAGATCGTTACTCTAAAATGACCTTCTCGAGTGAAACACCCTTCGGACAGCTCAATCTTGCCAAAATAACTTCAAATCATAAATAAAACTCATAGAAAATAATTTCGAACAACAATGCTTCGATTTTTAATAAAAACTAAAAAGTCAACCCCCCGGCCCGCACCTCTAAACCCAATAAAATTCACACAACCCGAACATCCATTCTGATGGAGTTCAACCATACCAAAATTATCAAATTCCGATATCAATTCATCCTTCAAATCATCATTTTACATTTTAAAATTTTTTATAAATTTTTCCCAAATTTCCAACTTAATTCACTAATTAAATTATGAAAATATTCATGAAATATAATAAGATTTGGGTAAGGAACACCTACTCCAATGAATTGCTTGAAAAACCCACAAAAAATCTCCCAAAGCCGAGGTCTACAACTCGAAAAATGATAAAAATGGCTAACCCTCGAAATAGAGTTCTTATATTTTCGTCCTAGTGATTAACATGGCGATCGCGAAGAAGAAAAATGAAGGCTGCCAAAATATGCTTCGCGAACGCCACATGAAGCTCGGGAACGCGGTGACCAAATCTACAAACCCTATGCGAACGCGTCTATGTACTCGCGAACGCGAAGAGAAGAGTTTCCTGATGCCCTTTTTCGCCTTACCTCTACACGATCGCGGACCACTGAATGCGAACACGAAGGCAAAAACCTTCCAACAATTGCTACCTGCCTCCCAATTACACTATGCGAACGCAATGAAGGACACCAGATACCAGTAATCAGCAGTCCAAAAATAGAAGGAAATGGCACGTAGACCATCTGACACACACTCGAGGACCCTGGGACCCCGTCGATATATGCCAACAAGTTCCGTAACATAATGAAGACCTGCTCGAGGTCTCAAATCACATCAAACAACGTCAAAACTACGAATCGCACCTCGAATCGAACTTCTGACCTTTCAAATCTTCCAACATCCAAAACTCGTGCCGAAACATATCAAATCAACCCGGAATGACGTCAAATTTTGCATGCATGTCCCAAATAACATAACGGAGCTAACTCTCGGAATCACATTTCGACCCCTTATCTCCAAAGTCAACTCCCGATCAAACCTCTCAACCTTCCAACTTTAACTTTCCAATTTTCGCCAAAATGCTCTAAATTATCCTACGGACCTCCAAATCCAAATCCGGACACACACATGAGTCCAAAATTACCATACAAAGCTATTGGAAGCATCAAAATGCCATTTGGGAGTCGTCTATATAAAATTCAAATTTCGATCAACTCTTACTACTTAAGCTTCTAAAACAAGAACCCTTCTTCCAAATTGACCTCGAATCATCCGAAAACTGAACACGGCCACGCAACGCAAGTCATAGCACATAATACGAAGCTTCTCGAGACCTTAAGCTTCCAAACGGGATGTTAATTCTCAAAACGACCAGTCGGGTCATTACACTCCAGTGCTGCATGGGGAGAGCATTACAGACTTACAATTTTTGAGGAAGAAGTCCAGGGCCTAGGGGGACTAGTGAACTAAGCTCCTAGTGCATGGGTATCGCGTCAGGCTGCTCAGGTCCTGAAACCATGGCATGTGCCACATGCCCGTCGCATGGATGCCTTGAATTTAGTGAAACAATGACAATTTCAAAAAAAAAAAGAAAAAAATTCTTGATATATATACAGAATTTGGCTAAGGTTCCTTGATGAAAGTTGTAGCTCTTGAAATCTAATAATTTTCAATACTTCAAATCATTTGTCAATTAGAACTCGATACATAGAGTTATCGATTTTTAGTGAAGGGTACTAGTTCAGGCACAAGTCATGCACTGCATGGCCAGGGCATGGAACCTCCATGCCTATAAATAAATACAATAGTGATAGGAAATCTTCGAATTTTATAAAATGGGTGTGAGTGGTGGAGTTCCAAGAGACAATTTTTGGTCCATCAATTCTAACCAAGATGAGTTATTTTTGATGTTTTGAGTTTAATATACACATTATAAATGGAAGCTAACATGTTCACTCATATATTGTCCAACTACACTCTCAAGTCTCACCTCTAAGTATATCTTAATACAACGGCTACGTCTAAGTCTCAAATAAGTCGAGATCAACAACATGAATCCTTATTATCCATGTTTTATTCTTTAAGCCTGTTCCAGTTCAATTTTATAAAAAAATAGTTTATCTAGTACTAGAAGGGGAGCCTTGGAGCAATGATAAAATTGTCTCTGTATGACCTATAGGTCATGGGTTTGGGCCGAGGAATCAACCGATGATGTTTGCTCAATCATCCGGGTAGGCTGCCTGATGTTAGGCTAAAAATCCATGTTTTTATATGTAATTTGCCTTGCATTATGCCTCGAAACTTTGGTGTGAATATTTGTGACTCGAGCTTAATAATGGTATTTATATATGTAGGAGTCAATTGGATGTGATTTGGAAAGTTTGCATGCAAAATTGAAGTAGAAAACGAAAGAATTTAGAGGGAGTATGAATTTGTTGCCCAGGTTCACGCCAGGCACCAACCAAAACGCCAAGGGAAGCAGAGCACGAAAGTGAAAAAAGTTTGGTGTCCAGGTTCGCGCCAGGCGCAAAGTGGGACGCCCAAGGGTGGATTTCGTCCTAATTCGGCTATGACTTGGTAGTTTTTACCCTACATGCCCCAACATGTATAAAAGTGGTTCTAAACCTATTTTTAAGGGGGAGACATTATTGGAGAGGCAAAAGACTACGAGAACACTTGGAAGCAACTAATCACAGGAGTTTTCTCTTTGTTCTTCCTTAATCTATAGTTTAATGCTTTCAATTACTATCATGATTGTTAGTATGATTATGAGTAGATAAATTCTTTTATCTAGGGTTTGATGGAACCTTTTGGAAGATGGTTTTCTGTTGCATTTAATATAATTTTGCCGTTAGATTTTCTCTACTTGTTCAACTACGTGATTATCTTAGTTGATTGAAGGGCCCTTAATTGAGTGTGCCTATTTAGTATGTATTGCTTGGAAAAGGGTACATATTTAGGTAGTTGTTGAACAACATCACTCCTAACGTATGTGAGGAATCAATACGGAGGGTTTAAAGGTAGGATTAGGAATAACGAAACCTTGGTGCGATCTTAGTGAGCGGTAAACTAGTGCCAACTAGCGTAGTTCGGAAGAATACGTCTAGTAAATTGTGGTAGTTGCTCGGAAGAGAATTACGACAACCGAAGTAATCATGATCGGTTGAGAGTACTTAGGAAAAATTATAGGAAGCATAGCGGGGAGAATTCCGATAATTAGGGAAATCATAACTCTAGGTCTCCTTAATCTTGTCTCTAACCATTAGTATCTTTTGTTAATAATTCTACTTTTATTAGTTAGTTAATTAGTTAGAAATAAAATCGCAATCTTTATAACTTCAGAATTTTTTCAAACTTGTCTTCTTAGTGATATCAAACTGTGATAGCAGAACCTTAGTTCTTTCTGGGGTTCGACTCCGGACTCTTAGACCGGATATTATATTTGTAGCGACCACTTATTTTTTTTAGGACTATAGTTGGACGTGGTCAAGTTTTGGCGCCGTTTCCAGGGAACTAACGGTGTAGCTGTAGCTATAAATATTGCTTGGTGTCAAGTTTGAACTTTATAATTTTTTAGTTTTTTTATTTGAGATACATGGCATCTTGGAATTATGAGAGTTTTGATGTTGGTAATTCTAGTTTTGATCCTCCTTATGCATATTGCAGTGAAAACCACCCATGGAAAAATTATCAAAATACTCATGAGAGCGAGTTATGTGTCCCAACTCAATCTTATGTATGGAATGTGTGTGATATGTGTAGTGGTCAAGATGGTCACTTTCACGGTTGTGCTTATATATTTTATCCTCCCCCAACCCCTTACTATGATGGTTCTGCTTTTTCTTGTGAAGTTAATAGGAACAAAAAATCCAGAGATGATGACTTGAAAGAGATCAAGGATATGCTAAGGTGCCTTGTGGAACAAAATAATGAGAAACAACTGCACATACAAAGGAAAGATGCTACTATTCGCAACTTGGAGGCACAAGTGAGTCAATTGGTTGAAGCATTAAATGCTCAACAAGCCAATATTGGGGATAATAGCCAAGAAGAGCATGCATTGGATACTGAAATTAAGGTGCTAATGGAGGAGGTCAGAGTAGAACACCAACAATCTATACAACTATAATTTGAGGATGCCGATGTTGAAGAAGTAATACTAGACTCAGCCAAGGACATGGAAGATACAAATTTAGTTAACTCTAGTGTGATTGGTGTTGAGCAGGTCGAAAATCTTGAAGTTCATCTATTTGAGCGCGTTGGACCTCATTCCAAACACTTCTCTACATTATGTTCAGATGGTGAAATGAGAATTGATCCGTATGAGCATAAAAAGGAGTCAAAGGAAGAGGTAGATGAGCCTTATATTTTGAAATTTTCAAAGCCGTCTAGACAACGCGACACTCCTCGGTCGAGAGCCAAAAAGTGCATGAGAATTTATTTAATTTTTAGCTAGCAAGAATTGTACCGCCCTAAGAGCATAATGATAAGCTTGAAGCAAAAATTGGAGTTCCATTCATAAGCTCGAGGTGGAGGCAGAAAGTGATTTCCGTCATGCCACGACGTTAAATCAAGCGCTTGTTGGGAGGAAACAAGATTTACTATATATATTTTTTTAATTTTATCTTTGTATTATTCTTGTAGTGTTATCTTTTTTTTATTTCTCTAGGAACACGGAAAACAAGGCCATTGTAAGAAAGCAAAAGCAAGTGAGATGGTTAGAACAAAGTGTGGGATGCCCGCACAAAGAATCAAGTTTGGGAGAAGTCTGAGTATCCCATGAGTTGCTGATGCTTCGGTCGTTGGCCTACCACAGAGTTTCTTTCACCCTCTTGTTATTCTTGGTGTGCATTGGGGACAATACACAATTTTAAATTGTGGTGTGAGAAGATTATCTGGGTGATTTCTTATGACATTTTAGTTCTGTTAGTTTAACTTTAAAACAAAGGGGGTGGGGTTGGGGGTGGGGGTGGGGGGTTCCTGACGATGGATCTCTTGGACAGTTTTCTTGAATGATTAAAGTCCAATAAAAAAAATCAAAAAATATTTTTTTATTTTATTTTTAGTTAGTCGTAGGTAGATAATAATCTCTCTTGGTTTTTGTTTTGGCATCGGTTCTTTTTCATGGGATGTAATTTGAACCGGGTAATTTTTTATTTTTTAGGAAATCGAGGGAAGAAAACTTGAGTTTCAAATTACCTTCCTAACATGTTTTAATGAAAATTGATGTCGTAAAAGGTTGAATAGCATGTCTGTGACGCTTTCTCTCAGCTACTTGACTCATTGTTCATGTAGTGCTTTATTGCTTAATATTTCTTGACTTTGTGATTACTTGCCTAAACTTGAGAGTTGGAATGGACCCGTCCGGACTGGGATCATGTGCATTGTGTGATGTGAGGTTTTGATTACATTTAGTGTTATCCTGTTTTTGTCTAGAACTTGCCCTGTGTATTAGTCGAAGAGAAATAAGTAAGCTTTGTGAGTCTAGGAGATGATGTAGGTGTTTCTTTGATTATCTATTGAGCTATTATGCCACCATAAATAAAATTGTACTTAGATAGCCCATTTGAGCCTATAAGCTTTTTCTTTGGTACCCACATTACAAGCCGATTTCTATTTTTGTTCTCAATTAAATCTTTTCGAACTTTTACCTCCGAAAGCACTTAAGTCACTGGAAGAGTAAGGTGAGAGTTGGGATAGCTTTTGAGTGGAACCATAAAAAGGCCAAAAGGTGCATGTGTATTTTGGAAGATCATTAGCCCGGCAACCAAAATTTATGGACAGTGTTGAAAAAAAAGAGAAGAAAAAAAGCAAAGAAAATACAAAAGAGAAAAAAAGTACATATATAGAAAATACATCTCTTATTCATCGTGATCCGGGCTAGTGAATGCATCATTGTGCTTAAGGAAGAAGGGCCAGGTTGTATATGGTTTCGTGGCAATTCTTGAATTGCTCATGAAGAGTGTGTATTTGAAAGTTAAGTGTAGTGTATTAAAGTGCTTAGGAGGGTTAGTCACTATGCCAAAAATATAGCCTACCCGTCCCTTAGCCTACATTACGACCCGTAAAGACCTAACTGATCTTAGATTTTGCGAGCTGAGATTAGTGAAGTTATATACTACGGGCAAGCCTATGGTACAACCACAGAATGCATATGAATTTCTTTGTAAGAGTGAGTGGTTTTTTGCTCATACATTTGATGTCCTTAAATTATATTCGAATGCATATTTGAATGTGTGTACGAAATACCATCTTATTTTTTGGTGAGGGCACGCGATTCCATGACGGATAGGTGACGTTATTATACATCTCCCGATGGGTGAGTGCACGAGTTGAGAGTGCTTATTGGCAACGAGTCAGTCTTTGAGGTTGGGTGGTTATGGGCAGGTTTTTTGAGTGTTTTAAATTGGTCACTAATATTCAGGCATGTGAATGTTGGCAAAGGTATGATGCCTATGCAAGGGCCTAATTGTTGGTATCAATCACTGTTATAGGTGTAGTGTGTTGAACTGCCAAATGTTCCTCTGTTGTATGACGTCTTGCGTGCATTGTCTGGTTAGCAAGGTTTTAGGTTGCTCGAGGACAAGCAAGAGCTTAAGTGTGGGGTGATGATGTTAAGTTAAGTGTCCATATTTTTGTATGTAATTTCCCTTGCATTATGCCTTGATCTTGTTAACTTTGGTGTGAATATTTGTGACTCGATGGCATTTATATGTATAGGAGTCAATTGAAAGTGATTTGGAAAGCTTGCATGCAAATTGAAGTAAAAAAAGAGAAGAATTTGGAGGAAGTATGACTTTGGTGCCCAAGCTTCGCGCCAGGCACCAACCAAAACGCCAAGGGCAGCAGAGCACAAAAGTGGAAAAAGTTTGGTGTCCAGGTTCGCGTCAGGTGCAAAGCGGGACGCCCAATGGCAGATTTCATCCTAATTCGGCTAGGACTTGGTAGTTTCCACCCTACACGCCCCAACATGTATAAAAGGGGTTCTAAATCTATCTTTTAAGAGGGAGACATTATTAGAGAGGCAAAAGGCTACGGGAGCACTTGGAAACAACGAATCACAAGAGTAATCTCTCTGCTCTTCCTTAATCTGTAGTTTAATGCTTTCAATTATTATCATGATTGTTAGTATGATTATGAGTAGCTAAATTCTTTTATTTAGGGTTTGATGGAACCTTTTGGAGGATGATTTTCTGTTGCGTTTAATATAATTTTGCCGTTGGATTTTCTCTTCTCTTTCAACTACGTAATTATCTTAGTTGATAAAAGGGCCCTCAATTGACTGTGCCTATTTAGTGTGTATTGGTTGGAAAATGGTACATATTTAGTTAGTTATTGAGTAACATCACTCCTAACGTATGTGAGGAATCAATATGGAGGGTTTAAAGGTAGGATTAGGAATAACGAAACCTTGGTGCGATCTTAGTGAGCGGTAAACTAGTGCCAGCTGGCGTAGTTCGGAAGAATACGTCTAGTAAATTGTGGGAAAATCATAACTCTAGGCCTCCTTAATCTTATCTCTAACCCTTAGTATATTTAGTTAATAATTCTACTTAATTAGTTGGTTAACTAGTTAGAAATAAAATTTCAATCTTTATAACTTCAGAATTCGTTCAAACTTGTCTTCTTAGTGATAGTAACTAATTGTAGCAAAATCTTAGTTCTCTGTGGGATTCGACTCCGGACTCTTCGACCAGATATTATATTTGTCAGCGACTAGAACTAGAGTTGAGCGTGATCACTGCCAACATCACACCCCCTTGGGGTGCTGCACTTTTTCGGATCCTACATAAATACGAGATGCTTCGTGCACCAGACTGTCCTTTTTTTGTTCCTCTAGTACTAGATCAAGGATTTTTTTTAAGACACTAGATCAAGATTCAATGAGTCAAATTTCGTGTCAAATGCTGTTGTTCAATATTTAAAGAGATACTGATCATTAGACCTGCCTTCCATCTGAGGATAAGAGGATTGTGCATGATCTGAAATACTCAAGTAACGGTACTTAGGAAAAAACAAAATACTCTACTGCACTTACTCATAATAGTAGTTTTGGAGATTTTAGATAGCAGGTTGGTTTGTCATTAAGGAGAATTGTCGCTTGTGCCTCACGGACTCATCCTTGTTCTACAAACTTCAAATAAAAAGACAACATCTACAATGAGTTTGGCACGCTAATTCCAACTCTCAGTCAATTGGAAGTCAACAATGACTTGTGATGGTGCTAATATCTGATCCTAGAAAACGTACGAAACAATGTGCTATGAAACTACTTATTTTAAGCGGCAAAGAGACTTCATGCGGTTCAAGTACTCTGTCTTTACTTCATGCTTTGCCATGTTTGCCTTACTATTTGACCACAAAGAGAAGGTTACCACATCTGTGCTCCACCAGAAAGAGATAGCATTATTAGTATGAGTTATTTGGCATGAAAAAGAATGTGCCAAACTGTTAAAAACTCTTGGAAGAGCTGCTGCATACATGTCATATCAGGCAGATCCGTTGAAGCAATGTGGGGAGTAGAAAGGCACTTGATGATCTGCCGGAAAATGTTCTGATGAAACTTGCTGCCAGTTTGGTGTTACAGAGGGCACAAACGGCTGTGATTCACCGACACTTGCAGGCATTATAAGCTGCTCCATGGAAGTATGTGTAGGATCATCCAAACCAAAAGAGTTTCTTGACAGAAGAGAATGAGCACGTCGTGGAAGATTGGATGCAACATCCAACTTATAATCACTTGTAGATGTATTTAAACCTGAAACAATTAACATGGAAGTTGGGAGCAAATAGCCATATTAGAAGTGATAACAGATAGTGTTTGAAATGTCACTGAAAAATGGAATGTTCACATTTTATGTTCATACTTTTGGAAATTAACCAATTATTTCTCTGGCGAATTCATGTAACAACTCTTGGTCCAAACATCCTATGACCTATGTTTCATAGACAGTTCTTTATGCTCATATAAGTATTTCAAGAATCAGAGAATCAATACCTTGTATATTCTTAGGGCGGAAAGAGCTTTTCCCCATTGAATTTGAAGTGGACGAAGATGATCCACATAAAGAACCACTAGTACGTGATTGTCGGTCTGTTCAGATTGAGGCAGACACTTATTGATATGTATGAATTTAGATATAAAACAAGTTATCGAACAGCAAATCTATCATATCTTAAGGACAAAGGAAAGAGTAGCAGCAAGCAAGAATTGCCCTGTCAAAGTAAAGATAAATCTAAAATGTACTTTTAGGGACACAGAAAACTACTTTTTAACAGATAGTTAATAATGGCATGTTTTAACTTTTAGGACAGAAAACCATTGAAATAGCACATGAAGAACGGGGACGGGGAGACTTGACACAACAGGAGGAGTTCCATTGTGTGATCAGGGTTCAAGCCGTGGAATCTGCCTCTTTTAGATATTTAAGCAAGTAAGACTTCGTCTAATAGATTCAGTGTGGTACGACCCTTCCCAGACTCATACAATATAGCCGAAGTTTACTGCACCAGATTGCCTTTCTTTTTACATGAGGACCATGTGCGTACGTATATATGCAAACATCTTAGACAAAGTGACAACAGAGAGCAGTTGAAAGGCACCATGAAACGAAGAAGGTCGTGCCTGTTGAACTAGAGTGATTTGCCTCTGGTTGTGACCGACGACGCCTAGCATTGTGGTCAGAGAGCTTCCTTCGACAGCTTCGTTTGTTATCATCAAACTCGGACAACTCATGGAACCTTCAAAATCAACCAAAAAGTTATTTCTTAAATTAATCTCTTAGCACAATGTACTAGAGAGTAATAAGAAGTGATGAGATGATATACAGCAGAATAAACTTAGAGCCCGTTTGGTTTAAATGATTTAGAATAGCTGATGATCATGGAGAACATAAAACTGATTTTATAAATAAATAGTTATGTGTTTGGATAGAAGTGCTAAAACTAACAATAAACAGCACACAGAAATTAACTTGCCTGCTACACTGTTGGCAAAAACGGCGCTCCATCCCAGCCACAATGACCATTCGGCTTTTAGAATGGGCTTCACAGATTCTATGACGCCGATGGTACTCTTTAGCTGATGTAAGGTCAAGATTACATCCTTCAACTTGGCAGTAGGGATTCTGCATTAGATGATAAGAACCCCTACATCGCTTTGCTGTCGTAGATGACAAAGGAAGTACAGGACAATTAGAAGTAACAGTCTCATTGTTAGCAGGGTACAGATTTAAGCCAATTGACGATCCACCAGGTCTTGTACAAGTTCCAGAAGTAGAATATTTCTCTTTTCTCTCCACGCTTACAAAACCTGGCACAGAACCAACTATCCCATAATTACTTTCTTCAGCTGAAGATTTGACAGAAGAGCCATGGTCCAAACTATAGCTAGAGACACCATCTAGAGAATATATATGCTTGATATTTTCAGCTTTATTTACTTCCTTTTCATTGATGAAAGTTTCTGCATGCCTACAAAACTCCAATCCCGAGCAACTGCAAATGCTTATATTATTATCCCAGCCCCATTCCAATTGGTGACTCTTCAAGTTCCAGTCCATGACACAGTGACAAATCTGAGCCCAAAAAAAAAAAAAAAGGACTGAAAATGGGAAGTTCCAAAATAACTGTGCCAAAAAGAATTGCCCCGTCTTATGGGAGAAGCCTATATTTAAGCAGAAATGTAAAAGGGTAGGTAAATGCTTTTAATTAGCGCCCTTATTAGGAGGCAAATTAAAGACGTAGGCTTTGCTTCATTCAAACACAACAGAGATGCATATGAATGCAGTAATTAACTAAACAACAGACTATATGTACAACGCTGTCAGCACAATTACTACTTTCACCCACTAATCTCTCTCAAGTTCATCACGAAATATATGCAATTCAAGCTGTTGTCAGAATCTCCATGTGGAACTCTTCTGTATATTTTGGTGAAGACAGAATAGATTCAGCAAATACATTTAAAAGGTCCCCCACATAAGATGTTAAAAGGAAACTGTTTTAAATCTACAGGCTGGACTCTCCTTGAATTGCCCACCAAGTTCACATCTACGGGAAAAAGTTCCATCTCCTCTATCCCCCTTTCGACCAAAGTTGGCACGTAATATCAAGTTATCTTCAGTTGGTGCATGGTTTAATCCTGTCGCTAGGGGTGTCAAAGGTTCCGTTCGGCGGTTATTTTATAAAATTTGTACCATATCAATTTTTCGGTTATTCTATTATGTATAATCAAAATTAGACTTTTCGAAACCGTTCTAATCATATCGGTTTCTCTTCGGTATCAGTACGGTTCGATAAATATTCGGTAACCTTTTTTAAATGTCATGTAAAAGTCACTAGTAAAAGTGGAATGCAATAACATACCTACTTTTATAGGAATTAGCAAAATTCTCTAGAGATTTTTACAATTTAAAGGTGATGAATTAAGAAAATATGAAAGATGGCTAGAATATAAATCCATCAACTATTCTACATCAGCGTAAAACAAACTAAGCAAATATAAAGAAAATACGAGTGGAAAGATATTAACCAAGCTGCGATTCAAGAATAAAGTCTATAGAAGATTAAATATTCAAAAATTAAAATTAAAAATCTACCCTAATTATCGGTACGGTTATAGATTTATATTAAAACCTACAGTCCCTCCTGTTAGCCCCTTGACAAAGTTCTTCTGCAGGTGTGTCGGTTGTGACAAGGATTTTCATGATGGCCTTGGCACGCAATAAAAAAAGTTGGGCATCATGACGGGCAGCTCGACATGATGGACTATGCGGGATTGACAAACGCACCTTGAACGGAGGCAAGGCGCATTTCACATGGACGTGCGGGTTGGCATAACAATGACAAGGCAAAGCCATGTCAAAGTAGGGGCCAAGACAGTGCAAGACAAGGATAGGCAATGCGGGACAAGCAATGACATTAATGTGGGCAGATTTGATCAAGTTGAGGGCGACTTGACATAGGCGGGCAGCTGTGGCAATGGGCATGTGCGGCTAAGTCAATGGGCGGCAAGCTATGATCATGACATTGGGGCGGAGAAGTGTCAAAGGGCAAGGCTGGGCGCAATGCCAGCCTTGGGCGTTCAGCAGCTGGCCAAAACAAGCACATACAGTGCACATGCAGGGCGGTTGAGCGGTTACAACTGTCCCATTCAGGCATGACTGATCATGGGGCTAAGTGGAGGTACATTTTTAGATAATGGATGATTGTATGACTTAGTGATACATGTTTTTAGAATGTTCCCTATGTTTGCTCATTATTTGGGGCTTCAACTGATTGTCTAAAATGTTGTCAAGTGTAATTGGGCAGCCTACACTATAAATATGTGCACAAGGCTATCCCAAATGGGCAGAAAACTTAGTCTTGTGGCAAGTGTTAGCCAAAAATGTCTAAGTGTAATTCCTAAGGGTGGGAAATTCGTTTTGGGGCAGGGAACTAGGGAGTTCTTTGTTCTTGGCCATAGGGTTGGCTTCTTTGTATTCTTTTATTCACATATTAATACGAGTTGGGAAGAAATTTCTGTAAATTTGTGTGTGCCTTTACTTACTTTACTTGCTGCCTAAATCATTCTAAGTCCAAAACGTTCCTAAAATTATTCTAAGTGTTGGAAGGCTGAAGTCAAGGCTGGGCTTGACTGTCGTGCAGTGGTGAACCTCGGGAAGAATTCGAGTGACATAAATCATCCGTGTGACAACTGGTATCAAAGCGTGGCTGGATTGGGGTGAAGATATGATGTTTAGTGGTTGAATTTCGTGAAAGATGGCTGGTGGCAATGCAGAACTGAGGGAAAAAGTTGCTGCAATGGAGGCACTCACCGAAACTATTGATGGTGATTAATTTCTGACTATTGTGACTCGTCTTGCCTATCTTGAGGCAGAGATGAGCAGGTTGAGCCAAGAGTGCACATATCTGAAAGCAGAACATGGGTTGCTGCATTGTGCTGTTGGCAATGATGATGTCCAGCGTGGGGCAAATCGTACCAAGGTCAAAATTCCTGAGCCTAAAGAGTTTAATGGTTTAAAAAGTGCCAAGAAACCAAAAATTTCCCGCGGGATATGGAGCAGTACTTCCAGGCTGCCTATGTGCGAGATGAAGATAAGGTCACCATTACGATTATGTACTTGGTGGACGATGCAAAGATTTGTTGGCGGATGCACGTGGAAGACGATGTAAGTGCTGGTAGGCCGAAAATTGACTCTTGGGAAGGGCTAAAAAAAGAGTTGAAGGATCAATTCTTTCCTAAAAATGCAGGCTAGATTGCTAGAGATCGTTTGAAGAAGTTGAAAAAAACTGGAACGGTCAGGGATTATGTTAAAAATTTCAGTTCTTTGATGCTGGATATTAGCAACAAGTATGAGGAAGACAAGCTGCACAATTTCCTTTACGCGTTGAAGTCGTGGGCGCAGATGCAACTTAGAAGGCAGAACGTGAAAGACCTTCCCAGTGCCATCGCTGCTGCGGATGCTTTGGGTGACTTCCGGCTGGGGCAGGAATTTTCTGATTTCTCTACTACTTCAAATTCCAAAAATGGGAACAAGGAAAAGGCAAAAGAGTGGAGGAAAAACGAGAATGACAAGGGAAATGTTGTTGAGGGCAATGGAAAAGAAAAGCAATGTGCTGGACCTTCGACAAACAAGGGACAAAACAACAAGTTTGATGGCTGTTTTATTTGTAAAGGACTACACATGGCGAGGGACTGTCCGAAACTTGAACGGCTTACAACTTTTATTGCTGAAGAAAAAGGTGAAGATGAGCTGAACGAGGAAGAATATGAGCAAGAGACAACATATTTAGGGCCTATGGTGGTGCTGAAAAATGCGGAAACTGCTTCGTCGAGGACGACGAATTCTTCGGGCGGGGGTGGTTTGTTAGCCTCTTGACAAAGTTCCTCGACGGGGTGGGTAGTGACAAGTATTTTCATTATGGCCTTGGCACACAGCCAAAAAAATGGGGCAACATCATGACGGGCAGCTCGGCATGACGGACTATGCGGGGTTGACAAACGCACCTTGAACGGAGGCAAGTCACATTTCACATGGACGTGCGGGGTGGCATAACAATGGCAAGGCAAATCCACGTCAAAGTAGGGGCCAAGACATGGCAAGACAAGGCAAGGCGACAAGACATGACATTAAAGTGGGCAGATTTGATCAAGTTGAGGGCAACTTGACATAGGCGGGTAGCTGTGGCAATGGGCGTGTGCGGCTAAGTCAATTGGCGGCAAGCTATGATCATGACTGTCACACCCCATATTTTGTACGTGAAAGTGCGCCATAAATAAATTGATGAAAGTTCGGGAATGAGATTATTTTGAGATTATAGACATTATGCTATTTCAAATAAGTAATGAGTAGATTCGTGAAGGTGACAGGGTAAGAAAATCAAAGAAAATAAATTTTTGTCAAAGTGTGACATGTTGGGATAAAATACGGCCCGAGCTAAAATACGCGGTATTTATGAACTAGTTCCATACAAGGTACCACATGACTATGATAACAGAGTACATAAATTGTGTTAAAAGTGAGTAGTATTTTAGGTAATTTGAGATAATTCTTAATTATGTGGATAATTGGTTAATGGGAGGAATTAACAAGTTAATTAGTAATTGGTGGATGATTAATTAGGACCTTGGATAAGACCAAGGAACCCTTAACGTGGCAGCCAACAAAATCACCAAATTTGACTCTTAAAAGAGATTGAAAGGTGGCACATTTAAGGGAGATATGTGACACCAAGTCTTGAAAGGTGGGGCCCACACCACCAAGACTTAAAATCCTTCTCCAATTCACAAATGAAGATGTATTACATCTAAATTAAAGAGAGAGGCTTCAGCAAGATGAAATTTCATTAGCAACGTGAGTTGCTTTAACTTTTCACTCAAACGAGATTTCTTAATATTTTAGCAACGCGGGATTTGCGATTCTAAGGGAGTACAGTGTAATCTTCCTCAAGAATATCATACGGATTTTTTCCTACTCTGATATTGCCGTCATGTGTTTTGTCGATTGTCATGTGTTAGAGAGATTGTCAACAGAGCCGGTTCAGGTATGTTAAGCTATCCCGTCTTTCTTTTTGGCATGATCCATACAATACAAACGAAACGAGCAAAGCACAACTTCCATAAATGACTCTATTCATAGAAATACTAGAGATTCTTATGTTCTTGATTCCCCATGTGTCCTATTATTCTATTATCCGTTCATGGGTCTCAGAAAATACGTAAGCTGATAAAGTTTACTTCACGATATTAATCAAAGGCATAATGGTCTTATGACACTCGGAAAGACTTTATTGACGTACTTCTCATGCATTGCATTCATTTATATTGACCCGTGACCAGATGGCGTTATATACGCGTATATATGTATATATATATATACATATATATATATATATATATATATATATATATATATATATATATATATATATATATATATATATATATATATATATATATATATATGGGATATGAGAAAAGGTTACGGCATTATATATGCACCACCACCTGATAAGCTGGTATACGTTGATGATTTGCCCACAGTGGCCGAGATGATATGATGGGATGCCCTCAGAGGCTTGATGATGTTATGAACGCATATACCCATGCATGGTATGACATTTATACGCATATGCATGACATTATAATATTAAAGGATTCACAGAGATATTCAGATATACATGTTGAGTCTTTTACTCCATGTTTCCCTCATGTCTATTGTTTACTGATTTGCATTCCTTACATACTCGGTATATTATTTGTATTGACGTCCCTTTTGCTTGGGGACGCTGTGTTTCATGCCCGCGGGTCCCAATAGACAGGTTGAGAGTCCTCCAAGTAGGCTATTAGCTCAGCAGAAGATGTTGGTGCGCTCCATTTGCTCCGGAGTTGCTTATTTGGTCAGTATGATTTAGACATGTATTGATTGGTATGTCGAGGCCCTGTCTCGGCCTTATGATGTTTATGTACTCTTAGAGGCTTGTAGACATATGTCATGTATATGAAAGATTATATGGTCTTGTCAGCCTATGTTTAGTGTACGAGTGATTATTTTGGCTTTATAGGGCCGTACGTCATATATATAAGTCAGTATATCTGGTTGGGTCGTTTTATGTCGAGTGTTCTCTCATGTTTTATTCTTGTTACCTCATACAACCCTTCTGGCCCAATTACCCATGTTGATATAATGAGAATGATATGTTACGTTGGTACTCGGTTGAGTAAGGGCACCGGGTGCTCGTCGCGGCCCATCGGTTTGGGTTGTGACAAAAGTGGTATCAGAGCAGTTCTGTCCTAAGGAGTCTACAAGCCGTGTCTAGTAGAGTCTTGTTTATGGGTGTTTCGTGCACCACACTTATAAGCAGGAGGCTACAAGGCATTCAGGACTGTTACTCTCTCTTCTTACTCTAGATCGTGTGGTAGAGCTCAGTTGTAAGAACTCAATTTCCTAAACCCTATCTTATTCATAGTACGACGATGCCTACATCCAGAAAGACGGTTGGTAAGAGATATAGTTGTGGAAGAATTGAGTCAGAGGAACTCAATTTTTGCATCATGCTTATGATGAATAAATATGAGGTATTTAGCAGATCATGTGTGTACTAAGATGTGTAAGTTTCTTGATAAGGATCCCTAAGGCAAGAATGTCTATCCACTCTTATGGTAAAAAGGAAGAGAATCTGAAGGTCGAGACAAGTTTCAACAAGTAAAAGAAGGTAACGAGGTACTTAGTTAGTGAAGATGATCATTATCTACAATTCAGGAAAAGATGTATAAGCATTCTGAGTTACCTTCAATTGTAACAGAGATATGTACAATTGGCCACACCGATCTCAGTTATGCCCCATAGGAGCTAATATATATGGTTTAAGTGAAGGACAGGATATCAGAATCCAGCTGGGGTTAGAGTAACCCAAAATGGTAGATGGATTATTTGTATTAGTTGACGTTTTCGAAGGATATTGCAAAATTGCTAATAAATCTCCTTGTGAGACATCTAGATGGTGCACTCTAAAATAGTACAGCTAGATATGAGTACTACAAAGATAGGCACCGGAAGCCTTGAAGGGATAAATATTACCTAAGTGTGGCTCCCGTCCCTAGTAGAGCGAGAACGTTAAGCAATCCGAAGAGCCAGTGAATGGAGAAAGGGGAGCTGAAAGCAAAAGAAAGTCTTGTTGAAGTTTTCAGAATAAAGTGATAGACATAAATGTTAGCGGGAAATAAGAAGAAAGTTAATGAAGCATTATGAGTAAGATGTGATACATGGATGACAACGGTAGATCAAAAAAATATGACAGTATTACATAATCTATAGTCAAGTGAAGGAAGAGACGGGAGGTGACAGGCCTTGAGACAACAAAAGAGTATAGGCCATAAAGTCACATCCTCATTTCAAGAAATAAGTTTGTGACTGCAATGCGACTACCGGAAGGAAAAGTTAGGCACAGAATAATAGAAATCAGTATGGGCTGGGGATCTAGATAAACTAAACATGAATAAGGACTAAGTGATTTGATAATAGTCATCATCATGAGAATTTCAGATTGTGTTTCGATGATAATAGAATGGACAACAGAAGAAGATTCATGAGAAATTCAGAGAATGGTCATTCAGGAAGACGCTTTCCTAAAGCAAGCAATGTGAGCAAAGTTAATCTTAAGGAACTGTATGTGCCAGTTACACTAAGTGTCACCATCGCAAGTAAGGAATTTGGTTATCCTTGGTACGGAAGGATTACTGCAAGGCGAGTAAGAGTCATCGATGATAGGAAAGGACGCCAAAGATGAAGAGGTAAAACATCTATAGGTAGTTCGTCGTAGCTCCAACTCTCAGTACTCCCCTAAAGGGGGGAATATGGAGTGATGTGGAATTAAGTCAGAATTAAGTAGTTCTAGTAATTATGAAATGATAAAGGAAGAATGCGATGAAAACGAGAAAGGGATGAAATTGCACTTATTCAAAGCCTACAGATATGCTACGATTCCATAACATTATTCAAACATGACGTCAAGGAACGAAAGTAAGGGTTCCTGCCCGGGATGCTATTGATAAATAAGGAGCCAGTGCGAGAGGTAAATTAAGACAAAGGAAATGACGCAAGAAAGATTACGCGGGATATTGATATAATAACGGGCCAACGACTAGTTAGTAATTGATACAGGAAGATCCTAGTTATGGCTAGACAAGAGGATATAGACAAATCAACAGATCATGCAAGATGAACATAATGAACCCAACATGCGGAATTCAATCTCGCAATTATGATATTGTGATTCTTGAGAAATATTCAGATAGGAATTGGGGTAGTTAAAGGTACCGTATGAGTGTTACTGAAATAAAAAATAGTCCTACTGGGAAGAGAGTCAAAACTTCAGTTCAGAAGCAACTCGTTGACAAGAGGATATAGACAAATCAACAGATCATGCAAGATGAACATAATGAACCCAACATGCGGAATTCAATCTCGCAATTATGATATTGTGATTCTTGAGAAATATTCAGATAGGAATTGGGGTAGTTAAAGGTACCGTATGAGTGTTACTGAAATAAAAAATAGTCCTACTGGGAAGAGAGTCAAAACTTCAGTTCAGAAGCAACCCTACAAGTACAAGGGCATGGAGATAAGTAACTAGAGATAATTATAGGTGAGGGAGGGCATCAAGAAAATTCCGTCTAGTATACGATGTAATAAGCTCCCAGCTTCATAAGAGTCAGAGGGTCCTCCCTAAGTACTACAATGAAAGACTAGTTGAGGAAATGAGGAAGGAGGCTTCAACATAAACATGGTAACTTGAAGGAGAAATGGTCATGTAAAAACAGTCTCACAACAACATTGTACGCACTCCATAAGAAAGTGGCACCTACCGCAGCTAATGGACGGGGAGTAAAATCAAAAGTGATATTCGAGACCATATGAGTTGCACAGAAATCCCGGCATACGTGGGTACTAAGATAAGCTAAGTATGCACGCAACAAGGGGGCAGAAAGAGCGGGAAAAGAAATAGCTTACATTAAAGAAAGCTGAGATGGAACGAAAGGAATTATTTGATTAATGATCCAGAGTTAGTTACTTTATGAACGCACTTAAGACTTCGGGGTACTATGCAGCATATATGTTGACAATCATACAGCCTTAAAAGACTTCGGTATAAGTTAAAAAAAAGAATTAAGCCCAGGTCATAGACAAAGGATTGAATTGTTAGAAGAGTGTATCATGGATATTCCATAGCATCCATGAAGGGCTAGAGTAATAATTAATACCAGGAGCCGCAAATTGGAAGATAGCTTAAGCCTATATAAAGGCTGATCAAAAGGAAGAGGAAACTAAAGAGTTTTATCAACCAAGTAAATCCGGAGTCTGATTATTGGACCCAGAAAATTATAGAAATCGTGATTGAGAACATTGCAGGATCACTCTTAATATCAGAGGTACAAGAGAGGAAGTACAACAACCATATTCTATAATAACTCTACGATAAAGCAGTTGAAAAAGTACCAGCCTCATAAAAAGTCAGTACGAAGCTCCGACCGGATTGTGTATGCACCAGAGGTGCAAGTATCATAACAAGAGCTTCAAGTTATGGACGTGAATTATACCTATGTGGAAGGAAGGTCATGAAAGAGATAGAAGATACGATGCAAGATTTTAAGGTAGTAGGGTAAGGTGAACAACGTACGAAATACTCAAATGCAGAAGGTTGTGAGTAGTCCGTACTTCGGTAAAAGGCTAGAAGCGTGGGGATTCAGTATCCAGGAATGATAGCGGCATCGACAGTAGCATATCTTCTAGCCTATGGTTTCTAGGTATAGAGAGGTCTAGTTAAGAGAGTAAAGAAGAGTTAGAGACTTCCCAGAAGCAAATCGATGCTAAAATCAATCTCTCGCTCTGGAGGAATACCTAGAAGCTCATTTGGAAACACATTTGTGTACTCTCTTACTACTGGAACAGACTAAAGTGTAGGTATCTCAGCATCTGCATCTCTAACACACAATATGATAAATGCACCCTTTTGCAATCATTTTCCTCGCCTTCAGATAGGAAATAAACCTACCTCTAGGTGTCACTGCATTACCTGCACATTCCAGGACTGGCTCACCAAAAAATTAAATCTCGTTACCTTTGCTCGGCAATCAACTATGGCATAGCAAGCTACTAACTAGTGCATGCGCATAATAGCATGGAAATCCATCACCTCTAACTCAATTAGATCTGCTGGGGTCTGAAGATCACAAACCCTCACTGTGTAGCCTTGATAAATTCATCTAGAAATAATTGGTTCCCTGATCGGTGTAGATACCACAAAAGGCTCACCCGGTATTTCAGGCACTATAGCAAACCTCCCTGCAACAAAAATAGTAATATATGATAAAGTAGATACTGGATCTATCAAGGCATAAACATCGTTAGAGAAAATGGGCAATATACGTGTCGCAGCATCCGCTGAAGACTCCTGGTTTGGTCGACCTGCTAATGCATAGATGCGATTCTGATTACCACCTAAACTAGAACCTCTACCTCTGCCTTGACCTCTACCAGCCAAAGGCTGAGACCCACACCATGAAAGATGCACGGACATAGATGATCTTACTACTGAACTCGTCAGTTATGCCATACCCCCAGAATCTCTAATTGGGAAATCTCGTATCATGTGCCCCGGGCGCCCATATATATAACAAGCATCGGAGCCTGCTCGGCATTAGCCCAGGTGTCCTCTACCACAGATGTCACATCGTGGCAGAAATGACCCTATCTGCCCTAAACCTTGCTCTCGCTGGAAACCCGATGCCCATGAGGTATCACCTGGTCCTGGCTGAGCATATCGATCGAACCTATAACCCTGTGACTGAGGCGGTGGAGGCTAGGGTGGCCGTTTGAAGTACTAGGCCTATAACTACTCTGAGACTGCTCCTGATACCCGAAAAATCTCATCCTCTAAAACAGCCCTCGCTCACTCCTCTCTATACCCTGCTGCCGATGCCTGCCCTTTCTATATTTTCGTCGAATGCCTGAATCTAGGAGATATACATACTAACCTGCAATGTAGCTGTGGCAAATGCCTCGGTCAACTCTGGGTCCAACCCTGCTATAAATCTATGGATCCTATCCTGCATAGTAGCAACTATGGACGGAGTATATCTGGCAAATGAGTCAAAATGGAGATTATACTCTAAAATGCTTATATTGCCCTACTCGAGGGCTAGAAGCTGATCGACATGAGCCTATCGGATCTCCTGCGGTAACTAATGGTCAAGGAAGGCACCTGAAAAATTCTCCCAAATAGCTGGAGGTACATCACGTCCCTTGGACCTCTCACATCCCTCGTACCAAAGGACGCTATATCTCGGAGTCGAAAAGGTGCCAGCTCAACTGCCTCTTTCTTCATGGCATGTATAACCCGAAAGATCATGTGGAGCTGATCTATGAAATCATGTGGGTCTTTCCTCCGATCTGTGCCCGTGAACTCTATGGAGCATAAGGCAATAGCTCTCGGACCCTCGAACTCCGAGACCCCTCAGAAGATTCTGCATTAGCTGATGCCCTAGCTTGTTGTTGGGTAGCGCTACCAACTGTGTCAACAAGTGCATTGCACTCCTCAAGTCATGATCAGATAGAAGTGGAGGGGGAACTGGAAGTGCGGTATCCATAGAAATCTCCTTAGGTGGTGGAGGAGCCGGTAATGGTGTAGAAGGGGTCTTGCCCTGCGCCTCAGACTGGGCCACATCTACTGGGAGTACCATGCTGGTCCCCTCACCCGCTGCTGCATCTCTTCTCTGACTAGTCATATTCTTCCTAATCATCAGTATCTCTGTATGTAAACACCAATACGTAAGTTTAACTCAAATTTCCTATAACTCAGTTCCATAGTACGATTTTTATTTGAAAGAAGAGTAACCAACTCCTAAATGCCCTATAGTTCCTTACTTATATAATGTGGTGCACAACATATCTATAAACAAGACACTACTAGACACAACTTGTAGACTCCCTAGGACAGACCTGATCTAATATCAAATTATCACGCCCCAAACCCGGGGAGGCAATATTGGCACCTGGTGCCTCACTTGACTGAGCGTACCAACCTGAGATTGAGGGACTCTAAACATACAATGTGATACTTTGGCCGACAAGGTCACATTGCAGGATAATTTGTGAAACAAAATATTAAACCGAACGGAGACTAGCTCCAACTGAACATCAGTATAAAGCTGGGCCGGCAAGGCCGTCATAAGTACTATAGTTGACAAACTAAAAGAATATACACACAAGGCCTTCAAGGCCAGTATACTGTACTGACTGACAAGATATGTCTAAAAGCCTCTACCGATGGCTGTACCATGGTCGGAAGAGGGCCCCGACCTACCCATTTAATCTCTATAAATATATACAACATGTACTCGAAACCCTAGACCCAGCAACTCCGAATGACATGGAGCTTATCGATCAAGATGAACTCGAACAACACCTACTGAGAAGGTCTACTTGTCTGTCTATCTGAACCTGCAGGCATGAAATGCAGTGTCGCAGCAAAAGGGATGTCAGTACTAAATAATGTATCGAGTATGTAAGGTAATAGAATAAATGAAAGCTAAACCTGAACTGATAATTTAATAACTGAAAGTAACTGGGAGTCAAAAGAGACCTAAAGGTATGCTTACCTATTGATACTGACTTAAATATCTCAATATAGTATGTAAAATAGCTTTTCGGTCCTATAAGATTCGGTACGTGTAACTGCTCAGCTGTAGTAATCTTGCTCATAGGCGCTCGAACATACTAGACTCGGTATCTCATCCATTCTAGGCTCGCTCATAGGCATCGCGACCATAATAGGCTTGGTATATATCTTACCATATGATGTGAGGTTGCCTAATAGGGGCCTGCCCACCGATTATAACTTAGTGGTGGTAAAAATATTGTAATATTGTACATGTATATACAGACCCTATGCTCTCTTGACTTAAAGAAGATAAAACTTAATTGAATATAGAGTCCTAATAAGGAAGAATACAGTAATTTATGAGACTAGGATAATGTAAATAAATTCAGGAATATGAACTTCTCTTTATGTCTCGTTATCAAACGCATGTAGTTACGAGATCATGCCAAAATGAAGGAAGATTTAGTCTTAACGTACCTTTGTCACCTAATCAATGATCCTCTCTCTCTCTCTCTCTCTCTCTCTCTCTCTCTCTCTCTCTATATATATATATATATATATATATATATATATATATACACATATATATACACACACACACACACACCGAAGAGTTATCTTTTATATTTAACAGCCTGCCCACCCTACAAACGACTCAGTCGGAGGTAGGTCCAGCGGCTGGAAGAGCACAGCACGTTGCATGGTGTCCGATGCGCCCTCGGAGGCCTTTAAAAATTTGGAGGACCGAGTACCTACCACGCCTGGTCGTACTTATAACCGCATCAAGTCTCCAAGGTGAACAACCTCTGGTCGTTGGAATAATGTAGGCAAGGGAAGTCGGTAAAATGGATCCGTAAATTTTGGGAAAAGGATTAGCTCTGAAGGTTAGACACGAGGGTCTCAGTCCCGAATCCGTTGGTTGTCGGTGGACTGCTCGAGCTGCTCTCATAGCGAGAGCGGGTTGCCGCATTCCAGCCAGGGGACAAACAGGGAGCGGTTCCCTCGGGGTCCTTCCACGGGCGTCAAACAGCCAACTCAGAGCTGGTATGGACAAGGGAATCAGACTGTTTTATTAAAACAAGGCATTGAGATGGTCCGTGCGGATGTTTGCGCAATGTGATTTTTGCCCAGTGCTCTGAATGTCAAAGTGAAGAAATTCAACCAAGCGCGGGTAAACGACAGGAGTAAATATGACTCTCTTAAGGTGGCCAAATGCCTTGTCATCTAATTAGTGACGCGCATGAATGGGTTAACGAGATTCCGACTGTCCTTGCCTACTATCCAGCGAAACTAAAACCAAGGGAACGGGCTTGGCAGAATAAGTGGGGAAAGAAGACCCTATTGAGCTTGACTCTATTCCGACTTTGTGAAATGACTTAAGAGGTGTAGTATAAGTGGGAGACGAAAGGCGAAAGTGAAATACCACTACTTTAACATTATTTTGCTTATTCCGTGAATCAGAAGCGGGGCATTGCCCCTCTTTTTGGACCCAAGGCTTGCTTGTAGGCCGATCCTGGCAGAAGACAATATCAGGTTGGGAGTTTGGCTGGGCGGCACATCTGTTAAAAGATTACGCAGATGTTCTAATATGAGCTCAACGAGAACATAAATCTCATGTGGAATAGAAGGGTAAAAGCTTGTTTGACTATGATTTTTAGAACGAATATGATCCATGAAAGAGTGGCCTAGCGATCCTTTAGACCTTCGGAATTCAAAGCTAGAGGTGTCAAAATAGTTACTACAGGGATAACTGGTTTGTGGCAGCCAAGCATTCATAGCGACGTTGCTTTTTGATCTTTCAATGTCGGCTCTTCTTATCATGGTGAGGCAAAATTCACCAAGTGTTGGATTGTTCACCCACTAATAGGGAACGTGAGCTGGGTTTAGATGTCATGATATAGGTTAGTTTTACCCTACTAATGACAGCGTCGCAATAGTAATTAAACCTAGTACGAGAGGAACCGTTGATTTACATAATTGGTCATCGCGCTTGGATGAAAAGCCAGTGGCGCGAAGCTAACGTGCGCCGGATTAAGACTGAACGCCTCTAAGTCAGAATCTAAGCTAGAAGTGATATGTGCGTCTACTGTCTCTTGCCGACCCGCAGTAGGGGCCTTTGGCCCTAAGGGCATGTGTCGTTTGCTAAGTCATCACGGCGAAAGAGCCACGGAGTCTTCCTTGAAGTATAACTTCCATCGAGCGGCGGGTAGAACCCTTTGCAGACGACTTAAATACGAAACGGGGTATTGTAAGTGGCAAAGTGGCTTTGCTGCCACAGTCCACTGAGATTTAGTCCTTTGTCACTCCGATTCTCCCCCCCCCCCCAATCCAATCAATTTCTAACTTTTCTAAAAAGAGGTTTACTCCATCTTTGATGCTATATTAAATGCCAAGTGTTGGAAAATTGATGATTCCTCAAGACCTTGGAATGTATACTATTTATGTATTAAGTGCCCAATGTGACTTATCACTTAGTCATGTCGAGGGAAAGGCTTTCTGATGATGCTCAACCCAATTCCACTATTAGAGGTTTTTTGGGGTGTCGTTTGCGATCCCAAGGCACAAGCCAAGAGTGATGTACCAATACAATGTTGCAAATAAAGGTTTTTCGAGGTGTCGCGTGCGAGGGCAAAGCACAGGCCAAGAGTGATGTGCCAATACAATGTCGCAAATAGAGGTTTTTCGAAGTGTTACATGCGAGGCCAAGGCCTATGTCAATGGCCCGAGGCCGGCCGTGGCTTTCCTATGATGGTGGTGCGAAGTCGGGCATGTCAGGCTGCCATGGAATGATGCAAGGCATGGCATGCCAATGTCAATGGCACGAGGTCGGGCGTTGAAAGCCGCCATGGCACGAGGTAGAGCGTGGCCACGGTACGAGGTCGGGAATGGTAGGGCATTACCATGGCACGTGTCGGGCATGGCAGGGTATGGCCATGGTAAGATGTCGGACGTGGCAGGACATGGCCATGGCATGACGCAGGACACAGCCAGGGCATGACGTCGGGTGTGGTTGGGCATGGCCAAGGCACGACGTCGAGCGTGGCAGGCTGCCATGGGACGAGGCAGGGCATGGCCATGGCACGACATCGGGCATGGCAAAGCGTGGCCATGATACGACATCGGCGTAGCAGGCTGCCATGGCACGAGGTAGGGCGCAGCCATGGCACGACATCGGGTGTGGCCATGGCACGACGTCGGGCATGGCAGGGGGTGGCCATGGCACGACGTCGGGCATGGCAGGATGCCATGGTACGGGGCAGGGCATATCCATGGCATGGCAGGCATGGCAGGGGGGTGGACATGGTAGGACATCGGGCGTGGAAGGTAGCCATGGCACAAGGCAGGACGTGGTCATGGCACGTGGCAGGACGTGGCCATGGCATGAGGCAGGACGTGGCCATGGCACGACATCGGGTGTGGTAGGGCGTGGCCATGGCATGATGTCAGGTGTGGCCATGGCACGACGTCGGCGTGGCTATTGCACAACGTCAGGTGTGGCAGGGCATGGCCATGGCCTAACGCCGGGCGTGGCCATGGCACGACGTCGGGAGTGACTATGGCACAACGACGGGCGTGTCCATGGCACAACGCAGGGCATGTAAGGCGTGGCAGGGCGTGGCCATGGCACGACGTAGGGCAAGGCCATGACATGATGCAGCGCAAGGCCATGGCACGACACAGGGCATGGCCATGGCACGACGCAGAGCGTGGCCATGGCACAATATCAGGCGTGGCCATGGCACGATGCAGGGAAGAAATGCACCAAGTCGTACCATGTCGCACCATGTCTAGTGCTAGCCAATGCTTAGAAACATGTCAAGCGCAATGATGTTGGTGGTTGGTGGTCGTGGGTGGCGGTTGTGGAAAGTTGCGGTGGTTCATACCGTAGTGACCAGTGAAGGTCAGTTGATGCTTGGTGGTTGGCGACAGTGGTTTGAAATTGGAATCACTTATGGTGGTTGTGACGATGGAGGTGCGTCATCGTTATTGGTGGTTGGTCATCTTTATGTTTTTATAATAATATTATGTATTTTACCTATTTCTTACCTATTTTTAATTGATCTTTATGCATTTTTTTGTAATTTGAAATAGTTTTTATGTTACTTTTTTTCAAAAAAATATTTACTGCTTTATGTGTTATATTATTACTAGATGTATTGGAAATTTTCTCTGTTATATTTTCTTTATTTATAATATTTTTCTTTTTTTTAGTATTTTATTATGTATTTTTCATTTTATAATAAATATTTTTTTGTAAAAAGTATCATTTACAATGTTTAAAAGTCATTTGTGAATGCATTAGCTAATTTGTACATTTATTTGTACTATTTTGTATTGTACATGGCTATTATGGTTCTCTGGCCAAAACATGTCTACTCCTGTCACTTTTTTTTTCTAAGACATAAATTTGGGGGGCAGAGCTGTTGAAGGCACTTCAAGGTGCTTGCTGCCAGCCTCAAGCGGGCATGCATGGGGGATGCTGGCATACGGCGTGGGCATTAGGGGCATGCATGGCTTGACCGTGCTACGTCGCTAGTGTTCGCAAAGCGTGCCAGCAAGTACTCATGTGTTCTCGTAGTACATCTGGTGATGGCATCGCTCGTTGCAACTACTATCGCTGGAGCATTGTGCAAGTAGCGTCGCAAGGTGCCATGCACATGGGGTTAAGCTCAGTACATGTCAAATGTCGTGCGGTTGTTATGGGCAACATTGGGTGGCGGCATCGCTCGTGGCAACTGCTGGCTTTTGGCAACGGAATGATGGTGCGTCATGGAAATGGTGCTACAAGGTGTCGTGCGCATGAGGCTAAGCTTAGTACATTTCGAAGGCCGTGTAGTTGTTGTGGGTTTTCCCCGGTTGTTACATCGCTCATGGCAGCTTCTAGCTTTTTGAAACGGAACGGCGAAGCATCGTGCAAGTAACGCCGCAAGGTGCCAGACGCATGGGGCTGAGCTTAGTACATGTTGAAGGTCGTGTGATTGTTGTGGGTTGTGCCCGGTACTTGCATTGCTTGTGGTAGCTGTTGATACCCAATTTTTTTCTATATATTTTGAATATGCATAAATACCTTCAAAATAGCATATATATGCATATATAAGCATGCACAAGGCCTTTATTATTTTTCCCATACTTTTAAGGGTATAAATTGATTTATTTTCCCCCTTTTTATCCATAAAACCCCAATAAATGTTTTCCAAATTATTGTTATGATGATTTACTCATTTAGTTTCTATACTTATGTCAAAATATGGCTAATATATTTTTCATGCATTTTTATAATTACATTTAGTATTTTATAAGCTAAATTGCATATAATTGCAATGTTAGCACAATTTAAGGTACAATTATTGTTTATATGCATAAAATTTGTCCCTATATTTTTAAAATGTTAATCATGTATTTTAAATTATTTGACACCTTAAACTATTTTCCAGAAATTACCTACTATTTTTATAAATTAAAATAAGAAAGTGGCTATTTAAATAATAGCCAAATTTGGCTTTCAATTGCAACCAAAATCGGACCCCTCCCCAGCCCAATTTCCTAACAAATAACCCGACCCAGGCCCTAATTACCCCCCAACCCGACCCAAGCCACCTTAAATCCTGGCCGTCGGCCCTCATCCCTTCTTTCCTTTTTAATTCCTAAACGACCCCTTAACCCTACTCATTCCCAAACCCCCGCCGCCTTCAGATGCTCTTGTCTCTCTTCTCTCTCAACCTAACCCTAATCATTCTTCAACCGCCACCTCCTTCTCCGGTCATCTCCGGCGACCACCTTTCAACCCCAAGCCTCCAATGGGTCTCTCATCGCCTTGCTCATCATCTCTGAGGCCTTCAAGGGTCCTGGGCCATGCCGATTTGGACCTAGGGTTTCTGTTTCTTTCGTTCGTAGCTTCTCTGGTGTGATTTTGAGCAAAATCACACCATATATGTTACGGTTTGTGGAGTTTTGCAATAGGTTCTTTCGTTTCTATTTGGGTTTTCTTTGAAACCCTAACTCTCGTTTGAATCTCTTAGATCTGGGTTATTTTTAACGCTTTAAGTCTGTTTCTTCCAATGATTTGCACTGTTCCCGAACTTCTTCTGAAAGATCCTCAATTCTAAACCATTTTGCTTTCTTTAAAAATTAGGGTTTTCTCGAAGTTCCTTCTACGCTTGTTTTAATCAATTTTCTTTATGATTAAACCTCTTTCATTACTTATTTTGACTGATCCTATGTTCCTATTATTTTTTTAACTCGACTCTGTTAAAAGGCCCTAATCTTTTAAGACCTTCTTTGCTGTTGTTCTGTGTGTTAGCATGACTACTTGATTTTAGTTAAGTTTCTGTTGGTTACCATGCTTCGAATGGGTTTTCTACTGAGTCTTTAGCCTGCTTATGTCACTTCTGTATGATTGTGTTTGCTCATCTCTTGTTTCTTTCTGTCTATATGGCTGACCTTGCCTGTTTGCTACGCATGTTCGTTCTTCTCTATTTATATGTTGAAGTGCAGAATCATGACTCCCTCTTGATTGATTCTGATTTCCTTAATTTATGGTTTGATTGCAAGATTTTCTTTCAAAACCCTAAGGTTCTACTCGTCTGTTTAAATTGACTGATTCCGTTTCCTTATTTGCTATGGTACTTCACTCTAACTGAATCCTTTCCTTAATTGGTATATTTTGTACTTAGATTCAATCATATGCTCTATACTTTTACTATCCTTTATATGGTTAAAAAAATCAGTCTTTCTCAACTGATTTTCTTTCCTTGATTATTGTTGTTGCTATCCTTTTAAGCTGTGATTCCTTGATTAAAGGGGAGTATTGATCGGATTCTAATTGTGATTACTTCCATAATTGTGTTGAACCTTTATTTGTTACCTTATTTTCTACCTATTTTCAAAACTATAAATACCATAAGTCTTTCATTAACAGAGAACGAACACTGGTTTTTCAAAAACTACCTCTCTTACTAAAAATCTCTGCTCTCCCCCTCTCTTGTGTTACTTGCTACTATTAGCCGGCTGCAAGCCAAGGCTAATCATCTGTGCTCTTTGGTTCTTTCATTCTGCTTACTTCTATCTTCACTGGTATGTCCTAGTTTTGATTTAAGCTCCAACAATAATATGCTTCTCTTATTGTTTCAGTTTCTTTTATTTCTAGCTTGCTTCTACTTGTGGTTCTGTTGTGAAACTTGTAGTTAAGTTACATTATCAGCATGCTATTATTTTCCCCCTTCCCTTTAGATCAATGTATTCCCTTATGTGTTTCAAAGCATGCCCTGTCAGTTGTTTTACTTATTATGTGCTTACCATCCTATGAATCCCCAAATCCTTATCACCCCTTCTATGTGTTTGTATTTCTCTTGACTGGTGTGTGATTATGCCAGAGTCAACTGTTTCTGAGCATGTCCAAAACCAGTCTTAAGACCCTTGCTGGGTTATGCAGCCAAATGTCTATGTATCCCCAAACCCCTTGATCCCCTGTATAACTACTGAATTCTGTAAACTAGTTGTGTGTGATCTTTTCTTAAGGTGTTTAAGCTTGTTTACTACTCCAACCTCTTTTCAAACAATCTTTGTTGCTTTACTAATTGCTTTCAGAACAGACTTTCCAATACAGTCTTTAATAACCCTTTTCAACATGTGTCCCGCACTTCCACTCCACTCTTAGTCAATAAGTTCTGCCCCCTCTAGTATGTGTACTGCCTTGGGATCCTCTTGATAGCCCTCTGAACTCTGGCATACTGAGGCTGGCCTTTCCACACTGCACTGGTTCAATTCTTGGTTGCTAAGTCTAGGTGAAGGCATTGCCCGGGGTCCTTGAGGCCCTTAGGGAACTTTGATGCAGCTAGACTCTGATTTGTCTATGGAATTGAGGCTTATGAGACCATTGGAGGCTTTGGGAAACTTGGGCCTAATTGTAGGCTCCCTATAGAATAGCTTCTTGATTTTTTATTTTACTTGTGTAATTCATTCATTGGACTGTAATAATTTGTAAATAGATATTTGGGGCATTTAGTAAAAAGGGTGGGTAGATATATACTTTATGGAGTAATATGGGTAGAAATTCTGTTAGGATCTTACTTTAAAAATCTGCCTGCTTTACTCAATAGAAAACATGCTCGTAGGGATTTACTCTTTTAAATCTGATTGCTTTGCCTAATAGAAATCATGTCCATAGTATCTCACTTCTAATTTCGTTTGCATCAGATAAGAAATCATGTTCATAAGGTTTTGCATTCTGTCATGTTAGAAACCATGTTTATAGGTTCCAAACAATCATGTCTTAAATCAGTAGATGCCATGCCTATAGGACTCAACTCCGATTCAGTTCTAATAAGTCTTTCTGTATGTTGCTGCAAATCGACTAAAATCAGTAATACGCCTAGATATCATGCCTGTAGGGATCTATACTCGCAATTCTGTCTGCTAATTTAATTTACCCTAATAAATCAATTTCATTACGCCTAGTTCATTTCTAAAGCTGGTCTTACTAAGCGCTAACATTTTCTGAAACAAGTTCTTTCAAAATTGCATTAGACACCATGCTTATAGGTATTAAAGTAGTCTATTTTGAAAACCTGTTTATTTCTGCATTAATATATACACAGTATACTGCATATAGGCAAGCCTTAGGGAATTTTCAAAATTGCATTCCCCCGAAGCTCTCTCTGTCGTTTAATGTTTCTGATTCTAATAACTTTTAAAAGAGTCCCTAGGCAACTTCAAGGTTATGACTTCTGGGTATAAAATTTTGGTCTATTTTTGCATCGTCGCTTAGAGATCCTACTTTAGGACTTTGATTAATAAAGACCTTAACTGTGTTTGAGTCGTGCTGATTGTATGTTTACTTGAGGAGAAAACTTTGAGCCTCTAATCTGCTCCCATTATGTGTAAAGTCCTAGTTGTTTTGTTTGTCGCCTTAGAATTTTCACCTTTAAAAACCTTAGGGGTTTGTCTAGAAATACCTATAGGTAGAGGTCCTAACTCCCTCCGGGACCATTAAGAAGGGACGGGTAGCAGCACACAATAGAGATCTTGACCAACACTCGCTTTGCATGACCAACAAGGGGATGAGAAGGGTAGGTATGGATATGATGACCGGTGCGCTAATGCCACGCGTAGCCCCTTTTTAAGGAGTGATTATTGGGCATTGTGCTAATGTGGTCCTATAGGCTAACCAACCTAGGACCCCTCTTTACCAAATCCTCTCTTTATTCAAACTTTCGTCTTTTAAAACTTGTTCAAACCTTTATCTTACTACTTGAACTATCCAATGTGCCTTACTAGCAACTTATTTGATTCAACTGTTTATATGGACTAATGTGTGAATATAAGTTCGGCCGGGACCCACAGTTGTGGACCAAGAGGGGTGCCTAACACCTTCCCCTCGAGGTTACTTCGAGCCCTTACCCTAATCTCTGGTAATGCAAACCAACAAAAGAGTTAATCACTCTAGGTGTCCTAACGCACCATAATCCGTTAGGTGGCAACTCTTCAAATACCCAATTCCCAAAAGGAAATGAGTCATTACACCCCGTGAATGTCAAAACCCGGACTTCTCCCCGCGAGGAGGGAAAAGAGGGGGCACGACAACAGCTGTTGGCTTTTGGCAACGGAACGGTGGTGCATCGTGCAAGTGGTGCCGCAAGCGTGGGGCTAAGCTCAATACATGTCGAATGTCGTGTGGCTGTCGTGGGCTGTGTCCGTGCCTTTAACTCGTGGTGCCTTCTTTGTTTCTACACTCCAACCCCATGTTCGTTCTTGGCAGGGCTTGTCTTGTCTTTGCAATGTTGGCATTAGCAACAACACATGCATGCGTGTCATGTGTTGGTGCTATTGTTTGCATGCATAGGCAAGGCAAGTGTACGTACGACACATAAGTGGTGTAATATATATATATATATATATATATATATATATATATATATATATATAGATAGATAGCCGACATACTTTAAGACTAAACCACTTCGACCAACAATAAAGACATTAGAACCATGGTTAAGCTACGGAAGGGCTTAAAGCGTATTTCTAAGCTAGTACCTCATTTCCAGAAACACCGCCCCTATAATTTTCACTTCTTCCAAATCTGAAATCCTATCAACAACAACTAGAACAACAACAATAACAACGTATTTGGGTTACCCCGTCAGTATCTAGCCGAATAGAGTTCAAGAACACACCAAAATAGCCCATATGCACAAATGCCTCAAATTAGTCCACACATTACAACGTTCGACTACAACATAACAACAACCACGACATACTCAAGTTATTACTACTGATTTCCATCCGCAATACATTATAAAGATGAACCTATAACAGCTCAACTATTTCAGCAACTTAAATAGATTTTCAGATTACAAAAGAAAAAACGTTTCTGACTTCTTTTTTCAAGTCGAGTAGC
The DNA here is from genome assembly GCF_001879085.1 of Nicotiana attenuata. Classification (NCBI taxonomy): domain Eukaryota; kingdom Viridiplantae; phylum Streptophyta; class Magnoliopsida; order Solanales; family Solanaceae; genus Nicotiana; species Nicotiana attenuata. Next base: position 27,246,494 of record NC_031993.1, read on the forward strand.
ACAACTAACCCTACATAATTAAGACCCTTCTCGTGTAAAACAACCATGAATTTATCTTAAAAGCAAATTCCCAACATCCCAATAATGGCGCAACATAATCAGTTAGTTAACTCTTTCAAAACTTACAAGTTCTAGTCTCAACAACGAGCTATAGTTTGTAGAAGCTTAAACAATGGAAGGAGAAGCATAAATTCATTTTAAGCTGACCAAAGCCAGCAGAAACTCAAGCTCTCTTTAGTTGGAAATAACCCCCAACGACGCTACAAGAGAGAGGAAGAGAAACTAGCAATAACTTGGGTTTTTCGGCACTAGAATCACTTGTAACCCTTGAAATTACTTAGGGTTTGTATGGAGATTTTGGGAGAACAGTTTGCAGGGGTTTCTCTCTTATTTTGGGTCTGAAATTATGAAGATAAATGAAGAGGATCAGCCCTTAAAAGGGTTCTCTTGCTGACTCAACTAGCCCTTTTTTGGGGATCTAATCTACACCTTTCCCTTTCGCAAGTAGGCGACACACCTACTTGTCACCTACTTGATTAATTAGAGGTGTTATATACTGACCTTAATTAGTTTAAATGCGTGTCTCGTCCTCGTTAAATAATCATGACATGTGTGAAGTAGCTCGAACAAGTCAGATGGGTGAGCAAGCAGTCTTTTTTATACCTTCGGACAACCCTAATATTAAGAGATCAAATCCTTACCTTGATGTTGAACTTAGTTTTAGGTAATCCAAAATTACGGGGTGTTACACCTTCTCCAAAGTATCACGAACCAAATCTGTACCCAACAACCTAGCCTCACCATGCTTAAACCAACCAACCAGAGATTGACACTACCTCCCATAAAAAGCCTCATATGGAGTCATTTGGATACTAGACTAGTAGATGTTGTTGTAAGCTAACTATGCTAAAGGTAGAAACTGATCCCACTGGCTTCCGAAATTAATAATGCATGCCCTCAACATATCCTCAAGGATCTGAATGTTCTGCTCAGACTGCCTATCTGTCTGAGTGTGAAATGTAGTGCTGAGCCCTACCAGTGTGCCCAACTCACTTTGAACATCCCTCCAAAAATGCAAGGTGAATTGCATGTCGCAGTCTAAAATGATAGAGACGGGTACACCATGCAAGCTAATAATATCTCTGATATAGATCTGAGGCAACTTCTCTAAAGTATAAGAAGTCTTAATCGGAATGAAAACGTACCGAATTGATCAGCCAATCAACAATGACTCAAATGGCGTCAAACTTTCTCAAACTCCATAGCAAACCTACCATAAAGTATATAGTAATGCACTCTCACTTCCACTACGGTATATCAATCTTCTGAAGCAAACCGCTCGGTTTCTGATTCTCATACTTGGCATGTTGATAGTTCAAACACCGTGAAACATGACTAACAATGTCTTTCTTCATCCTTCTTCACCAATAATAATGCCTCAAATTATGATACATCTTCGTACATGGGTGAATAGAATAACGCGAACTTTGAGCCTCCTTAAGAATCAAATATCTCAAGCCATCAATATTAGGAACACAAATCCGATCCTGAAGTCGCATAAAACATCATTCCCGATAACCATTTTCTTAGCACCACCTCACTACACCTTGTCCTTAAGCACCAACAAGTGTGGATCATCACACTAGCGATCCTTGATACGCTCAAACATGGACAACTACTCAACAACACAAGCAATAAGTCTAGTAGGCTCCGAAATATCCAATCTCAAAAATCTATTGGCCAAAGCCTAAACATCGATAGCCAAAGGCCTCTTGATGATGTCCAAATCCACTACTAAAAAGTAAATGGATATGGTCACATGCAATATAATTTACCCAACTATAAGTCGGGGTCGAATCCCACAGAGAATAATATGTAGGTGATTAGGCATGTAAAACAATTATCACTTATTATGCTAAGAAAAACACTTAGAAAAGTTTTGAGAAAATATTTATAACTAAATGTGAAAATGTAAACTGACCTAGAAAGCAAGTAAAATGATCAATGGCTACAAGTATGAATGCACGGGGAATTACACTCAAGTAACGATCAAATATATTTCTCGATTTTACAAATATGAGCGAAGTTTATGTTAATTACCTCGGGCAATAATTTAATATTAGCTTCTTCCAAAGACTAACAAGACTTCCTAATTGAATTATCCCTAAAACAATTAAGAGATTAAGCACACCCGATTATGGCTACTAGTAGTTCAGTTCTATCCCTAGGTAGAATCTATAAAGTGAGGGTTAAAGCCTCAACTTCTGTTAATTATTCTTTCCCAACCCCAAATATTTTTCCCAAAATTAATTCGATGTAAATGGGCGAGTCCTAGGGTTAGCTAATCCCTTTGGAAACATTAAAGAACAAGAATAATTAAAGAAACAATAACTCAGTTCAATATAACTAAAAATCGTTCAATACATAAGAACAATTAGATATTTGATCCACACTTTAAATATGAATGTTCCCATAAACAAGATTCAAGTGTTGGAAAAAATACTACACACTTAGATATACAACACAAAGCAAGGAAATGAAGAAATGAACATAAATGGATAAGAGATTCTCAATCAAAAGCTTCAAATCTTCAAGACCCAAGTATGTGTGCAAGAACCCTAGCTTCCAAACTTGTCTTCGCTAGTCCAAAGATGTCCAAAGACTGCCAAAGATATGTTTCCAATAAGCTAGGTCGTGTGTTTGTGGGTTTGGAATTGAGAAAATATGAAATGCCAACACTGTCCTCAGCTGAAGCCCGTTGATCGCACCTGCAGAATAATTCACGCAGGTGCGGTTACGCAGATGCGTATAGAAGCTTTCAGAAGCGAGATTTGATGGAAACAGAAGCGCACATTCACGCGCAGGAGCGTGAACGCTGCGAACCCCAAGCGTACCGCAGATGCGGTAATTCAATCGCAGAAGCGATTTATGCCTTCCAGGTCTTCTTCCTCAAATGCGGACCATGTCCTCGTAGATCCGAGGTTTCAAAAGCGCATGGTGTTCCGTAGATGTGGAATCACTAAATGAATTCGCACTTGTTTTACTCTTTTTTGCTCAATTCTATTTCAATTGAATTCAACTCTCTTCATGGCATCATTTACTTGAAAATCTAGCAATACACACCATAAATAACCTTATATCATAATTAACGGAAACAAAAACTAAAGTTAAGAGACTAAAATAAATGGTAAAATCACCACTCATCAACACCCCCAACTTATAGCTTTTGCTTGTCCTCAAACAAATCAAAACCAACAATTCAATGAGGTTCTACCATTTAAAGCACAAGTAGCATTTCTATCATTTACAAATCATATTCTCTAATTAAGCACCATACTTATGGACTTGGTTGGTATTAATAATTAGGCTCAAGCACGTGAATCTCAACCAAATAATTCCCTCATTTAAAAACAACTTCAAGAATGCAATGATGTTTCAAAATAATCAAGTGACAACAACCAAGCCTCAAGAAGTGACTCAAAAGCACTAGTCTACTACATATGCTTAATTTACTCAATTCGGAATACATTAATATGACCAATCCATCATAATCCATGTGCCCTCACAAGAAATAAAGTCTCAAAATCACCATATTTACAACAACAACACAAGGGACAAATGCACAAAGACACTCACTCTCAACAAAGAATTTCAAGTGTCACAAAATATCATGCCATAAGCTTGCCCTTATTTTAATTCTCCGCCCACTCAAGAACATTCATTTGAAAATACCATAAGGACTTTTTAAGCTTGTAATGTAGGTTTGAATGGTAGGATAAGCATTTGGGATACAAGTGACTACACCCTCCTTGAACACTACTCACTTTTGTCTTTCTTTTTGCACTTTGCTTCTTTTTAAACCACATAGCCTTTATTGACATCTAGTTACCAAAATAGAACCACCTTAAGTACCTTTTTAATTTTCTCAAGACTCCATACTTCTTTTTTACACAACTATTTTCTTTTGAAGTTTGAGTATCTTCATATAAATAACTTTGAGGTATATGTTTCTACACATAATGTACAACCTTACCAATTTCCAAATTAACACCAACACCCACAACTTAAGATTTTAGCCTCATTCTTAATATTCAAGGAGGGGCGGGTTCAAAAGAGCGAATTATTCACAAAAGGGTAGTGGTTTCCAATGAGGTAGCCAAAAGAAAAGGTTAAAGACTCGAATGGGGTAAACTAATGATAATATTTATGCAATGGTAGGCACGAAATGCTAAACATGCTTTTTCAAAGATCACAAAGAATGTCTAAGGTCATCTCTCCAACCAAACGTAATTAACATTAGCATTGAAAGACCAACCGGGCAAGTTCTAGATGATAGAAGTAAACTGTAACACCCCGTACATTCGGACTAGGTGTGGATATGTTAAATGGGTATTAATTTGATATTTTAGACATATGAAGTCCTAGAGGGATGATTATTGGTGAAAATAGTTGTTTTAGAATCAAGATGGAAAGTGAAGTGCATAAGATTTGACAAAATCGACTAAGTTTGCAGAAGGTCCGTCTTCCAGTAGGGTTTAGTGAAAATGTTTAAACAATTTGGGAAAACCCAAAGAACAAAAGTTGTAGGCCTTTGAAATATCTTTCCAATAATATATTGTGGAGCCCAAACGGAGCTCTATGCAAAATGTTATGCCTGTTTTACAGAACAATGCGCAACCACCACGCCCGGACCGCGACCGCGGTCGGGAGGCAGTGTTCCTGCTATTTACCGCGGTCGGGCCTACAAGGGGCGCGGTGGCGGACTTGGGGAGTCATTTTTTTTGCCCCATTTCGTTCCCCATAGCCCCAAAACATAAAAACTTGCTCTAGAAAGGAAAGCTCTCAAAAACCTAACTCCTTAAGGGTCCCTCCACCACCCAAGGTAAGTTTTAATGGTGATTCTAAGTTAATTTTTATTTCCCAACATCTTATTAACATGGGTAAACCCTCCACATCATTAGATATTCAATTGGGACATCATTGTTGAGAGACCTAGAACTCGAATTCAAGGGGATTGAACTTCAAAGAGGTAATGTCTTCACCCTCTAATTGATTCTAACATTGGTTTAATAATTATAGACCCTAGTTCATGAGATATGAGTTGATGAGTTTGATAGAAAAGCATGAACGGTTATGGGTTTGGTGTGTTGATTGTTGATTATTGGTTAAGGGTGTTGTTTACCTTATGGGTGATAAATAATAATGTTGATTATAACCAATTGAGACTTTAGAATTTATCTAGGAGCAAGAGAATGGGTTATTGGGTGTAGAGACACCATTAATAAGGACTATGAAGCTTTATATCACCAAGTGTTTGAGAAAATGCTTAAGTGACCAAAACATGAGAATTATTGCTAATATGGAATCCCTTTGACTTGTATTGATTTAGATTAAAGTTGAAAGTATTGGCGAATGTTGTATTACGCTCAAGAGCAGGAAGTTAAGGTATGTGAGGCTAACTCTCTATGTTTGGGAATGTTAATGATTCTCCCTACACTACGTTTCTTTTACGACGTTACTAATTGCCTCAGAAATATAGTTAAGCCTAGTTCCTCGAATAGTTGCAGAACTTCTATTCTCTAGCTTCATAACTCGTTCATGACTTTCATTCTGAACGTTGTGAGCTCAGTGCGTATTCAACATAGACTTCGGTTTGATGCCCCCGAGTCTTAGTATAGATTACTCAGTATGCCATAAACAATTAAAGTTTCAGTGTTCATAATCAGTTCAAGAATACACATCTCAGTCTATTCCTATTTAGTATTCTAGTATTATGTAACTCAGTGTGATCTAGTATTCCAGTATCATGTAACTTATTGTGATCCAGTATTCCAGTATCATGTAACTCAGTGTGATTCAGTATTTCACTACCATGTATTGCAATATGATTCTCAATTCCTGATTTTAAATCCCTGAATGTTGAACACCTATATTTGGGCCTGAGGCCGCAGTTTATGCTTTATGCATCTTTGGGCCTGAGGCCGCAGTTTATGCTTTATGCATCTTTAGGCCTGAGGCTGCAGTTATGTATATGTATACTTGGTCCCGAGGCCGCAGTTTGTGCACATATATATTGGGCCTGAGGCCGCAGTTTAATATTCAGATAAACAGGTTGTTCATCATTCAGAAGAGGGAGTATTCATATCCTTACTTCCTTTGTTCAGTTCAATTATTAGTTATCATTTCAGTTATCAGTTATCATTTCAGTTACTAGTTATCAGTTCAGTTATCAGTTATCATTTTAGTTTCAATTTCAATAGTTATCATATCGGTTATCAATTATCAATTCTCAGTTATCAGCCTAGTTTCAGTTTTAGCATTTTTAATTCTTTCTTTCAGTTGCTTTACATACCAGTGCAATTCAAATGTACTGACGTCCCTTTTGCCCGGGGCCTGCAATGATTTACAGGTTGATGATTCAGAGCGCTAGGATTCTCCTACCAGGTATTTGGTGATCCCCAGTTCTTTCGGGGCATTATCATTACTACAGTCTTCAGTATTTTCAGACAGCCAGTGTTTTCAGTACAAATTACAGGCTTCATAGACTAGAGTAACAGTTTGACTGAGCCACAAGCTTTTCATGTTAAGCAATGTTGGCTACATATATATTTCAGACTTGTATTAGTATTTCCGCACTTTGATTTATATCATCCAGACTTTAGTATATCAACATGTGTTAGTTTATCGTCTGCATTCAGCATGTTATGATATCACATGTTGATTCAGCCAGCCAGTTAGTTCGCTTGGTCATATGTAGTCAGGCACTGAGTGTCGTGTTACGTCCAGGCCCAGGTTCGGGGAGTGACATAAACACAAGAACTATTTTTAACAAAAACTAACACACATGGCATATGAACTAATCAAGACGGATTAATTTCACTTCTTAATAAGAGCATTTAGAGCAATATCATGTCAACTAGTGAGCAAAGAGTCACCAAAATGAGCCAAAAGGTTATCACAAAAATTATTCTTCCCCATGCAACTTACTTTATCAATTCACAACCAAAATTTGAAGGGGTATTCTTAATTCACACTTCACATACAAGAGACTAATTTTATTAGTACCAATCAATCCAAAAGTCTCCACAAAAAAAGGAACACGACTAATTCCCTTAAGAAAGTCGTAACGCCATCCATCATAGGGAAAAGTCACCCGCTTCAACACAAAAATATTCCTCGAGAAAGAACCGTAGCATAAAGAAAACCCAAGGAAATGCTTCCAAAAATAAAAAAATAATATAAACTAAAAAATACTAAAGAAAATAAATTAACGCTAAAGGAATAAAAATAAAATAACTAAAACCTACTAAAGAAAATAGAATAAAAAAAGCAACTAATACTAAAGGAACAAAAATAACATAAACTAAAAACTACTAAAGAAAATAACTAAATAAAAAAAAATAGAATAACAAAAGCAACTGATCCGCAAATATATCACCAATCACAAATTACGCTCGGCAAGAGCACATGATAAGCAATAGTAAAACAAGCCCGGCAAGGGCACACAATATACATACAAAAGTATAAGCTCGCCAAGGGCACAAATTAAGGATCAATGTAAAAATAAAGTGTACTTCCTAAAGCCACCCCTAAATAAAAATACTGCAGTGTCCTCACTGCACAATATCAAGATAAAATAAAAGTAGTTTGAGGGTCTCCCTGAGGTCTGCATCAGACTAGAAGACTGTCGGAGAAAGGCTAATCACTATAGTGAAGAACTCGCAGCCTCATCATCATCAATATCATCAGCATCATCACCAACAACACTCGACATGAAGGAATACTCTTCGCTATCATCGTTGTCCTCAATTGGTATCTTCCTATTCGGCTACACCCCATTTGAAGATGGCCTTGGTGCTTCTCCATATCTTTATCATAAACTTGCCCTTCTTCTTATTTTTCACTTTCTCCTTTTCGAAGTCTGACTGAAGATCTACATGTGCCTTGGCTATTTCGCCATACGCTGCCTCGAGTTTGGTAACAGAAGCTGCCAACTTCTCATGAGACTCTGCTTGCTTCTTCTGGTTTTCCAGGTAGGTCTTCATTTCTTCCCTGGTGAAATACTCGGGCCTAGGCTGGGGGACTGAGGATCTACTAGGGAGCTGTGATACTAAGTCACGAATAGCGCCAAGCTGCGGGTTCAACATCCCAAATGGTCCCTCAGGCAATGCTCCATGTGATGATGACTCTAGTCCTGCGACAGTGGTGACTTTCCTCTTCTTACTCTTTACTACACTACCGTCGCCCGTTACTCTTAACGGATGAAAGGCTTTGTTAGCCGGTAACCAATGATCAGTGCTACGCACCTCAACATCTTCCCGCCGGCACAACTCTGTAATCAGTGAAGGGAACATCAAGCCTGAACTGTCGTCTAGCAAATACTCTTTCAGCTCCTGCAGGATATAGTGGCCGACATTCACATGAATGCCATATAGTATGCATGCAATGATCAAGGCTATGGTATATGAGACATCTTAAACATTTCCACAGGGTGATACTCTGTTGCAAATGATGTAAAGCCACATTTTTTATTCAGTTGTGAAGTCGATGGATTTTAAACCCTTTCTCTTGTTGGCCCACTTTGCTCTCATGCCTGCAGGAAAAAGTTTGGAAACAAGCCATTCTCCGTTGTTGCAATGATCCTTTTCTCGCACCGGCTCCATTGGATGGTCAGGAAGCCCTAGAATGACATTGATTTGTTCAGTCCCAAACCTCACTATTTTGCCTCTTATGGTGAGTTGTAGGTCTGTAAAGTTTGTACGCTTAAGATTTACGTAAGACTCACGCACCCACTCCTCATTGAGTTTGCACAGAGTAGGCATGAAGCACGACCAGCCGGAGGTTTGTAGACGGCCATAGAATTGTGGAAGCAGCTCGCCAATTTATCCTCGGCGATCCCCTTTTCAAGCACGATCTTTTTTATGAGGAGGTTGTCATAATACCGACAATAACAATCAGCAGACATGAAGCGTGCATTATCAAATTGTTCCTCCACAGCTTCTTCCTCAATTTCATGATTATACGGCGCATTTTCATTCATGTTCCGGTCCATTTTTTAAGCTTAAAGTACCTAAAAATCAAAACCAAGTTAGTCGGATATTATAATCATGTTAAGAAATTCAAAATAATTCAATTAGGCCAAAGAGTCGAGCGAAACAAGTTCCGGAAGCTGCAGTTGCAGAGCTACTGGAATTGCTAAATCTGCCCAATTTCCGCAGCCGCCGAAAAACCTTCACATGTGCGGTCCAGCTTCTGCGGGATTTCTTTCGCTTCTGTAGAGCTGCCCAGCTGACCAGAACATGCACCTGCGTAAAGGGCCTCGCAGGTGCGGCCATTTTTGCGCTTCTGCAGTGTTCATTAGGGGTTCAACAGCCCAGAAATTTTTGACTCTTTTCACTTTTTAAACATGATTTTAGCACATAATTTATACTCAAGAATTCTAAATTAGTGAACTACATGAACACATGACTCTATTAAACCTGATTTTATGGTACTTAGCAAAAAAACTTTCTTTTGGACAATTTGTCGAACACATGACAAGCAACGAGAAGTTATGATTCTTTAACCAAATTGGGTACTCAGTTTTCCCCCAAAAAAAATTTTAGTCATCATCAGCAGCACACAAATATACTCTCAACCAATGTCCCTCACTCCTAAAATAAACCCTAATCAAGAATGGGAAAAATGAGGATGTGGGGAATGAATCTGAAGTAGAAGAAGAAGAAAAAAAAAATTGAGAAGAGAGCGGCTGAGAGAGAGCGGTATTGATGAATGTCTTGTGCGAGAGCAGTAGAAATCAAGAGCAATGGAGAATTTGAGTACAAGTTATGTGAGAGATGGAGGAGTTTGAGCTTGGGGCAAAAAGAGTTGGAGTATTACCTGATGAAATAAGGGCTTGGTTCATTAAACTTGCCCGACTAACGCACCTGCGGTAAAAGGAAATGCTTCTGCGCAGCCGCGTCTGCGATAAGTTCATCGCACCTACGCGAAATGTGCATCTGCGCTATAACTAGCGCTTCTGCATGGCCGCATCTGCATTAAAAGTTCCGCAGATGCGGTTACACCAGATAACTGGTGCACAAATTTATCAGCCACTATTTTTGTGCACTCTAATACCTCAAACTTCTCAATTCAACTCCAAAAAATCTGAAACTTTGCAGATTAGTCAAAAATAATATAATAAACTATTCTAAAAAAAGAAAATTTCAATAACAACTAAAATTATGAAAAATGATGGGTTGCCTCCCACCAAGCGTCGCATTTAATGTCGTGGCACGACGCGAATAAACTTTACCACTTTTCTCGCCACTTGGATGATATGAACAGGGCTCCTAAATTGGAATCAAGCTTGTGACCATGAGAAACGGTGGTTGGTAAGTAGATGATCAAGCCACGCATTAATTTCTTCATTTTGCATTTCTTGGCTTTCTTGTGAGGAATGTCATTTTGCCTTCTTGAATATGCAAATTGCAAAATGTATGGATCTTGTTTTTCTTCTTTGCACTTCCATATGGATTCGCACGACTCAATTCTCATATCATGATGCAATTCCAAAGTTAAAAAATGCTTGGAATGCAACCTCAAGCCTTCAAATTATAATTCTTCCATGATTTTGACATCCTCTTTTTTCCTCGGACTAGAATCAATCTCAACCATATTTTCAATTACACCGGTTGACTCAAATTCCATATTTTTCATGGCAACACTAACAAGAATGGAGTCGGTTGGCGGATGTTCAATTCTTGATTTCTCAAAATAAAGCTCACTTTCTTCCTCGAAGTTGGACTCTTCTTGACCTCTTTCCATTCTTTCAAATTGATAGGCATAATGAGCCTCAATCAATGATTTCATTTGATCTTCCAAAGTGTAGTCTCATCATTCGATGTAGTGCTTGTTTTAAGTCCTCGAGAGTCAAGCTTTGCTTCTCCTCATTTTCAAGAATGGCCTCCAACATGAGCATCATCCTCTCATTTTGAGCATTTGAGAGTTCTTCTTGGTTTTGATCAAGTGCCAAAGAAGGATTTTCGGATTCAATCTCTAAGAAAGGTTTTTGGCTGTCATTCACTTCCGAAGCTTTTTGGACCTCTAAAGCTTCAAGTATTTCTCCCATTTGTATGTTTAGCCTTTCAAGTCTCCAAGGTATTTTGCTCTTTGTTTCCTCCTTCAAGTGGGCATTCTAACATGAGCTTGAACTCTCCATTTTGACCATGCTCAATTTATTCCACTTCCATATCCCTATAATTTTCATCACAAAAAATAGAATCATCATAGCGGGGAATGGGGAAAGGGAAGGACACATAAGCACAATTATCCCAATGACCATTTTGATGACCACACTTATCACAAATACTCCACTCATGGGTATGAGATTGTGCGCACAATCCGCCCCCGGGAGAATTGAAATAATTTTGCCACGAGTGTGGTTCTCCACAATAAGGACAAGGGTCATCAAAGTATGAACAACTACCATCCGACTAATTTTTATTACATGATGCCATTCTTCAAAACTAAGAAAATAATCAAGAAACAACCAAGAAAAATAAATTAAGATAAGAAAAATTAATCACACAAATATTCACAAGTTTGGACCAAAGCACGTACACTTCTCAAACAACCTAAATACGCCAAATTGTTCCCCCGCAACAGCACCAATTTTGATGACGTCCAAATCCACTACTAAAAAGTAAATGAACACGGTCACATGCAATATAATTTACCCAACTATGAGTCGGGGTCGAATCCCACAGAGAACAATATGTATGTGATTAGATGTGACGACCCGACCTGTCGTCACAGGAGTTACCGCCCCGTTTTCCCCGTTTTATGCTCCTATATGTTTCATTATATGTGTTTGGAGAATTTGAAGCAATTCGGTTAGAGTTCGGTCAGAAATGAGACAATAAGTCTCTTTATGAGAAGGTTAGTTTGGAAAAGTCAACCGAAGGTTGACTTATGAGTTAGAAGGCTCGGAATGGATTTCCGATGATTCTACTAGTTTCGGGGGATGATTTGTGACTTAGGACCGCAATCGGAATTGAATTTGGAGGTCCGGTGTAGAATTAGGCTTGAATTGGCTAAGGTTGGATTTTGGTGAATTCCGGATGGTAGGTGAGATTTTGATCCGAGGGTCGGAATGGAATTCTGAGAGTTGCAGTAGCTCCGTTAGGTGATTTTGGATATGCGAGCAAAGTTTTAGATCATTCGGAGGTGTTTAGGATGGGTTTTAGATCAAATGCAAGTTTCGGAAGTTTTAGTTTAACTTAGGCTTGAATCCGTGGTAATTCGATGATTTTGATGTTAACGATAGTGTTTTGATGATTGGAACAAGTTTGAATAAGGTCTTGGGGTGTGTTGGTGCTATTGGTTGAGGTCCCGGGGGCCTCGGAGTGATTTCGGGTGGTTAAACGGAGAATCTTGATGTTTGTTGCAGGTCTGGTGCACCTGGCTTCTGGTATTTCCGCATCTGCGGAAAAGGAGCCGCAGAAGCGGTTCCGCAGATGCGGCTAAGAGATTGCATAAGCGGTCCATGAGGGACCGGGGTAATTCCGCAAAAGCGGACGGGGTATCGCTTCAGCGGGTCCGCATAGGCGAATATGAGGCCGCAGAAGCGGAATGGTGAGATCCGCAGAAGTCAAAAGCGGAAGGCCAAGGATTTAATGAAAAACCGCATAAGCGGTCATATGGCCGCATAAGCGGTCCCGCATAAGCGGTTACGGGACCGCAGAAGCAAAAATTGCTGAAGGGTTTTAATGAATCAGTGTTCGCGAATTTCAGAAGATAAGAAAATATTTTTACTCCGCCAAGAGAGCTTTTTGAGCAATTTGAAGAGGGTTTTCAACGGGTATTGATTTGAGGTAAGTCTCTTGACTAGAAAACACCATTTTATGGAAGAACCAACACCCAAATTCATGAAAGTGGATAGAAATTGTGAAGAACTAGGGCTTGGTTTTTGAAAATGAATTTTTAGGATTTGAAAGGCCATTTGAGCTCCGTTTTTGGTAAACTTTATATGTACGGACTCGTGGCGAGACGAGGAATCCGTTGGTGTGATTTCCGGAATTTTTCGAGAAGTGGGCCTGGGGCTCGAGTTTTACCAACTTCGTGAATTTTAGTACTTTTCGAGTATTTTTGATAGGGTTATGCTCCTTTAACACATATTTATGTATTCGTTGTGATTTTGACTAGATTCGACGCACGAGGAGGTCGATACGAAAGGAAAAGGCATTGCGGACCATTCTACGGCCGGTTAGAGGTGAGTAGTTGGTGTATATGATGGCCTGAGGGTTTGAAACCCCGGCTTATCACATTGTGACGCTGTTGTAGGGTGTGACTCGCACCCCATGGCAGGTGCGGGATTGGTTATGACTGGGGATTGTGACTTGGTCCATCCCGAACAAGAATGTTTCTATATTGGTGACTGATACGCACCCAGTATTGAATATATCTGGGCTTATTGCCGTGTTTGGGGCCTTGTGCCGATCTGTAGCATCCTTAGAGGATGAATGTCATTGTGATAACATGCTTTGTATAATCATTGATCTCAGTCCTATGCTTAAATCACTGTTATGAAATGCTAAGTCACTTTTCCTGAAGTTAAATATCTAAAGTATATTCTTCTTAATAAATTGGAAATTGGGAAATTAATTGAATCTGTTACGTGACTCATATGCATATTGTGGACTGAGTATGGATCGGGCTGCACGCCGCAGCGAATGGTATGATTATATTGCGCTTGGGCTGAAGGAGCCCCTCCGGAGTTTGTACACACCCCCAATGAGCGTCGTCGACGTTAAATGGATCGGGCTACGCGCCATAGCGGTCATGTGCATTGCATTGCATCCTTACATTATACTTGACTAATATATTTGAAGTTGTTTTGCTATTGGTTCGTAGTTAAGTGTTGGACTGTTAGTTTTTGCTTTACTTTGTGGCATTTCGTGGATTTCTTATCTTCAGACATTTTATATGCTTATTACTCACTGAGTTGGTAGTACTCACCCCCTACTCCCTGCACCTTGTGTGCAGATTCAGGTACTTCGGGAGCTTAGTTGAGCTAGCCGCTGGTTTCCAGAGTTCCAGGAGTGGTCGAGGTAGCTGCTATGACGTCCGCAGGACCCGACTCCTCCCTTATCCCTTTATTATTTCCGTACTTTAGAACATACTTATTTTGAGGATTCTTGACTCTGTATTAGTTAGAGGCTCTAGACTCATGACCCCAGGTCTTTGGGAGTTACAGTTTATGTCAGTATTTCGTATTGTTTTAATTGAGTATTTCAACTATGAGTATTAATATTTGATTTTAAGTATCTGATTAATTGGTTTTGAGCTTTGTGCTAGGGTTGAGGGAGTAAATAGTCGGGCTTGCCTAGCATTAGTGTTGGGCGCCATCACGATCGGGTTTGGGGTCGTGACATTAGGCGTGCAAGATAATTATCACTTATTATGCTAAGCCAAACACTTAGAAAATTTTTGAGAAATATTATAACTAAATGCGAAAACTACAAGTATGGATGCACGGGGAATTACACTGAAATAACGATCCAATTTATTTCACGATTTTACAAATATGAGTGAAGTTTATGTTAGTTAGTCTCAGGTAATAATTCTATATTAGCTTCTTCCAAAGAATAACAAGACTTCCTAATTGATTATTCCTAAAATAATTAAGAGATTAAGCACACCCGATTATGGCTACAAGTAGTTCAATCCTATCCCTGGGTTAAATCTACAAAGTGAGGGTTAAAGCCTCAAGTTCTTGTTAATTAATCTTTCCCAACCCAAAATAATCATTCCCAAAATTAATTCGAAGTAAATGGGCGAGTCCTAGGGTTAGCTAATCCCTTTGGAAACATTAAAGAACAAGAATAATTAAAGAAACAGTAACTCACTTCAATATAACTAAAAATCGTTCAATACATAAGCACAACTAGATATTTAATCCACACTTTAAATATGAATGTTCCCATAAACAAGATTCAAGTATTGGAAAAATACTACACACTTAGATATACAATACAAAGCAAGGAAATGAAGAAATAAACATAAATGGGTAAGAAATTCTCAACCAAAAGCTACAAATCTTCAAAACCCAAGTGTGTGTGCAAGAACCCTATCTTCCATACTTGTCTTCTCTAGTCCAAAGACTGAAAATAAGCCAAAGATGTCCAAAACTGCCAAAGATATGTTTCCAATAAGCTAGGTCGTATATTTGTGGGTTTGGAGTTGAGAAAATGTGAAATGCCAACAATGTCCTCAGCTGAAGCCCATTGATCGGACCTACGGAATAATCCACGCAGGTGCGGTTAGGCCGATGCGTATAGAAGCTCGCAAAAGCGATATTTGAAGGAAACAGGGTACACCGCGGAAGCGGACATTCACACGCAAGAGCGTGAACGCAGATGCGAACCCCAAGCGCAGATGCACGACCGCAGATGCGGTAATTCAATCGCCGAAGTGGTTTATGCCTTCCAGGTCTTCTTCCACAATGCAAACCATTTCCTTGCAGATGCGAGTCGTAAAAGCGCACAGTGTTCCACGGATGCGGAATCACTAAAGGAGTTTGCACTTGTTTTACTCTTTTTTGCTCAATTCCACTTCAATCGAATTCAACTCTCTTCATGGCATCATTTACCTGAAAATCTAGCAATACATACCATAATTAACCTCATATAATAATTAATGGATACAAAAACTAAAGAAAAAAAACTAAAATAAATGGTAAAATCACCACTCATCACCCCTCTACAGCTGGAATAAATTCCAAACTCCCCATGCCCTCGGTCTCCCAACTCAAGGCACCACTAAAACCACCTGAACCACGGGACCTCTTGGCGTCCCGCTCATCTCTCCCTTTCCTACCTATGTATATGCTCTAAGTACCTAGCAATATCCACAACCTGGTGAAAGGTAGTATCAGTCTCAGCCTTTTGCGCCATCCCATACCGAATACCAAAGTTGAAGCCTTCAATGTACCTCTTAACCCTTTCTCTCTCTCTCTCTCTCTCTCTCTCTCTCTCTCTCTCTCTCTCTCTTGTTAGGGACCAAGAATAAATCCTAACGTGCTCGCTCTGTGAGCCTCATCTCATACTGAGCCATTATCATACCTATGAGCACGTGATTTTTGCCTCGCTCAAATATTCCTATAGAATTCTTAAAGTTAGGATTTTTTTCTTTTATTGTTTGAATTTTAGGAAATTAATTGCATTTTTGTGTTCTGTTTGCATTTTTGTGTGTGCATTTTAATTGATATAATTCAAAAATTCAAAATAGCATTTAGGATCCAATTTTAGCATTTTTTTTCCAGTGAAATAATATTGCAAAAAATAAAGAAATAACAAAAATGGTTCTTTTGCACTTTTTTTTCACTTTTAGTTTGTCTTAATTCTCTTTTAGATTAGGAATTAGTTAATTTGGAAATTAAGTAGTATAATTTTAGAGTCAATTTGGATTTTTTATTTTGTAATTTCCCTTTTAACAAAATCAAAAAAAAAAGAACTTTATAAATAAATAAAAAACCTAAAATCAAAAAAGAGAAGAGGAAATTAAAAGAAAAATCATTGGTCTTCATAAAGTACCCAGTTTTTTGGGCCAAACCCGTTTAAATTGGCCCAAAACCACTCTTGTAGCCTGTTGCCCGGTCTAGCCCAAACCTAAATTACCGGTCCAGCCCCCTTATAACGAAACGACGCCGTTTCCATAGGAATTAATCCTGGCCGTCGAGGATCTTTGATCCTAAGGCCAGGAACTGGGCAAACTTAAATATATAAGTGTCGGATAGGCCCCTACCCCCCTCCCCCCAAGTCGTCTCTCTCACTCCCATTTTCAGAGAAACCTAACGCCACCGTCCACCACCTTCGACCGCCGTCGGAAATCGCCTCACGGCGGCGGCCGGCGTCTAATGACATCCAAATTTACACAACTACACCATCTCAGCCCCCTTATCACGAATCCGGCCATACTCTCCCTCAAATCGTCCTTCAACTCCTCGAATAATTCAAACTGTGCTCGCCGCCTCTACCGTGTCCAGCGGCGATCACCCAAACATGTCCAAATTAACACCCTTGAACCGCCTCCCCTTCCTCTTTCCAAACCCCCAAACCCCGTCCCTCGAATCCTCACCAAACTCCTCGAATATCAAATCAAAATCCCGGCCCAAAACCCTAACTCCTCCAAAACTCCCAAAATTCATACCCTATACTCTTCTAACCTTCCTCATCCCTAATCCCGGACTAGAACCCTTCAAACCCCGGTAGAATCTTCTGGATTTTAAATCTAGGGTTTTTTTAAAAAAAAACAAAAAAAAAGCCTTAACACTGTTTGGGGATTTCAAGCACTCGAGGGATTTTTAATTAATGTTGTATGTTTTATTTTTAACTAAATAAACATATGACATTAACAAAAAATTAATTTCGAGAATCAATTAAGATGAAGACCAAAAACAGTGAGTCTCTACTTCTTATTGGATTATAATTTTTGTTTGATGATTCTGGCTTCCTTTTCGCATTATTTTGATTATTTTTTGTTTAATTTTTGTTTGATTCCTGTTTTGATTTTTATTCCTATTTAACTTTGTTTAGTTTAGCCTTATTCATGTTTTATCCAGGATTTGTATTCACGGTTATTGATTTTTGTTTAGTGTTATTCATGATTTTTATTCGTTTTTTTATTAATGATTCTGTCTTCTCTTTTCTCTTCTTCTTGTTGGTCGATAATCCTGATTAGTTAATCCTGTTTGGTGATTTCTGATTGTAGTATGAGTCTGTTTCGATGTGTGTTTTGTGTCAATTCAGTACTATTTCTATAGGTTTAATTGTTCTTTTAATCCTTAGGCAACCCTGTTAATCAGTGTTTGATTTTTAATTCTTTTATTTTAGTGTTTAGTTTAATCAATAATTCTTTTTATATTAGTGTAGTCAAATATTAGTTTTAGGTGAATTGGATATAGCTAATTAGAATTACTTGGTTCAACTGTGGTTAAATTTCAACAAGGATAGCAAGGCTGGGGTGGGTTAGTAATTTTAGATTAAAAGCAAGGGTAGAATAGGCATTCCTAGGTAGAGACTAATGCTCTAAGTGAAGCTAGAATCTTCTAGGACCTTCTAAAATAGGGCCTTAATTCTAATTTTAGAAGCTTAAGGCAGTAACTTGAGAAACAAGTCAAAAAATGAAGGTTTAATGAATAAAAACTGAAAATAAAAAGGGCGGAAAAGGGGTAAGTGAAATCTGGAAGCTTCCCCTGATTTTCTGCCTATAAAAGGCAGTCTCCTTGCCTTCTTTTCGAAGGTCTGAACATCTAAAAAAAATGCCCAAAAAAGTTCCAGCTTCTAAAATCCACCTCAAAAACATTTTCTACAAGTGTAGCATCTGAAATTTGAATTTTAAATTCTATTATTCAAATCTGAACTCCTACAATTCAAAATTTCTTCCTAGATCTTAATTCCTTCAAAAAACCAAAACAAAAGCAAATACAGCACGAAAACTCAAAAAAAAATATTGTTACATTGAATCTCTCCCTTAGATTAATTTGACGTTCAGCTGTTATTTCGAGTTGCTAGTGTCCTGGGTTCAGCTTCAAGCTTATTTGATTTTCTGCAAGCCATACGGATTGAACTACTGGTTTTGTTTTGATTCCCTGGGTTTTGAACTTTCCGGGACTGTTGCTTAATAGTGCTGCTACAGTGATTTGCTGTTTGAGTCTGTTGAATACTCAAATTTGCTCGCTGACTCTTCCTTCTTCATTCATTTGGCTTAATTCCAGGCACACGCCTTGGATTTGATTCGATGTAGCCTTTCAAGTTGAAATGAAATGAAAATGCTCGCCTATTTGCTCCCTGAACTGTGCTTGTTTGGATTGTTATGTACTAATAGTTAATAGATGTTAGATGTAATTGTCTAATATAGTTAAATTTGTATGTACATGAACCCTGGACGGTATAATTGGACTGTATAGACTCCTTCAGTTTAGTTTGAAATCGTACTGCTTGTTTAGTATCGTTCTAGGATCATTCAAGTTCATTTGGAGATTGATACCTTGTTAGTAGATAGTAAATCCAGATCCAGGCACGAAATATAGATCTAGAATCAGCATTTGCATTGAAACATTCAATAGTTTTATATCGATGCGTTGTATGATCTAACATTGGCTTATGAAAATAGTCCTAACATGTTTAATGGCTCCTGAAATAGGTTTAACGGTTATATGTGTCAATTATTGAGGTTAAATGATTTCAACTTCTGAAAATGATCCTTTGCTCTACAAATTATGAAGCTGTTTTGTTTCCTATCATCCTAAGAACATTATGTATGGTAATTTGCTACTTCAATTTCACTTCCTTGACCAAATGTTAATAGAATTGGTGTCATAATTAGTAAGTACAGTTAAAATTTAATCTGAAGTTGAAGGTTCAACGTTTCAGCATGTAAATCAGATTTACATTTGACATTCCAATCTAGTTGGTAGCTTAGATCATTAGTGCTTTATTAAGGCCTGCTCAGTCTGGTTTGAGATGAACGCCTGGGCTGATTGGGCTAGAGATAAACAATTCAGTAAGGCCCAACTGTGAAAAATGTCCAGAATCTGTGCTAGGCCCATTTCCTTCCCATTCAATTAATTAAGTGCTTGGGCAGTTTGATTTCCATTTCCTCATACTGGATCCGAACATAGAAAATAATTACTGAAAGCTTTTGATCAAATTGATCGTCTCATGGAGAACAAAAACAAAACAAATTTGGGCCTCGAGTTAGGTAGCGAATTCGAATTAAGAGGTTCTACCCTTTTGTTTGAATTCGGACTTGAATTTGAGGCCCGAGTTTTGTAATGCTAATTAACTAGGCCCTTTTAGAGACAAATTCAATAGAAAATCATAGTTTGCTTTAGGATATCTTTAAAATAAACGAGGTTCGCCCCGCCAAACAAAATGCATGAATTGTGGGGCCCTCTTTAAATGCTTATATTAAAATACTTAAAATTCGGGACGTGCTGTTTAGCAAACTTCACGGCTTCCCGCAAAGATAGTAACACGTTAGTCGCTTTAGGCGCGCCTTTTTAATAATTTTACCTTCCTAAATACGGGTGTGCATTTCATGCAACCCTAATCCAAATCCCAAAACGATTGGATAAAAATGTGTCGAGGATCCGGGTGCATTTCATGTGACGTGATCCAAAAACATGTTTTTAAACGACGTTCACTTTCTCTAAAATTTAATTAAAAGCGGTAAATAAATCTGTGAAATTGCACTATGGGATGTCATGTATAAAAATCAGATTTTAGCCATTTATAATATTTTAAGCGACCGTGCTAGAACAACGGGATCCGGGGGTGCCTAACACCTTCCCTCGGGTCAACAGAATTCCTTATTCAGAATTTCTGGTTCGCAGACTCCAATTGGGAAGTCGAAATTTTCCTCGATTTGGGATTCAAATTAAACCGGTGACTTGGGACACCAAAAGCCAATCCTATCCCAAGTGGCGACTCTAAAAAATTGAATAAATAATCTCATTTCGAATAATGTCACTTTAAATGGAAAAACTCCCTTATACATTATCCCTTCGGGGTAGGTGTGTAAAAAAGGAGGTGTGACAATACCCTCCTAGCGTAGATACTCGAACTCACAATGCAGCTCATCTCTGTGAATATGTGGAATAAACTTCTCCAAGAATAGAACTGAGAACTAATACCATGTTAGTGATGTCGTGTCGGCTGGACTACTCAACTCATAAGTCTGCCACCATCTATAGGCTGGCCCTGTCAATTGGAAAGTGACAAAATCAACCCCGTTCGAGTCCACCAGACCCAAACAACACAGAACATGGTGGCACTGATCAAGAAAACAGTGTGCACCTTTAGTAGGTTCTCCATTGAAGTGGGGAGGATGAATTCTCTGAAACCACTCCATTCTCTTCTGCTCCTCAGCAGTCAAGGCTGGTCTAATCTGAGGTTGAACTGCAACGAATAGCTACACAACCAGAACTCCCGGTGTCTGATAACTATGAGTCAGATGCACTAGTGTACGTATGGCAGGAGTTTGGGCTCCTCCCCTAGCCTGTGAAGTAGTTGGCGCAACCGGGATCATACCCTCTTGATCCTAAGCCTCGAACACGCTAAGAAAATGAGCCAAAGTCTCTTGGAGTCTAGGTGAAGCAATAGGTCCCTCCAGAGCCTGAGCTAGTCCCACTAGCTCGATAAGATCAGGAATGGCTCCCAATTGGAGATACCGGTGGCTCCATAGTGGCTGCTAGCTCTAGTAGGGCCCCTAACTACAACGCATGCTCCACCTCTTCCTTTACATCGGCCTTGAACTTTTGCGGCTCTACCCGGGGGTACTAGCGCATGTTCAGCTGCTCTAGAAGAACATGTTCTCACCATCGGTGAGAGTATAGAAGAGCAAAAATTCAACTTCGAGATAAACAATTCTGCACAATAGAGAATGAAAGAAAGAGAAGTTTTCCTCATAATCCTGTAGCTTCTTGAAAATAAGTACAAACGTCTCCATAACAATCCGCAAGATTCAACTAGACTTTCTCATGACTCACGAGACCTAAGCAACCTAGTGCTCTGATACCAAGCTGTCACGACCCAAAACCACCACCAGTCGTAGTGGTGCCTAACTCCACTGTCTAGGCATGCAAATCATAAAACATTTGCAAAAAATAATAATAGATACAGAATAAGTGAGTCTAGTAATTGAATAATCATAGATAAATACCAAATTAATAAAACAAATCCCCGAAAACTAGTAACACTGAATCATGAGCTCTAATGTACGAATATAAGTCTGCTAATAAAATAAATTGTCTGAAATAATAACACTAATAAAAGATAAAGAGAGATTCCAAGGACTGCGATTATGAAGCAACTCTACCACATGTCTGAACCGCAACAACAACAACTCTCAATACTCAGTTGGGTCTGACTCCTGGATCTGTAAAATTATGTGTAGAGTATAGTATGTGTACAACCGACCTCATATACTCAGTAAGTATCGTGATTAACCTCGACGACGAGTGGCGAGAGTGGCAAATGATACTCACTTAACAAACCTGTAAAGTTATATATATATATATATATATACACACACACACAACAACAACAACAACATTACGGAGATCTAACCATGAAATACAGAAATGGCCAACGGTGCACATAAAGAAGGTATGCACAAGCATTGTAAACAAACTAATAGTTCAGTATATAGGAAAGATATGCATTTGATATCACATAATCCATCAACAATTGAATATAAATAATATATGCAAGAATGAACAAATCAAGTTATGTAGTTTGACATATAGATAAGATATGTATAGTGATGTATTCCACCTAGTAAAGCAGCATATAGAGAAGATATGCATAAAAGGGATGTATACATTCCAGAGCTATCGTATAGAGTAGATATGCGCTAAAATCATGTATACATCGAAGGAGTTTTCATATAGAGAAGATACGCATAAGTCCTACACTGATCAGTTTTCCATAATCCACGCAACGTCATCAATGAGAAACATAAGAAAATGACCCTAGGGAAATGAATCTTTATCTGCACGCTGCACGGACAACTCACGTGCCATAATCATAAAAACCGCATGGACACTCACGTTCTATCAATCCAGTCCATCACACATAAAGAATATACAAGACCAAATGTATATGAACAACGGATATCAAACCAAACAAGTAAATCAAAACATACACATGATCTCTACCATGATTCAAGAAGTTCACGTTGTCATTCAATGATTAAGACATGAATCGTAGAAAGCACACAATCCATACAAGGAATGATAGAAACCTAAAGTATAATCCTGTCAGAAATCATATATAGAACCCATATATACGCTCGTCACCTTGCACATACGTCATTTTTCATACATTCCAATTAGATAGATAAGGTCATATATTAAGGATTATTACCTCACAACGAGATTTGCCAAGATACTTACCTTAAAAAGACCAAATCAACCTTCCAAAGTCGCCTTTTCTTTAGAAATCACCTCTAACCGACTCGAATCTAACCAAATACAACTCAATAATATTATACAAATCTATAGGAATCAATTCCAAATAGTAAAGCTTCAACCTTCAAAAATCAACAAAGTCAACCTCAGGCTCACTTCATCAAAATTCGATTCAAGGGAAAAATCTCATTTACCCATAACCCCACGAGTCTAAATTTGTGTTTAGTTTCCAAATAAAAATCCAAATCATAACTTACAACCTAAATTTTCACTCTCTTAGATTGTAGACAAAAACCCAAATTTCATCCCAAAATTTCATGTTTTATGTGTTAATTATCCATGTAGGTTCATGAAATAATATATAAATGAGTAAAAATTATGTACCTCCTAGATTTGAATGAAAATCAACAAACAAAATCGCCTCTCTTCAAGTTTAGGGTTCGAAATAGGAGAAAAAGGACTAAAACCCCAGAATTCCAACTATAAACCCAGCTACAAATGCCACAATTGTGAACTCTTGGTCGCAATTGCAGAGTCAGGGTTGCAAATGCGACATACCCCTTGCAAATGTGATACCAACTTTACAATTGTGAAGCTAGCTGTCCTAGCCTCCTATCAAATATGCGAGGTCATTCCACAAACGCGGACCTCGCATTTGTGAGAAGATCATCGCAAATGCGATGACTGCAGTACCAGAAAAATCCCAACTTAGAAATCAGTCTAAAATCACCCGAGCCTTTGGGCCCCATTTCAAATATCTACACAAGTATGTAAACCTCATACGAACTCGCTTGTAAGCTCAAAACATCAAGATTACATCTACAATTAAGAATCATGCATCAAAATTCAAGTTTCACTTCTCTTAAGTTTAAGAACTTCTAAACTTCCAACTAAGCATCTGATTCATGCTTAACTAACTCGGATCACGACCAAACTTTGCATACAAATTTTATACCACAAAATGAGCTTATTCCATATTTTGGAACAACATTCGGGGTTTGATATTATTAAAGTCAACTATCGATCAAACTTAAGAATTCCTCAATTCTTCATAATGTCAACATTCGGTAAATAGGCTCAAAATCTTGTAGGAACCTCCAATTCCATATTCGAACATACGATCAAGTCCAAAATTACCATGCGAACCTAGCGAAACCATCAAATCACCAATCTGAGGCTGTTTGTGCAATAGTCAAACCTTGAAACTCTCCAGCTTAAGGCTTCCAAAATAAAACTAAGTGTTCCGAATTATCCTCGAACCCTAAGAAAACCAAAACCACCCCTCCATGCAAGTCACAAAAAATCAAAAACACATACAGAAAGCTTCAAATAAGGTAACGGGCTTCAAATACTCAAATTGACCGATCGGTCGTTACACTATAATTTCCAAAACATTCTGATATATCTTCACAGATCCTCAAGTGGCAGCCCCACATATTGGCCTTGGCATTGTATTAGTTGTACCATATATTGTTTCAGTTCAAAATGACCAGTGATGGCTGGATTAACAATGGCCAGTGTCTTATTTGCAAGGTTAGACCTTGCCGCCTCGATCACTGCTCGTTCCTGGTTTCCTGTCATTCCTACAGGTTGTGGAAGTTCAACAATCGTTTGGTGATTCTCGATTTTCTTAACTTGTGCTGCTTCTTTTGTTGATTTCTTATTTTTTCGGAAGAATCTTTCAGGTTCGTGCTCAAAAGTTTCAAGTTTATTTTTACCCTCGTCCTTCTTCTCTGATATTCACTCCAAAAGTACTTGAGATAGATCAGATAAATCAACAGGTTAAAAATTGAACATAAAACTTATAATAACTAACTCAATTAAACAATCATTTGCTAAGTCCCTGACAACAACGTCAAAAAATTATTGGCTTTCCAAGTACACACAGGAATACATGGCCGTCAAGTAATAAAATGACTCGAAAGTTAGATGTCGAACCCAAAGAGACTTAGAATAATTATCTACTAAGGTAACTTAAAATCAGTTAGTTCTCCAAAGTAATCAAAAATGATGATTTTTCTACTAAACTACTTTTCCAGAAATTCAATAAGTAATCAACTAAAGTAACACGAAGTAAGAGATTGTGGTTGGATTTTAATTAGAGTAGATGAAGATTCTAGGGTTGTGGTTGGTTTATCAATCCTATGAATTTGTAATTACACATATCAATTCGAATTATCTAAAATTGCTAGTTGACCAGGTCGTTTATATAAATAGCTTGTTCTCACGTTACTCTTTGTCTATCCACAACATATCAACCCTATATTTCTATGGTACGGAATCTATCATAAACGAATATATTACGATATCCAACTTAGCAAGACTGTTAGGAATAATCTTACCCTACCGTGAAATCATTCTCCGAGCCACGGGTTCAGAAACAAGCTTCCTCTAGTTCCACTCTAATCTAAACATGTCTTTTCCAAGTATACCAAAGATAGTATGGATAAATTAGTGGTCACACAATTCACAAGTTGAAACTAAAATTAGAGAAAGAACCAAAGATGATAATTCGTACTAATGAAGATGTTAGTAATAAATATCAATATTCATAACAACCAACCCTATAAAATAGAGTGCTTTGCCACTCATAATCATTGTAACAATCATCCAAGTATTTCTCATGAATAAATTACAAAAAAAAGATGAAGGAATGAAGAACTTGATATTTTTCGCCTCCAAAGGTTCTCCGCACATTGATCTTGCCTCCAAATAATGTCCAATCCGTCAAAAATAGGTCACTTATATACTTGTTTGGAATGTGTAGAACCAAAATATCCTTCTCCAAGTCGAAATAGGAGAGTTTTGCGGTTGGGCGCCACAGCTGGCGCGGGGCGCCAAGATGGACAGTGAAGATTATGGCCAGCTGCCTTTGCCGTTTTGGGAGGGACCAAGGCCAACGTAGATGCTCAATTTTCTGCACTTTTATACTCGGCTGCCATTTGGCATTTTAGTAGGTGCCCTGCGCCGTTCTGGATGCCAAACTCATCATCCTACAAAATTCTTTTGTTTTGGCTTCAAGTCGCCCGCAATCTATTTAAATCACTTCGGATTAACTACTACATATATAAGTACCATAATTAAGCTTAAGTCATCAATATTCACATTACGGTTAACAAGGTTGAGGTATAATGCAAAACAAATTACATGCAAAAACTTAGATTTTTAGCCAAACATCAAATCACATAAAAAGTACTATTAATATAGTAATATTTTGTAGTAAAAAATATGTTAAAAATAATAAATAGAATAACTCATTAACTTCCTAAATAGTATATTACCCACTCTTTTAGATGGTGTGCTAATATTATCAAACTACGAAGGCGTTTGAATTAATGGTTCTATACCAACTTTAATCAACAACTAGAGCTACTACCAAACTAAAGTCGTATTAAAGAGATATTTATTTCTCGATCAAGCTAAGAACACGACAGATTTACTTTCTTATGTTCATTTCTTTTTCACGCCAACTAAATATAAGGCAAATCTTCAGAGTAAGAAATATACTTCATTCAATGCAAAATCACATTATATGTATACTCATTAATGTAAAACTGTAGTGGCTCGATCCCGTTAAAGTTTGATCCCCTCATTCACAAATGATTTTGTAGGATTTCAGTATATCCACTTCATATTCATGTAATTTTATATTCAGAGAATCTTAGCCATCATTTTCATACAAAGTGGCCGGTGACACTAATTCTTATTAGTTTATCTCAAAATTATTGATATTTTTTAATATTTAAAAATAATTTAACTTTAAACTTTCATTTAACCTTTAATAATATATTTTTTTAGCTACAGAAATCTCATGGCATATTTAATATTACATGTATCTGAAGGTTCTTTTTTCTTTCTTTAAGTTGTGTGCCAACTCAAGGTACATTACATAATTGAAAGAGAAGGAACACTTAATCAGACTAGTTAGTGAATAGGTATTCAAACGTGTCTCCATTCAGTTACTAGCAAGAAGCACATAAAATTTAATATGTTTGCCTTTTATTTTCATATGTGGTCCTTCTGCCTCAAAACAATGGAACATATGACAAATAAAAACCTGACCCCCACTTCTCTCTCAATTTTTAAACCATGAGTAAATTGCAGTTTCTGCAGCTAGCTTGTAGTTATAAGTCAATAAATAAGAAAACAATATTGCATTGGTACATATGTACTTCAATATCTTTATGCACGTTTCTGTATATGTTAGTAGGGTTATTTTTCCTTTCGGTAGTTAAATGGTTGAGGAGTGCTAAGGGATGGAGTTGAGGTGCATGGTATTGTACAACCGAAGCTATATGACTCCCTGAAAAAAAACCATTCTTTCTTGATACTGAATAGTCCTTTCCAAAGACCATCCCCATTTAATACAACATCATAGAGTTTTCTTTTTTTGGTTATAAATAGTATTTTATTTATCGTGAATGTCTATATTTTAGAGAGATTTTAGGGTTTGTTACTTGGTGGCTAAGTTACTTTTTTCCCATAAATAGGAGGGTCCTATTCCATTGTAATTCATCCCAAAACAAAAGAATTCTCTCTCTCTCTCTCTCTCTCTCTCTCTCTCTCTCTCTCTCTCTCTCTCTACTTTTCTCCGCAATACGCTTCTTCTTCTTTTATTGTTTCATAACACGTTATCAGTACGAGACTCTACCATCTCAAGAAGCTCTTTAACAAGACTAAGAAAAAAAAATTCTCCTTTTTTAATTATGACTTATATTATGAAAAGAAAGTTCTTTGCCCTTGAAATTTCGGGCAAGAACTATATGTCATGGGTGTTGGATGCTGAAATCCATTTAGATGCAATGGGTCTTGGAGACGCCACTAAAGATAAAGATAAAGCTTCTACCCAAGACTGTGCTAAGGCCTTGATTTTCTTGCGCCATCACCTTGATGGAGTGAAAATAGAATATCTCACAGTCAAAGATCCACTTGTTTTGTGTAATGTCTTAAAGGAAAGATATGACAACTAAAAGTTGGTCACACTTCCACAAGCACGATATGATTGGGCTCATCTGAGGCTCCAGGACTTTAAGTCTGTTTCTGAATACAATTCTGCGATGTTCAGAATTACTTCAAAATTGAAACTTTGTGGAGATAGTATCACTGACTATGATATGTTTTAAAAAACATTCATAATGTTTCATGCCTCCAATCCTGCAATAGCAGTACCGAGAGAAAGGTTTCATGTAGTACTCTGAGCTGATTTGTCTTCTCCTTGTGGCTGAGCGAAATAATTACTTGCTCATGAGAAATCACGATAATCAACTCACTAGGTCTACACCATTGCCTGAAGTGGATGAGGTTTATTTGTCATGACCCAATTTTTCTTATAGGCCGTGATGGCGCCCAACGTCGCCCCTAGGCAAGCCAACAATAAGCTAGTCATGTACTTGTTCCTTTTTCATAATTTAAAAGTAGTTGATTTATTTGTTAAGTAAACGAATAGTGAGAAATTATAGTAAGGTAAAGCATAAATTAACGAGAGAGTAAATACCATAAAATAAATACTCAAAATCAGAAAGTGTCTACTAGCATGTTCCCAAAATTCGGTGTGCAACTAGTAGAATATACAAGAAATCTATGCTACTGTCTGAAATACGATAGACAGAAGGTAATACAAAAGAGAGGCTGCAGGTGCTGCAGAACGGTCTCAGAGAGCAGCTCACCACTAGGCCTCAGGGTAACAGGGGTGTGCACCTGAATGACTTCCAGATGCACCTGCCTCAGATCCTGCATGATTAGTGCAGAAGTGTAGCGTGAGTACATAAATAACATGTACCCAGTAAGTATCCAGTCTAACCTCGAAGAGGTAGTGACAAGGGATCGATATCGACACTTACTATGGGCCAATAAATAAACTACGAAAATTCTAAATAGGCATGGAATACATCAATAGTAATGATAACACAATAACAAACAGTAAATAAGTAATATTTTTAACTAAAAGTCAATTTAAAAACTCCACTGATACATACTAACTTCAACAATTTTGGGCCATCAAGTAAATTATAATTTCTCAAGTCATAAAAATAATATCAAGTGTAATCGGACTCCGAGCATTATCATGCCCGATTTATGCCGAGGTCGTACGACCTGATCCAAAATAATATGTACGCCGCCGAGGATCGACCGACACGAATCATAGATGCATCTATTATACTGCCGAGGCGTTCGGCCCGCTCCACAAGAAGAGAGAATACGCTACGAACATTCGGATTAACGATTATCACAAGACTAATACACACAAGAGGGACAATTTCTATCAACGGTCAAGAGACTCGCCGTACCTTAAAGTAAGTGAAGTTTGGTCTTTACTAATCCTTTTTCAAGTCTCAATATAATTTAAGCACTTAATTTAACAAGTAGAGTGCAAACAATACAAGTAATTTCATGATAGGGTCCTAAAACTACCTGGACATAAGCATGATTTGTAGCTACGCACGGACTGTCGTCACTTTGTGCGTACTTAGCACCCATAATAAGAAGCAAATAGTAATTTAAAACACCTATGGGGTAAATTCCCTCTTACAAGGTTCAGCAAGAGACTAATTACCTCGTCCCAAAGCTCACTTTCGGGCCAACAAATTCACTCTAAAGCCTCAACTTGGTGCCGAACAATCCGAAGTTAGCCAAATATTATATAAATTAATCAATATACACTCACAAGTTCATAATTTAGCTATTAGAGTAATTACCCAACCCAAATTGGAAATTCCTAAAATTTACCCCTGGCCCACGTGCCCGGATTCGGGAAATATTTGAAGATAAATGTTACCCATAATCTCACGACTCAAATATATAATTTTTGCCTAATTCCATAATCATTTTCGTGGATTAATTCCCTTTTTATCAAAACCTAGGTTTTTCAACTAAACCCATAATTTCTACAATTTATATGTTAAGAATCTACCCAAAATACATGTTTTAAACTCATATTGTGTAGAAATTACTTACCTCAAAGCGCTAGGTGAAAATCCCTCCTCAAGGAGCTCTAAAATCGACCAACAAATGAGAGAAATGGACCAAAAAGCCTAAGTCCCGACTTTTAAAACATTCTGCCCAGGTTTGTGCCTTCATCGCGATCACGGACACGCCCTTCTGATCGGGAAGCAAAACTGATGAACCCAGGGAAATTCCTCTTCGCGATCGCTAGAGGAAACTTGCGAACGCGATGCACTGAGCCGCCTCCCCATTGTGAACCTGTGACCTCACTCGCGGACACGTAAAGCAACTAGGTTGCCCAGGCCCAGGCCCAGACCCTCGACCCTATGCGAACGCGATAAGTATCCCGCGAACGCGGAGGCTACTGGCCCCAAGCCTTCGCGAATGCGGCCAAGACTTCGCGAACACGCAACACAAAACCACCCAATCTCAAATTTCTTCTTCGTTCGCGTGGGTTCCTTCAAGTTCGCAAAGAAGGAAACCATAACAGCACACTAGTAGATTTTTGACTTAGATCTGTTGTCACGACCCAACCTACCATGTCGTGATGGCGCCTATCGTGGTACTAAGCTAGCCGACTCTTTACCAAAAACCACACGATATTCCAATTCAAAGATGAATTCAAGCTATTTAATAATAAAACTTCATAAAAAATTCTAAACAACGAAAGTGCGAAAAGAAAAGCCCGACATCGAGGTGTCACTAGTCATGAGCATCTACTACAATTTGTCTGAAAATACTGAGACTAACACAGCCTGGAAAGAAACTACAAACAACTATAGGAAGATATGAGGGAGAAGAGCAGGGCTGCGATAGCCAGCAGCTACCTTGCTAACTCCGAGAAGATCTACAGTTGGAATAGTCAACAGCCGCTACCGTGTCCTGATATGCCTGGATATGCACACAAGGTGCAGAGAGTAATATGAGTACGCCAACTAGTAAGTAACAACAGTAAATAAAGGCTGAGCAGTAGTGATGAGCAATAAAGCATTTAAAGTTCATATCATGAAAGCTCAGTAAAATACATCAGGATTTTAAAATCAGGGTTTGAATCAAATCATCTCGTTTAAACCCTATTCTGGTAAAAAAATTCATTTAAAGATATTTTTCAACAGTTTTCAAACAAAGGCTCAATGCAAAGGTGAGCGAAAATGATAAAATCATGAACCGCCCCTCGGGCAAAACATCACTCATATACAGCCCCTCGGGCAAACCTCACAGTCACCCGTATACAGTCCCTCGGGCATACCTGACCATCACTCATGCCTCCCAGCCACTCAACACTCGGCACTCGCACTCAGTAGGTACCTGCACTCATTGGGGGTGTGCAGACTCCGGAGGGGCTCTTTCAGCCCAACCGCTATAGCAAGCCAACTCATGGCATAAATCAATCAGGCCCTCGGCCTATATCAAACATGTTGTGGCAAGCAGCCCGATCCCATAAAAATCCTCATAAATCAGGCCCTCGGCCTCACTCAGTCATAAACATCTCAAGCCACTCGGGCTCTCAGTAAAAATAGGGTACTCAGCCCAAACCAACATTTATATGCATCAAAACAGAGCAATAAAGACTGAGTTATGAAATCAATAAGTATAAACATGATTGAGTATAGATTTCCAATCGAAAATAATGAGAGGATAGCAATAAAAGACCTCTAAGGTCCAAACAACACTAGCATAAGGCCTAAACATGGCATCCAGCCCGATTTACAAAAATTCCTTCTAAAACAAGTGAGAGGCATGTAGTTTTAACAAAATCTTCAACTCTACAGTAGACACGGGATGGACCAAGTCACAATACCCAATGGTGCACGCCCACACACTCGTCACCTAGCATGTGCATCACCTCAAATAGTCACATGACACAAAACGGGGTTTCATACCCTTAAGACTAGATTTACAATCGTTACTTACCTCAAATCGATCAAATCTCTACTCCGCGATGATCTTACCCCTCGACTCGGCCTCCAAATGCTCCGAATCTATTCACAACCAGTACAATACCATCAATATATGATATTGGAATGAATTCCACAAGAAAAAACTATCAAATTAGACCAAGAACCCGAAATTTGTTCAAACCCAGCCGCCGGGCCCAAGTCTCAAAATCGGAAAAAAGTCACAAAACAAGGAAACCCGTTCACTCACGAGTCTACCCATACCAAACTCATCAAAATCCGACATCAAATGGTCCCTCAAATCCTCAAATCAAACTCTCCAAATCCCAATCCCTAACCCCTCATTTTCACTAATTAAATGATTAAACGATGGGAAATCACCATAAACATGAGTATTAGGGCTCAAGCAACTTACCTCACTGATAACCTCTTGAATCCCTCTTCAAAATCACTCCCAAAAGCTTCAAAACCGACTGAAAATGGTGAAGAATGGACCAAAATTCGCGAAGTGTGCAATTTATACTTTCTACCCAGGTTATTTACACCAGCAGCCTCTT
The DNA here is from genome assembly GCF_001879085.1 of Nicotiana attenuata. Classification (NCBI taxonomy): domain Eukaryota; kingdom Viridiplantae; phylum Streptophyta; class Magnoliopsida; order Solanales; family Solanaceae; genus Nicotiana; species Nicotiana attenuata. The sequence continues at coordinate 27,278,845 of NC_031993.1, forward strand.
TTCCGCACCTGCGATCAAAATCCTCGCACCTGCGAAACTGACTTAACTCCCCAACTTTCACACCTGCGCCCCAAGTCTCGCACTTGAGGGCTCGCAGGTGCGGCCAGACCTTCGCACCTATGCTTCTAGCCTTAGCCTCTCATTTTACGCATTTGCGCTCTACCACTCCGCACCTGCGACTTCGCACCTGCGGCTCCCCTTTCGCAGGTGCGGAAACACCAGCAGAAATCACACCAGCTGTTTTCATCAGCTCTCAAACACCAAAAACCAATCCGTCAACCATCCAAAACACACCTGAGGCCCACGGGACCACAACCAATAATACCAACAAGGCACATATCAACATACGAACTTAGTCGAACCTTTTCAAACCTAAGAACTTCTAAACTTCCAAATTCCGCAAACGACGCCGAAACCTACCAAACCTCGTCTGAGTGACCTGAAATTTTGTACACACGTCACAAATGACATTACGAAACTACTCCAACTTCCGGAATTCCATTCCGACCCCGATATCAAATTTTCCACTACCGACCAAAAATCGTCAAATTTTTAATTTTCGCAATTCAAGCCTAATTCTACCACGGACCTCCAAATCACTTTCCGGACGCGCTCCCAAGTCCAAAATCACCTGACGGAGCTAATAGAGCCATCAGAATTCAAATTCAAGATCGATTACTCATAAGTCAACATCCGGTTGACTTTTTTCCAACATAAGCTTCTACTTTAGAGACTAAGTGTGTCATTCCACTCCGATACCACTTCGGACCCGAACCAACCAACACGATAAGATAAAATATAGCTGAAGAACACAAAAAGGAAGCATGAATGGGGAAAATGAGGCTATAACTCACGAAACGACCGGCCGGGTCGTTACATCCGAGCGGTCCGAAACGCACCTGAGCCATCTGGGACCCAGTCCAAATGCAACAACAAGTCTATAACCTTAATACGGACCTGCTCGAACTCCCGAAACACGTAAAACAACATCAAAACTAAGAGTCGCACCCCAAAACCAAATTGAATCAAGTTATGAACTCCAAGCTTTTCAACTTACTCCGAACGCGCCGAATCATACTTAGACTACTCGAAATGATACCAAATTTTGCGTGCAAGTATTAGACAACCATACAAAATTATTCCTAGGCTTGAAATCCCAAACGGAGCTCGATAACACCAAAACCTACTCCAAACTAAACTTAAAGAACTTAAAAACTACAATGGGCAAACTTTCAAAATTAAGTGCTGAAACGCTCTCGGGTCATCCGAAACCCTATCCAAACACACGCCTAAGTCTAAAATCATCATGCGAACCTATTGGGACTGTCCAATCCCGATTCCGAGGTCTTTTACCCAAAATGTTGACTCAAGTCAATCTTAACCATTTTAAGCCACTATTAAGGAACTAAGTGTTCTGATTTCAACCCCGAACCCTTCAAAACCCGAATATCGGGAAGGTGGATCTAAAAATCAAAATGATCGATCGGGTCGTTACATTTTCCACCTCTTAAACAAACGTTAGTCTTTGAACAGGTCTAAAATCATGCCTGGAGTGCCAAATAGGTGTAGATATCTGCTCCGCACGTCCTCCTCGGTCTCCCAAGTCGCATTCTTGACTGATTGACCCCTCCACTGAACCTTTACCGCAGAAATATTCTTGGCCCTCAACTGGCGAACCTGCCTATCAACAATGGCAACTGGATCCTCCTCATAACCTAAGCTCTCATCTAGCTTAACCATGTTATAGTCTAACACATGCGACCTGTCGGCATGATACATCTGGAGCATAGATATGTGAAAACCGGATGAACTCCCGATAGACTGAGAGGCAAAGTGTAACGACTCGACCAGTTGTATTGGGCATTTGCACTTTGCTCGGTAGTTCACGGGCATAAGTAGCTCTACATGATGTATTATGACTCGTGTGAATCATCGATTTTGGTTTGCAGGTTATTAGAAATTGATTTGGAAGAAGGATTCTCAACTAGGAAGTTTTAAATTGGAAGAGTTGACCAAGCTTGACTTTTTAATATTTGACCTCAGATTGGGGTTTTGATGGTTCCTTTAGCTCCGTTGGGTGATTATGGACTTAGGAGCGCGTCTGGATTGTTATTTGGTGGTCCGTAGTTAAATTTGGCTTGAAATGGCGAAAGTTGGATTTTTGAAAAGTTTGATCGGGAGTGGACTTTTTGATATCGGATACGGATAGTGGTTCCAGTAATAGGAATAGCTTTGTTTTGTCATTTGGGACTTGTGTGCAAAATTTGGATTCATTCCAGGTTGATTTGCTATGTTTCGGCACGAGTTATGGAAGTTGAAAAGTTTGAAGTTCATCAAGTTTGAATTTGGGTGCGATTCATCGTTTCGATGTTGTTATGTGTGTTTGAGGCCATGAGTAGGTTCGTGTTATGCTATGGGACTTCTTGGTATACTCGGACGGGGTCCCGAGGGGCTCGGGCGTGTTTCGGATTGATCTCAAATAATTTTCTTCATGTTTTCATTGTTGAGAAGCTGCTGGTTCTGGTGTGACCACACCTGCAGCTGGTTTTGCGCAGGTGTGATAGTCGCAGAAGTGACAAAGCAGTTGCAGAAGTGAGGAAGAGCTAGCTGGGGAGTCTTCGCAGAAGCGGTACTTCAGGTGCAGAAGCGCGATCGCAGATGCGACCATGGCCATCGCAGAACGGCCTGTCTCGCAAATGCGAGCCTTTTCCTACAAAAGAGAAGTTCGCAGATGTGCCTCTTGTCCGCAAATGCGGAACCACTGGGCATAAACTATATTATCGAGGGTTTTGCCGATTTGTTCATATTTTGATATGTGGGATTCGGATTGAGGCGATTTTGGAGGCAAATTTCATCACAAGGATTGAGGTAAGTATTCTACCCTTGGTTTTGTTCTTATTTGATGAATATATCTTCATTTTAAGCAATTAGTTGATGTATTTAAAGAGGAAATTGGGGGGTTTTGTGCAAAACTTCATAAATCGAATTTTGAGTTTTGAACACCGATTTAGAGTCGGGTTTGAGTGAAACTAGTATGGTTGGACTCATAATCGAGTGGGTTGTTGGATTTTGTGAGTGTTGTCGGGTTCCGGGGCATGGGCCCGGGTTGGACTTTTTGGCCGATTTTGGGCCTTTGATTCAAGATTGGACCTTTTCGATTAGGATTGGATCCTTTAGCATAGTTTGATGTATTTGAGTTATTTTTGGTTAGTTTCGAGTCGTTCGGAGGTCGGAACACGCGAGATGGCATTTTTGGAGCATTGTTTGGCTTGCTCGGTATTGGAATTGGCTTGTTCGAGGTAAGTGACTCTTCTAAACTTGGTGCTGAGGGTATGAAACCCCAAATTTACGTGTTATATGGTCGTTGTTGAGGTGAAGTACATGCTAGGTGATGAGCGTGTTGGCGTGCACCATGTGAATTGTGACTCCGTTCTTCTGCGATACTGTGTAGTTACCTGATCTTACCTGTTACCATGAAATTTAAGCGTTCTTGAGCTATCGAGCTGTGATCTGTGTTAGAAACCATGTCTAGGCTACATGCTTATCCTGTTAGGACCCACTGAGATCATTTGCTGTTGAGTTCTCTGCATTCATTGTATTACATACTCAGTCATACGCATTCATATGCATATCATATCTCAGTCTCTGTTGTTAGTTATTGATACATCATATCATCGTTTTCGAGCTAGTTTCATGACATTGTGAGCCTGTGAAAGAGAGACTGGAGAGATTGATGACTGAGTGAGGCCAAGGGCCTGATTATGACTGCTATTTATGGGATCGGGCTGCACGCCGCAGCGGTTATATTGATTTATGATAGCGCTTGGGCTGAAGGAGCCCCTCCGGAGTCTGCACAACCCCCTAGTAAGCGTGGTTGATTATATTGAGGGATGGATCTTCCCAGGACATGGATCTTGTCTGAAGCATTTATATACCGGGGGATGGATCTTCCTCACGGGCTGGATTGGCTCTACTCAGTACTGAGTGACTGATGGTCAGTTGATGTATATATTCCGGGATGGATCTTCTATGGGCCGAATTGGCCATATACAGTACTGCGTGATTGATCATGATGAGTGGAAAGTGTGAGCCAATGAGACTGAGTACTCCAAGAGTGTGAGTACATGAGTTCAACTCTAAGATACATTGCATTGACATGCACACATGATATACAGGCATAGAATTGTATTTTCCTAATGATGTATGGTATCACGTTATTCATGACTTCTCACACATATTGGCATATGGGCATAGTGATGCATTTTACATTGGCTATCTGGAAAGAAATTGAAACATCTTATTTATTGTTGAAAGGATTTATGGGAAAATTACTGTTTTCAAACTTGCTCATATTTTTGGCAACTTCGGCAAATGACTTGGGTTTTCACTGATATACTTGAAAGGCAGAACTATTTTCAAAAACCATGATTAAGCGGAGCATTTTATCTCTGAGTTACTTCTTTTGTTACTTGTTTTACGTTGTTATGGACTATTGTTGGCTATTGGTGTTAGATCCGACCTTTGCTCTAACTCGTCACTACTTTCAACCTAAGGTTAGGTTTGTTACTTATTGAGTACATGGGGTCGGATGTACTCATACTACACTTCGTCGCTACTTTAAACCTAAGTTTAGGTTTGTTATTGAGTATAAAGGGTGTGTTATACTCATACCACACTTATGCACCTTGCATGTAGATGTTGGATGCTGACGTTACTGTGTTCGACAGGAGCTGGATTTGAAGATGTACCTGCATTCCGGTTGTAGCTGCCTCTTGTTCATGGCAGCCTTAGATTCATAAAACTCTATTTATTTACATTTCGAACAGATGTATTTATTTCATACTGTCTTTGTATATTCTAATCTTAGAAGCTCATGATTTGTACTACCGGTCCTTGGGAAGTGTATCAGTTTTAGATATTTTCTTTTATGTTAATTGTCTTATTAACTTCAATGGAATTGGCCAGTTGTTAATTGGCTTACCTAGCGGGTTGGGTTAGGTTCCATCACGACTAGTTGGATTTTCGGTCGTGACAAGTTGGTATCAGAGCCCTAGGTTCATAAGTTCTACAAGTCATGAGCATGTGTCTAGTAGAGTCTTGCGGATCGATATGATGACGTCCATACCTATCTTCGAGAGCCTACAGGCCATTTAGGATGAACTTCCCATCTTTCTTTCCTTATCGTGCGGTATTGATTCAGACCGAGCTTCACTATCTTAAGTTTTGGCGAAATACTTGATTGTTGGTGGAAATTATGCCTTCTTTGAGTACTATTCCTGTGTTGTAGATGTGGAGTGTAGTTTATAGAGTTTTTCTATTCATGTTGATCGGACCGAACACCTCAGTAGTATAATTAGATGCATCTATGGTTCGCGTCGGTCAACCCTCGGCAGTGTACACACTATTCTGGATCGGGCCGTATGACCTCAACATAAATCGTGTGTGATATTGCTAGGAGTCCGATTATACTTGATATTTCTTTCTTGACCTGAGACTTGATAATTGCTTTGTGGCTCTTATGTGTTAAAAATTGGCATGTGGTAATTGGAGGTTTTAAATTGATATTATGTTAAAGAATTATTAGTTATTGTTTCTTATTCCATTGTTATTGTTGCATATCATGCCTATTTATAATTCTTGCACTTTATTTATTGACCTCTAGTAAGTGTCGATGTCGACCCTCCTTACTAATTCTTTGAAGTTAGACGAGATACTTACTGAGCACACGTTGTTTACGTACTCAAGCTATACTTCTGCACTAATCGTGCAGGATCTAAGATAGGTACATCTTCTAGCCAGTCAGGCGCGCATCCCCGTTACTCGGAGGCCCAGTAGTGAGTTGTTTCCCATGCTCCATTCTACAGCACCTGGAGCTTCCTCTTGTTGTATTTATTATTTCTGTCTATTTTGCTTCTGATGGTAGCTGTACAGGGTTTTTTATATTTTACTAAATTTCTCGTGTACTTGTGACACCGGGTTTTAGGAATTACTAGTAGATATTTATGGTTTTTTTTATTTATTAAATATGGCTATTTCACTCTTATCTATTATTTTATGCCTTACACCATTGTGACTACTTATTCTTGATCTTTACTAAATAAAATTCATGACTTTAAAAATAATAAAATGAATAGCTAAATAGATAGTTCACCATTGGCTTGCCTAACGGCGACGTTGGGCGCCATCACGGCCTATAGTAGGAATTGGGTCGTGACAGCTAATGTCACAGTCTTGGCGTGATATTCCATAAGAGAATGATAGGGCGATAACTAATCCATGCCCAAAATCACGTCAAAATCCACCATATCAAGTAATAAAAGGTCGACCCTAATCTCACAGCTCCAGATAGTAACAAACAAGAATGATAAACTCGGTCTACCACAATAGAATCCCCAACGGGCGTAGATACATAAACAGGATCACTCAAAGAATCACGAGACATATCTAGATGTGAAGAAAAATAGGATGACATATATGAATAAGTGGAACCCATATAAAATAAAACCGATGCATCTTTATGGCAAACTGGAATAATACCTGTGATGACCACATCCGATGACTCTGCCTTGGGTCTAGCAGGGAATGCATAGCAATGGGGCTGGGCCCCATCAATCTGACCTCCGCCTCTCGGACGGTCGCTAACTGGCGAACCTCCTCCTCTAATATCCTGACCACCACCTCTAGCTGCCTGACCCCCACCTCTTGCTGGCTGAGCAAGCGGTGGAGCTACCGGTAACGGAATCATGGCATGAGTACCCTACTTTGGTCTGCTACTCCTCATTCTAGGACAGTACCTCCTTATATGACCTACGTCATTTCACTCAAAACAACCCCTCGGCTAGCGCAACTGTAGAGCCTGAGACGATCCCTAATGACCTGAATGACCACCGTGGTAACTGTGTATCGGTAGTGCACTAATAGGAGCTGAAGGTGAGCTGAATACTGGCTGCTCAGTATGAGACCCAAGAGAACCACGACTGCCCCATGCACCAAGTGCTACCAGACGTGCTGACTGAATTGACCTGGGATGATGGCCCCTACCAAATGAACCCCTACCTCCAGATGAGGCACCACTGAAACCACTGAAATAACGAGGCCTCTTCTATGATGCCGCCTCTCTACCCTGACTACGAATCCTCTCGATCCGTCTAGCAATATCTACAACCCGGGTGAAAGAAATATCACCCTCTCTCTCCCTGGCCATCTGCAACGTGATACCATAAGTAAGTCCATCTATAAATCTCCTCGCCCTCTCCCTCTTAGTAGGGATCAAGACAACTGCATGGCGAGATAGGTCCACAAATCTGGTCTCGTACTGGGTAATAGTCATGCTGCCTTGTTGGAGGCACTCAAACTTGCCGCGATAGTCCTCTCTCAGTGTAAAAGCGATGAACTTCTCCAAGAATGGCTGTGAGAAATGATCCCAAGTGAGTGGAGGTGAACTTGTTGGTCTGCCTCGAACATACTCATGCCACCACCTCTTGGCAGAACCGTGCATCTAAAACGCTACGAAGTAGACTCCATTAGACTCCGTAATACCCATGTTGCGCCATACCTCATGGCAATGGTCTAAGAAATCTTGTGGGTCCTCAGAAGGTGTACCACCAAAATGAATAATAAATAGCTTGTTGAACTTATCCAACCTCTTCAGCCCCTCGGATGACATAGTTGTTCCCTCTATGGGATGTGTAGCAATGACAGGTTGAACTGCCCCAACTACTGGAACCGCCGAAGTCTAGTATCTGTGAGCTATCTACTCTAGTGTGTGAGAGGAAGGATTCTGGGATCCTCCCCCATCTTGAGACACGGCTGGTGCTACAGGAAATGCACCAGCCTCGGCCACACTCTCTATAAGTCCCACTAGGCGGAGTAGGTCATCCTGAAGTACGAGGGTGGCAATAAACCCCTCTGGGATCTGAGCTGGTCCAACAAGCACGGCTGGAGCAGGGATCTCCTCCACTTGCTCGATTTGAGGCTCTACAATAGGTGTTGCGGTACGGTCTCCAGGATGAGCTTTGCCTTTGCGTCGGCCTCGGCCTCCACACCTGGTAGTGGCTGCAGCCTGGGGCTCTGGGTCTTCCTCGGCTGTGGATGTTGTGTGTGTCCTCACAATCTGTGATAGAACAAGAACAAAATGATTCAAACTTCAGCGTTAGAATAAAGTCACACGACATAGAAAAAAAGAAGTGACGTTTCCTAAAGCCTTATAGCCTCTAGAAGATAAGTACAAACGTCTTTGTACCGATCCTCCAGACTTTTCTAAGCTTGTTCGTGACTCGTAAGACCTAAGCAACCTAGTGCTTTGATACCAACTTGTTAGGACCCGGAATCAGGAAAGTCGACATCAACCATAGAATTAACCAATTTTTACACTTTAAAAGTAGAACAGTAATGATTAATGACTGATAAACTCTAGAATACATGAGATAAATAATAAAGTATTGCAGTCTATACTAATCCCAGAAATTCGAAGACATAAGTACATGAGCGACTAGAATACTACAAATATGGCCTAAATGAAATACATCTATTTGAAACAAAATAAACAGTAATAACAAGGTAGAAGGGGACTTCAGGTCTGCGAGCGCCAAGCAGCTCTACCTCAAGTCTCCTGGCAAAAAAAATCCGAGCGAACCCCTCTACGCACCGCTGGGACAAACATCGAAATCTGCACAAGAATTGCAGAAATGTTGTATGAGTACAACCGACCCCTTGTACTCTGTTAGTGCCGAGCCTAACTTTGATGAAGTAATGACGAAGCTATGACAAGAAACTCACAATAAACATGTACGAATAATAATAAAAGATAGCAGAAATATAGAGAAAAGCTAGTAAACTCATAAGAACGGACCCCAAGGTCAACTAATAGAGGGACCCAGAATATCACCATCTCATAACCTCATATCACAGTACCGAGATAAAACGCTACAGCTACAGACAGCTACAATACATCATATTCTATTGCGGCGCGCAACCAGATCCCACCATTTAGCATAATATCTAATGCGGCGTGCAATCCGATCCCAATATCATTTCACAATATTTGTTGCGGCGTGCAGCCCAATCCCAATATCTTATTAATATCGGTTGCGATGTGCAACCCATTCCCAATATCATTTAATTTCAATACTGTTGCAGCATGCAACCCATTCCCAATATTAACTCATAAACATAAATAACTCAACAGAACCAATAACATAATCTCAACATAAAGGGAAATAAAGCATACAGAAAATCAAGGAACTACCGGTATAAACGGAGAATAATCAATACCTCGTATTTACAAACCTCGGCAAATCATCATTTCGAGAATAGCTAAGCGACTCTTATAATAGGAATAACATAATAAAGTGCAACAAGTAATGCAAGACAATGAAAACAAGTAAAAATATGAGACAATAGAGATATACAAATTAATACAGGTAGGAATATAGAAGGTAAGAGGGTATTGAGTGAAGAATGAATAGATCAAAACAAGTAGCAATTGAATAACAGATAACATGTATGGAATGTATAACAAGTAAGGAAAGGTAGCAATCAAAGTATGTAACGAAATATAACATGGAATAAATACCTACGTAAAGGTAAATAGCCCAAACCGTATGCTTTAACCCATGGCGGCGCATATACACTCGTCACCTCGCATATACACCGTTCCTACACATAATTCACGTAAACAATAGACAACCAAGCCCTAATTCCCTCTAGTAAAAGTTAGACACGGCACTTACATCTTACTGCAACCAAATCAACAATCAGGCACGGCTTTTCCTTTTGATCAAGCCTCCAAACCGACCAAATCTTGCCAAATATCCTTCAAACAATTCAAAACAAGCTTTAAAACTACCCATAACTGAAAAAGGTTCAATTTTTGATGAAATTGAAAAAGTAAACAAAAGTCTACACCGGACCCGCTTGATCAAAATCCAAGATCCGTACCAAAACCCGATTACCCATTCACCCTCGAGCTCGGTTATGTGATTTATTTCAAAATTCCACCTCAATTTGAGATCTAAATCTCAATTTTACAAAATTCCTAAATTCTATCCAAAATCCTTAATTTATACTTTGAAATTCCAAGATTTGATGTTAAAACTTAATAAAAAGTAATAGAAATTGATTAACTAGTTCAAGTTGCTTACCAATGATTTTGGGAAGAAAAGCTCTCAAAAGAATTGCCTCTAAAGTTCTTAGGGTTGAGCAATGGTGTAAAAAAGATGCGATTTTCCCCTTTTACCCAGCTGCAGGTATCACAATTGCGAACTCATGTTCGCAAATGCGAAATATTGGCCGCAAAGGTGAACAGTGCCCCCAACCTACATAAGTCGCAAATGCAACAAAAATATCGCATTTGCGAAGCCCCATTCCACCTCAAATGCGATCAAAGGTTCGCATATGCGAACCTACCTAATACTAATGTCCAGTCACAAATGTGACCAAACCATCGCAAAAGCGATCATGGTATGTCCAAAATTATGAATGTTTCTTCGGAAATGCGAAGACTGCCCTGCCCAACCCATTATCGCAAAGTCAATCTTTTGACCGCAAAAGGATCTTGCAAATGTGAGCCAAACCTAAAAATGTGAGATCTCCAGACTACACTAGCAACAGGTCTTGCACCAGCAATTCCAAATTCTTCTTAAACACTTCCAAAATTCATCTAAGTCCCTCCGGCTCCAAACTGAACATGCAAACGAGTGAAATATGTCCTACAAACTTTCTCACAACCTCGAATCATCAAACTAACATAAATAACAAGAATCGATCATCAAATCTCAAGAGTTTTAACTTGAAACTCATTTTAACAATTATTCACATAAAATGCCGGAATGCACTCGGATCACCCCGGACCCCAACAAAACGTGCGTACAAGTACAAAAACATTATCAAAACCTACCAGAATCGTCACAACACATATCCGATGTCATTTATCAACAATATTGACCCTGGCCAACTCAAGTTTCATTTTAGGCAAGAAAAATATCATTTTCTTCAAAATTTTAAATTTTTGGAACACGACACGGACCACAAACCAAATCAAGAAACATCAAATGAATCTATGGGAGGTCTCAGAACACTAAAATTAAAGCTAGTACTCAAAACGACTTATCGGGTCGTCAAAAAAAGAGAGATGCATCAAGCAGCATTTATTCGAATGCTTTTACATGAGTCTAGAATGACTATGCATGATAAAGACTCAAACTTTACATAAACCCGACACCCTTCAAGTATCCAATAAACATGCTAACAAGTCCCATATTTGGGTGAATTACATTAAATAGCATATGTAAATGATATGCTCGAATATATCATGCAAAATGGATTAATAGGCATAGAGGATTCACTTAAACAAAATAAAGCGTCCACCTTTATGCTCAAACTCATCAACCGGTATCCAAAACCTACATACAAATAGCCTAATGTAGCATAGATAATTATGTGATCGCACAGGGATGGATCCCAATCTATGTGCCATAGAGCATTATAACTGCATAAGCAGTCAATCTATCTTCACAATTTAACCCATCATGGCATAATTATATCAACTGCACAGAATAAACCATCGTGCCATAATCCTATCAAATCCATGGCATAAACCATCGCCTACTAGAAATTCGTCCAAATCGGAAACGACCGACTGAGCGACTCCAGGTAGCCAAAAACTCATCCGAAAAATTGACCAAAGTCGGTCAAATGTACAGAATATATTTCTTTTCAAATTATTTAACAAAACCAACCGAAAACGGTCTTTTTTTTATGCCAAGACGGGGAAAATTATTTCTTCTTCCCGTGAAATTTATTTTTCAAGAAGCCGACCAACTTCAGTCGATTAGTCATTTAAAATAAATTAAAATTAATATTCAAAAATTGACTAAAATTGGTCAATTATTTCGGTCGGTCATTTTATAATACCGAATGTATGGAGTAAAATTGATTAGTGACAGGTGGACGAATAACGAAATGACACGTTGAGCTGGAGGCAGGTAAGATATGAGTTAAAAAATAGTTGACATTGGATACAAACATGCGATCGATGCTAAATAAATTCTAAAGACATGGGAACCGAGAACGAAGATTTGAAAGGGTGATATCGGCTGGAAAAGATAGCATTCAATGAGCAACTGTTTCGAAGAATCTCTGTATTAATGGTCAATCGTTATGCAACCATCAAGAGGAGTTCTATTCTCATTAAAGAAGACCTTGATTTGGGAATCTTGTCTCCCTGAATAGAGCTATAAATAGGAGAATTTGTATCGATATTTGGACATGAAAAATTATCTGTACTCAAAGACTAAAATTTGCTCTTACTATATGAAATTCTCTCTTTCTTTTTGTTCTTAACAGTGCTCTTATTACTGCTTTCGGAAAAGCTAAGCCCACAGCGAGGCTTGCATTTTCTTCAAGTTATTTTAATAATCTTATTTCTATTCTTATTATTTTTATATTCTTGGATCAAATTAATTCACGTATGTATAAATCACGTTACAAATTACATGGTATCGTTTCATGGGTAAACAGTTTGGCGACCCTTCCCACCCCCCCCCCCCCTCATGCGGCATAGACAACTGTGTAATTGCTTTGATCCATTCATCTGTTACTAACGTTGTTTGATTCTTTTCTTTAGTAAAAGAATTAGATATGGCAGCTAACGATGGGAACAATTCTTACAATGTTGGAACAAACAACGAGCATGAGGATGTGTTCCAACGCGATGATTCAACTAGTGAAACTCGCACCGAAGGAGATGAAAAAACTCCACTTCGCGAAGAAAAAAATCCTCGGCATGTGAGAAGCCCAACTCTTATGATGCAGTTGATGAACAAGTTGTTGAAACTGTCAAAATCTTGAGAGAGCAACAAAGAAAACTTATGAAGCATCTCTCAAGTAAAGACTTGGTGATGACGGAACTGAAGCAGGCACTTTCAGTTACTTTCAATAACTCCAATGAAGTAGTTCGGATTTCTCCCAGCGTACTTGCAAATCAAACAGCTCAAAGGACCGGTAACATCACTCCAAGGGAGTTTAACAAAAATGTGGCAGGTGGTGCAGGTAATGGATCTGGGAATGACAACAATGCCAATGGATGACTTCGGTGGACTTCTTCATTGAAGAAGACTCCTTACACCTAGCTTTAATGGGAGTGATAGTGTTTACATACACTCTTGACAAGGTAAATAATAAATAGTATCTTGGTCCTACTCCACTTGAAGACATGGCAAGGAAAATTGCAACTGCCTCTGGACCTTGTGGAAATAATAGAGAGTATGTATTCAAAATAAAGAAGGTTTTATATGATATTGGCCATGATATGATTACATCATTGAGCTGGCTAATGAAGTCGAAAAAGTTCTTGGGATCGTGGGATCTTTCCTTAATGAGAAGAAGTTACTTGATCCTTCTCAAATTCCATTCAAATCTCACATTTCACCTGTGAAATTCCGCCCCTTGCCAGAAGCTATAGCTGCTGTTGATGCAGACTCCTGACCAAGGAAATGATCCATTGCTCTTTAGGACGATGAAGTTTTCCTCTTCTGACCTGACTAATCAAGTTAACTTCTAAAGTTATGTCTTTCACAAAATGTTACACATCTGATTCTTGCATTAAAGTTCATGTTGTGGCAAGAAAAGTCCAAGCTAGAAAGGCGGATATATTCGAAATTTCTCAAGGAGAATCTGAACTATTGTGAGAGTTCGTGACCCGATTTCAAAAAGAGAAAATGATGATGCCGGTGACACTAGATGAGTGCGTAGTTGAAGCATTCACCAAAGGTCTCAATCCATTAAGCTCCGATGCCTCCAGAAAATTGAAGGAAAGCCTGTTGGAATTTCAGGCAACTACATGAGCAGATGCCCATAATCGTTATAAATCAAATATCAGAATTGAAGATGATCAACTCAGCTCTTCTGTGTCTTCTAAAGGACGTAATCATGATCAGAATAAGGAGAATTTCAAAATTGATTTCGATGCAGATCGAAGGTCTTCCATGAGTCGCTTTTAGACTTATGAAAGGGTTGAGGGGCATGGAAATAAAGGATTCCAATTCTTTGCACAGGTTTGCCTCCGATAGAAGGATGGATCATGGTCGGATTAGTAGGGCTTTACAGGAGAAAGAATCATCGGGGGTTCGAGATTCAGCATACCCCCGGTTACCCGACTACAACTTTAACATCAACTTAGCAGAGTTAGTGTCGGCTATGAGAAACATTAAGGAGGCTAGATTCCCGAAACTATATCGATCGGATCCTAGTCAAAGGGATCCTAATCTATGGTGTGAGTTCCATCGAACGCATGGTCACATGACTGAGAACCGATGGCACCTTCGTGAAGAAGTTGCAGCATCACTGAAAAATAATCACCTTAGAGAATTTCTAAGTGATCGGGCCAAAAGTAATTATGGGAATTGAAACACTGAGGAGACAGCCAAACCGGCTATAATGTCACCTCGTTTGATGTTAAACATGATCTTTAGAGGTGACGAAGTAAATGGGGTGACATTTTCAGCAGAAAAGAAGAAAAAGATATGGTGGTAACTCATGGCAAGAGGATCCAAGAAGCTTTAGAAGATGATTAAATCACTTTCAAAGAAGAGGATGTTGATGGATTCCTTCTACCACACAATGATGCTCTGGTAATATCGCTTAATTTCTTAGATTGTAAAATTAAACATGTGTTGGTTGATCGAGGTAGTTCGGTCAATATCATTCAATTGAGAGTTTTGGAACAAGCAAAGTTAATCGGAAACATAGTTACGGCAACAAAGCTTTTGGTCGGGTTCAATCTAACAAGTGTAACGACCTGGGAAGATATTTTACTACTCACACATGCCGAAGGCGTAATAAAGACCACTTTATTCGAAGTGGTAGATGGCTACATGGGATGCAATATGATCCTTGGAAGGCCATGGATTCATGATATGAAGGTTGTGCAGGCGACTTATCATCAACTGCTGAAGTTACCCACATCGGAAGGGGTTAAACATGTTAGAGGAGATCAACCAGCTGCAAGAGAAATGAATGCAGTTAACTTGTCCAGTAGCAAGGCAAAAGAAATAAGAAAATAGCAACTACAGGAGTCGGTGCCCTCTTTGATACTCTCAAATTAAACCTAAATAAATGGTGTAAGTCGGTCGATGTTAGATATAATAACCCAACTAGGTTGGGGTAGAATCCCACAGGGAATAGGTGTGTTCAATGCTCTAAGTGTAGCCTCTTTTTCAGAAAAGTTGGTCCAAAAAACACCTAATCATTCTATTTATAATGGTCTAAAAGTCGTGGTAAAAATGACAAAAATGACCCAGCAGATCAAGTCTGCGACCACAGAATGGGTCGCATAATGCTTTTGCGGTCCGCACATCTTCATTTTTCACCGCAGAATTGATCACAAAGTTTTCCAGTTTTCCATCGCATTTTGGTTATGCGATCCACATATTGGTTTCGCGACCGCATAATGTACTGCAAACTCATCTTCACTGGAACTCATTTTGCATTTGTGCGGTCCGCACAAGAGTTATGCGACTGCACAATGGCTCGCAGACTTCACTCTCAAAAACTAGATGGTCTGCTTCACTCTGCGATGGGTCTGCGGTTCGCACATCACTTTTGCGGCCGCAGACCTGCTGCATTTCTGCCTTTTCATAGTTTTTGTCATCTTTTTCATGTTCTTGGCTCTTCAAGTCTGGTTTCTTACAAAATACCAAAACTACATAAGAAATGAATAAATAATGCTTTAAAAGATGAGCTAAACTCGATGTAATTAGTATAAAAAGTGTTGCATTTGTATGGCACATCACTCTTCCATCCCAATTTAAAGATAATGGAGAAGGGTAGTCATGGGATTTCTATCGGGCACCGAGGGTTATTCAGGTACCGGAAGAAAGAAATACAACCAAATCGACCGTATAGGAGCTCGAACAAGTTTCCTTATTCACGGAATTCATAGAAAGAAAGCTTCACTTGGGAACGGGATTGAGCCCCAAACATTAACTAAAGATTATTTATTTTCTTAAAGCTAACATCGATATTTTTTGCATGGTCTCATATAGATATGACAGGTATTCCGTTGGAAGTGGCTGTCCACAAACTATGTTTGGATCTTAATTTCCCTCCACTAAGGCAGAAGAAACGACTGATACTAGAGGTCAGAAATAGGTTTGTCAAAGAACAGGTAATCCGGTTACCAAATATAGGTTCAATTCAATAGGTAAATTATCCCGAATGGTTAGCAAATGTAGTGGTTGTACCTAAAATAACAATAAGTTTATAATCTTTGTAGTTAAAAAAGATTTGAACAAGGCATGCTCTAAGGACTCTTTCTCGTTGCCAAACGTTGGTCAAATGATTAATGCTACGGCCGAGCATAAGTTAATGAGTTTTCTTGACGTGTATTCCGGATATAATCAAATTAAGATGCACCTGGAAGATCAAGAAAAAATCATGATTATCACAAATTTTGGCACGTATTGTTATAATGCGATGCCTTTTGGGCTTAAGAATGCCAGAGCCACTTACTAGAGGCTCGTTAATAATATTTGAATAGAAAATTGGTAAAACAATGGGGGTTTATATTGATGATATGTTGGTTAAGTCTCTTAATGCAGAAGATCATTTGGCTCATCTACAAGAGATATTTGATATTCTGAAAATACAACATGAAGCTCAATCCCGAAAAATGCGCGTTCGAAGTTGGTTCTGGAAAGTTTCTGGGGTTTTTGGTCTCTCATTGAAATAAACCCCGATAAGATAAAAGCACTTGAGGATATCCTTGATAAATTAACAAGTGTGAAGGAAGTGCATAGGTTGACCAAAAGGTTGCCGACCCTAAGCAGGTTTATATCAAGATCCTCGGAGAAATGTCATCATTTCATTTCACTCTTGAAAAAGAAGAATTATTTCGTGTGGACTCCAGAATATGAACAAGCGTTGAAAGACATAAAAAGGTACCTGTCTAGTCCTCTACTGTTGTCAAAGCCGATGGAAGGTGAATAGTTGTTAATTTATCTAGCGGTTTCGCAAGTAACAGTAAGTACTATTCTGATACACTCAAATTACCGATAAATAAATGGTGTAAGGCGATCGATGTCAAATATAATAGCCCAACTAGGTTGGAGTTGAATCCCACAGGGAATAGGTCTATTCAAAAAGTGACAAAAATAACCCGGAAGATCAATTCTGCTACCGCAGTATGGGTCGCATAACGCTTTCGTGGTCCGCACATCTTCATTTTTCACCGCAAAATTGATCACAAAGTTTTCTAGTTTTCAATCGCATTTTGGTTATGCAGTCCGCATATTGGTTTCGCGACCGCATAACGTACCGCAAAGTCATCTTCACTGGAACTCCTTTTGCATTTGTGCATCACTATGCGGTCCGCACAAGAGTTATGTGACCGCACAATGGCTCGCAGACTTGACTCTCAGAAACTGGGATGGTCTGCTTCACTTTGTGATGGGTATGCGGTCCGCACTTCACTTTTGCGGTCGCAGACCTGCCGCATTTCTACCTTTTCGTGGGTTTTTGTCATCTTTTTCATGTTCTTTGCTCTTCAAGTCTGGTTTCTTGCAAAACACAAAAACTACATAAGAAATGACTTATAATGCTTTGAACGATGAGATAAAGTTGATGTAATTAGTATCAAAAGTGCCGCAGTACAACGGCACATCAACACCCCAACTTAGACTCTTGCTTGCCCTCAAGCAACTAAAAAGTCAGCCGACCAAATACTATTCTACTTCCGACTGATCACAAAGCAGCAGTGACTATGGATGGTGCTGATTGTTAGCTAACAAGCATGTAACTTCTTTTATTCATCCTTCTTTGAAGAAAAAGATCATTTAACAGTTGGAATAATCAGTTTGTGAGCTTTGACCTTCAAGAGCAATGACAAATATCTACCCATAGCTAGATATGCACTTGTATCCTACTTTAAGAAGCATAACTTCTGCTAAATCTTGTAATTCATGCGTTCTCACATCAAAGAAAATCCCCAACTCAACACAAATGTACAGGGGATACAATCAAACACTCTTGCACTCAGAAAGAAGGCTAAGTGCTATAAGTATCAATCCATATGCTTGACCTTATTTTAACTCATTGCTACCTTAGGAATAATTGGTTATAGATCAAAAGGGACTTTTTAAGGGTTGTAGTGTAGGCTTCGGGACGGGTTGGATGAATATTTGGAATATAGTGACTATACCCTCCTTCAACGCTACACACATTTTTTTCTTTTTGCACTTTGCTTCTTTTTAAACCACATAGACCTTATTGACCCCTAGTTACCAACATAGACCACCTCAAAGTATCTCTCTAATTTTCGCAAGACTCCACACATTTTTATTTGTTATTTATTCATATATAAATGTATAAATATTTTCTTTTGCTTTTCTTTTAGAGCTTGAATATATTCATATAAACAACTTTGAGGTGTATGCTTCTACACACAATGTACATCTTCACCATTTCCCAATTGATACCAACACCCCCAACATAGGCTTTTAGCCCCATTCTCAACATTCAAGGAGGAACGGGTTCAAAAGAGGGGATTATTTCACAAAAGGGTAAAGGTTTGTAATGTAGTAGCCAAATAAAAGGTTAAGGCTCAACGGAGGATAACTAGGATAATAAATGCACTAGGGAGGTCAATTTGGTCAAAAATTAGTTAGCAATCACAAAGAGAGCCTAAGATCATTTCGACACCCAATCATCAACCTAGGATTTTCATTGAAGAACCAACCGGGAAAGTTCTAGACATTACAAGTTGAGCACATGCATTATTTTCACAAATTCTCACCACTCACGGCGCATGAACTGCTCGAATCGGCCTAATTTCATCCCTCAAGTGAATACAACGTAATTCAATGCTACATCACATGATATTTGACATTCTAGGTAAGCACAAAGTCAAAGAGCGAGCCTCGATTTCACAAGAATGACTAATTGTTTATTTAGAAAATTTGAAAGGTGCAATTTATTCCACAAAAACTTATCAAATGCTTGAATCTAGAACAAAAGCACCAAACAAGTCAAAACGTTTTATGCTACAACCATGGTTCTACTATTACACCCTTGGAAAAGAACCCGACAAAGAAAAACCAAAAGGAGTTCATTACTATATACAAATCTACATTATTAAGACTAAGAGTTTATATACAAGTTGCAAAAGTTGACTACCCCACCCCCAACCTAAGAACATGCATTGTCCCCAATGCATTGAGAAAGTAAGAGCAAACTTTAGGGGCTTCCTGGGGCGCACTAGGCGCTTAGAGGGGTTGGAATATCTGAGGCGGCCGTGGGGTCAGGAGCTCACACTGTGGAGGCAGTGGGTGGAGCCTCTAACTGGACAGTGGTGTCCAATACCAAAGTAGGAAGCTCTGCCAGTTGCGGAGCCGGGTCCTGGACATGGGAGCTGCTGGCCTCACCCGTTGATGGTTGCGTGGTCGTGGTGGTAGGTTTGGTAACCATATCTGCAAGGGAGTGTGCGATGGCTGTCTGCGAATCCGCTTCCTCCTCACCCAGTTCCTCTGTAGACACAGCAACTTGTTTGCCTCTTTTTTTCCTTTGATCACCACCCTCCTCAAGTAGTTTCTCCTCATCTATCTCCTCACGAGACTCTCCTGATTCTTCGTATGAAAGATTACCGGTGTGTGTAATAGAACCCGGAGCTGGTGAGATGTCAGTTGCATGTACCTCCTCAGCTGACAGGAGGTTTGTGATATCCAGATCAAGAATTGGCACGTGGGAGGTGCCAGTGCCATGCTCTCCCTCTACCGAAAGAAGGCTAGTCAAGTCAAGTCAAACTCCAGTATCTGTATCCTATGCAACTCCAACTTGAGCTCATTCTACCTTTTCAAGGTGAGCTTCAAAGTGCTTAAGTCGATCCTCATATGATAGATGTTACCTTTGAAGATCATTTACTGAGGATTGGAGCGGGGCTAATGCTTGCCGGATGAGCAATGGAAGTTCTTTTGTCAGCTTGTCTACTTTGGCATTTTCATGTTATGCCAGTAGACTAAACATAGCAGGCAGTGAGACAGGTGGTTTTGTAGTAGCCGGTCTAGGATTAGATGTGGAGGTAAGTGGTGCTGAGAAAGTGTCTGGCATTGATGAGGTAGCAGGAGTTGGTAAAGTGGAAGAGGCCATAGGGATAGGGAGTGATTTCTTTGGTGGATTCGACCACATTCTCCGAAGCATCAATGTGCCGAGTGATGTCAATGTCTTGAACAGCTTTTATTATGCAGTCATGTTTGGGGAATGGAGGAACCTCTGCGTCTGCACACAAAGCATGGATTAATCATGGAAAAAGGAGTGAACTTTCTGTCTGATTTGCCCGAACCCCAATCTCATGGAATATGATCTCTCCCACGTCAATCTTGATACCCGACATGATGGAAGCAATGAGGATCACCTTCTCTATACTAATGTCAGTCTCATTTCTCGTTGGCAGTATACGAGAACAGACAAAACTTAGCCAATACCGTCTTTCCTAGGTGAAATCCCTCTTGTGAATCTTGTGGCCTATTACAATCTAGGGTGGAGTTCCCTTGGCTATGACTGAGGCTACCAAGAGCACACTCAAATTCCTTATTTGTGATTTTTGCGTCATATTCTGCCATGCCTGGTTGCCAAGATTCAAATATACATCATTGATTGACTGGCCACGACAAGATATTGCAACTCTGTGGACTGTGATAGAGGTCAAGTATGCATGGTGTCTCTTTTGTTCTTTGGTCCTAGATGTGACATATGCAGCATAAAACTCTCGAACAAGTGTCTCGTTGTATTCCCCGGGACCTTAGTGAAGCACTCCCATCCCCTTTTTTGGATATTTTCTAGCACATGGGGGTAATGTTCTCTAAGATCGTTCATACTCAGTTGCTTTTCTTCGAGGATCTTTCTTTTTGCCAAGCCATCTCTGTACCTATTCCAAGAGCCGGTGATCCCAACTCTGATATCCTCACCACTCTTCCTGTGTGCTTCGGCATGGAGGTCAACTGGTGGCACAAGGTCAAGTTGTGCCTCCTCCTCTTCAAACTGGGAGGCACGCTCATGTGAATTTCTGGACATGCCAGGACATTTGCATTGAGATTGCTATGATTGTGGGCTCATAGTTGAAGCCTGTTTCTTTACTCGAGTGGTGGGTGTTCGCGATGCTAAGGATTTATTTGGTCCCTTTCTTGCCAATTAACGAGGGGTGAGTACACGATAGGGCATGTGTGTGTAACATATGGAAGAGAAATGACAGACACAAAATGTTCTTCGAGTCGTTATGCAATCACAGAACAACTCTATGGACCACAAACCACAACGCAGAATGTAACCATCAAAAGCAACAACAAAAAATTATGCGGGCCGCAAAAGTAGTCGCCGAATAGGTGTGCGACCGCAGATCGATCGCATTTTGAGCTTTGAACATAGCTTGACTCTGCATTTGTCTGCGACCATTATGTGTTCCACAAACCAATTTTGCGGCCGTAGACTCAACATCACAGTTATTTCCACAACACCCAATCGTACAATGATTCTACGGACCGCAAAACAGTTATGCGGTCCGCAAAGTCCATTGTCCCTACAGCCAATATTGCACAAGTCATGTTGTTCTACACAGCTAGTGCACAATTTCACAAAGTAATTACCCACAAACAATATTCGTTCAATTATACACCCCACCCATCAATGCCCATCGTATATTGCCAACACTCACTACACCCACGCTCAAATTAGTGACCCTAACCCTAACCCCCCTAATTTTAATCAACCCACAACAAATATTTCTTCCCAAAATGGGTTCCTAGTACAAGAGACAAAAGGAAAACTAGAGAGAAAAGGATATCATAGATTAGGTAGGAGAATGAGGCAAATAATATCGAAATTTTCAAATCAAATGAGCAAGAGGAGGGTCAGAAAATCACTTACCATATTGTCGGAAAATTTGAGCAAGTGACGTGGATTTGATTCATGTGAGCAAGGTGAGCTTCTTGTTCCTTTTTCTCTTCTTTCTTTTAAAAAAAATTCTTTTTGTTCCTGTTGTCTATTGCTTATGTTGTTTAGAGATGATAGAAAGAGATGAGAGAGATGGTGGGTAGGGTTTTATATGTGGCAGTTCAGCATTGGATTTACCATCGCAAACCACACTATCTGGCCGCATATGTGTTTTGCGAAGGATTATTACATGTGGAAAGTGCAACAGGTGTGCGACCCATTTTGCGGTCGCAGAACGGTTATGCGGGCCGCAGAAGGTGAATTGTCTCCACATTTTTAAGGCCCAATTTGAATGGTGTTCTGCTTGTGTCTGCGACCATTATATTATCTGTAGACCCTTTATGCGGCCGCATATGTTGCCGCAGAACAACAGCTAAAACTCAGCTTGCTTTCCTTCATTTTCCCTCTGCATTTGCATCCTATTTCTTTGTATTTTGGGCAACCTACATTCTTACAAACACGTCAAACTGTTCAACACATACAAGTAAACCTACAAAAATAAAAAAAATCTAACAAAATGTTACCAACACATGGGTTGCCTCCCAAGAAGTTCTTGATTTAACGTCGCAGCACGACGATGTTTCCCCCATTTTGGCTAATCAGTGGTGGGGATTGGTACAGGACCATCCTTGAGTGAGAATTGTTCCACCAGTTGCCTTTCTCCAATGGTTCCGAGGTAACGCTTGACCCTTTAGCCATTTACTTTGAAATTTCGAGTCCCGTCCTCGGATTCTAATTTAATAGTACCATAGGAAGACACACTCACAACTTTGAATGGGCCAGTCCATTTGGATTTGAGTTTGCCCGGGAAGAACTTCAATCTTGAGTTGAAGAGTAAAACCAAGTCACTGGATTTGAATCGCCGCTTCAAAATCTTCTTGTCATGAACAAACTTCTTTCTTTCTCTATACATGGTTGCATTCTCATAGGCATGGAAACAGAACTCTTCCATCTCGTTGAGTTGTGTCATCCTAAGATTAGCAGCTTCGGCCCAGTCAAGATTTAACTTTTTCAATGCCCACATGGCTTTGTGTTCAAGTTCCACTGGCAAGTGACAAGCCTTACCGAAAACCAACTAGTATGGTGAGGAGCCAATGGGTGTCTTAAATGTCGTTCGATAGGACTACAATGCATCATCTAGCTTCTTTTACAAGTCGGTCCTGTTTGCATTAATATTTTTTGCTAGAATGTTTTTGATCTCCCGGTTGGAGACTTCAACTTGATCGCTTGACTGAGGATGATAAGGAGTGGCCAAGTGTGCTTAACTCCATATTTTTAGAGCAACCCGGCAAAATCCTTGTTGCAAAAGTGAGAACCACCATCACTAAGGATGACCTTTGGGGTTCCAAACCGAGTAAATATGTTCTTCTTCAAGAAGGCAGTTACACTTCTTGCCTCATTGTTCGGCAAGGCAATTGCTTCGACCCATTTGGAGACGTAATCTAATTCCACCAAGATATATGTCATGTCGTAAGAGCTTACGAAGGGACCCATGAAATTTATCCCCCACACATCAAAGATCTCGATCTCCATCACAAAGTTTATAAGCATCTCATGCCTTCTAGAAATTGACCCTTGTCTTTGACATGATCACATGCCTTGACCATTTGGTTTGCATCTTGGTAGATCGGCAGCCAATAATAGCCACATTCAAGCACTTTTGCCGTAGTACGATTTCCACTGTGGTGACCCCCAACTGGGGAGTCATGACATGCTTTGAGAATTTGAATTACCTCATCTTTTGGAACACAACGCCGAATGATGTTGTCGTTGCAAATTCGGAACAAAAAGGGTTTCTCCTATAGTGTTGCCTACACTCCCGCAAGAACTTTTTCTTTTAATAAGCTTCCAATCCGTCGGGGATGAGGTCACTAACCAAGAAGTTAGAGATATCGGAATACCAAGGAATGGAGGTGCTAGATATTGCCAATAAGTGTTCATCTGGGAAGGCATCATTAATTTCAAGATCTTCATTTGGTCTCCCTGCCTCTTCAAGCCTAGATAAGTGATCCGCAACTTGAATCTCTGTTCCTTTCCGATCTTTGACTTCAAAGTCAAACTCTTGTAACAAAAGAATCCACCTAATCAATCTTGGTTTATATCCTTCTTCTCCATAAGGTAGCGGAGAGCAGCATGATCAGTGTAGACTATCACTTTGGATCCCAACAAATAGGCCCGGAATTTTTCAAAAGCCTAGACAATTAGCAAGCAGTTCTTGCTCAGTTATAGTGTAATTCATTTGTGCGCCATTGAGTGTCTTGCTTGCATAGTAGACAGGATGAAGAATCATGTTATGATGTTGACTAAGCACTACTCCAATAGCTACACCATTGGCGTCACACATGAGTTCAAATGGAAGAGACCAATCGGGTGTGACAATAATAGGTACAGTGGTGAGCTTTGCTTTCAATTCCTCAAAAGCTTTGAGGAACTTCTCATCGAACTCAAACTTAGCATCCTTTTCAAGTCCTTGATAAATTGCCTATAAAAACCGGCATGCCCCAAAAAGCTCCGACACCTTTGACCGAAGTGGGAGGAGGAAGCTTGGAAATTACCTCAATCTTTACTCGATCAACCTCAATGCCTTGTTTGGAGATTTTATGGCCAAGGAAAATGCCCTCGTCCACCATGAAGTGACATTTTTCCCAATTTAGTACAAAGTTTGTCTCCTCACATCTTTTGAGCACTTGCCTAAGGTTTTCAAGGAAATGCTCAAAGGAATCACCAACCACAGAGAAGTCATCCATGAACACCTCTAAGAAATCCTCTACCATGTACGAGAAGATTGACATCATGCATCATTAAAAAGTAGTCGGGGCATTGCATAGGCCAAATGGCATCCGGCTAAAAGTAAAGGTCCCATACGGACATGTGAATGTCGTCTTATCTTGGTCCTCTAAGGCTATGTTGATTTGCTTGTAGCTAGAGTAACCATCCAAGAAGCAATAAAATAACCTTCCCGCTAGCCGATCAAGCATTTGATCAATAAAAGGCATAGGGAAATGGTGTTTGCAAGTAGCACTATTGAGCTTCTGGTAGTTCATGCAAACTCTCCATCCGGTCACTGTCCTCGTTGGAATGAGTTCATTTTTGTCGTTTTGAATCATGGTCATGCCTCCTTTCTTTGCCACACATTGCACAGGACTCACCCAAGGACTATCGGCAATGGCGTAGACAACCCAGGCATCCAACCATTTTATGATTTCTTTCTTCACCACCTCTTGCATGGAAGGATTTAACCTCCTTTGATGATCCATGCTAGGTTTGCTTTCTTCCTCCAGTTGTATCTTGTACTCACAAATTCCGGCGGGAATCCCTCAGATATCCGCTATATTCCACCCAATGGCTTGCATGTGCTCTCTCAAGATATCCAATAAGTGTTCAACATGCACATCATCCAACAAAGAAGAAACAATTACGGGTAGAGTTTCATTAGAGACAAGAAATTTATACCTTAAGTGTGGCGGAAGTGGCTTGAGCTCAAGTTATGGCGGCTCGACAATTGAAGACTTAGCGGGAGGACTGACTCTATTCTCTAAGTCAAGAGAAAACTTCTGTGGTGCATAAGTATAGGACCCAAGCCCTTCCAACGCATTCACCGATTCCAAGTATCCTTCCATGTCCTCACCATCAAAATTCACCACAATAGCCGCCAATGCCTCACCAAGGCATTCCTCTTACATCTTCACCTCGACGGTATCCTCTACCACATCAACAACATCAATGACTGAGATACTCTCGTATTCATGTGGCAATTTCATACCCTTACTTGCTTGAAAGGTAACTTTTTCGTCATTATCGCAGAACTTAATCTCACTTCGTTCTGAGTCCATAAGTCCTCTCCCGCTAGCCCCCCAAAATAATAGGGATCTCTTTATCAACAGCACAATCGAGAATAACAAAGTCGGCGGAGAGGAGAACTTCCCTACTTTCACAAGAACATCATCAACTATTCTCATCGGTCGCTTTATTGAACGGTCGGCCATTTGCAACCTCATACTTGTAGGCCTAGGCATTCCAAATACCTCTTTCTTGTAGATAGCAAGGGGCATTAAGTTGATGCTAGCCCCATTATCACAAAGGGCTCGTGCAAAGTCACACAATCCAATAGTGCGTGGAATAGTGAAGGCGCCCGGGTCTTCTTTCTTTTGAACGGCGGTTGTTACAATGATGGAACTGAACCGGTGAGTGACATTCGCCACTTCATTCTTGGTGGTTTTCTTTTTAGTGATCCAATCCTTCAAAAACTTAGCAAAACTCGGCATCTCTTGAAATTCTTCCACAAATGTAATGTTCACCGATAATTGCTTTAGGATGTCATAGAACTTCTCGAGTTTGCTATCATCAGCCCTTCTAGCGAGTCTTTGGGAGAAAGGAGGAGGAGGTCTAGGAATTGATGCTAGAGGATTTGGTGCCTCTATTACCTTTTCCTTAACCTCTTCATGGTTCACATCTTGAGCTTTCACCTTCTTCGGGAGTCTTTCAACTTCAACAACATTTGGCACAACTTTTGCCTCTACTTCTTGTTCAAAATCCTCCAGTTTGACCACTTGTTCATTCTCTCCTTGAAGTAGTTTCCCGCTTCGAGTTGTAATGTCCAAGCAATGAGAAGTTGGGCCACTCCCACTACCTTTTGGGTTTGCAATTGAATCACTTGGGAGCGTGCCTTTTTGCTTCGGATTTTGCTCTCTTGAGAAATCCTTCATTTGCATTTCCAACTTTTGAATCGATACGGTGTGAGAACCCACAAGCTCGGTCATATTTTTCATTGAAGTGTCGGTTCTCTCTTGATTTTGCAATACTTTTTCAAGCATGTTTTCCAACTTGGACTCACTTGAATAACTCTCCTTCCAATGTGGAGAGTTAGAATATTTCCCCTTCGGTGGAACATAGGGGTTTGAACTCCGATTTGAAAAGTTGTTGTTGGTGTTACTCCAATTTCTTTGATTTGAACTACCTTGGTCGTTTCGCCATTGTTGGTTGCCTCGCCCTTGCGGGTTAGACCTCCATTGGCGTTGTTGTCCTGAACCTTGGTAGGATTGTCTTTGATATCCTCCTTCTTAATTGTTGACATAATTTGCTTCTTCTTATTCCTCATTTGACATGGTTCCACATCTTCCACAACATTCACCTTTTTTGTTTGGCTTTCAGTGAACATTTTCGTCAACACGTTGACATTTGTGGCAAGTCCGGCAATTACTTGATCTCTTTCTTGGTTCTCCTTAATCATGTTGGTCAAGGAAGGAGTACCATATGGAATTCCACCCATGGTGTCTTGTGATGCCAAGATTGGTTATGTTCGGCCATTTTGTCGAACACTTAAGTGATCCTTGCAAATGTTTTATCCATAAATGATCCATCTGCCGCATTTTTGGCTATGGATTGATTCATAGGATCCAAGCCCATGTAAATTTTCTCCAACAAATATGATCCGGAAAGCATGATTCGAAGACCTCACCAAATATAGCTTTAATCTATCCCACGCCTCATGTAGATGCTCTCCCGGTAATTTCTTGAAGAAGAAACTTTTATCCCGAAGCCCATACTTCTTGCTTTGTGGGAACCACTTTGCCAGGAAAGCTTGGACTAGTTGGGGACAAGCGTGGATGGAATTAGGAGGTAGATTTTGGATCCACTGTCTTGCCTCTCCGGTTAAAGAGTACTTGCACACCCTCAACCTTAGGGCATCATCCAAGACATTATTCTGCTTATGCATTGCACATACACCCAAAAAATTTCTAAGATGTTGTATAGGGTCGTCATCAGTGGAATTTCGGAACAACCCCTCCGCCTTTAGGATTAGGATTAGACTGTGATACACTTTAAAGGTAGCAGCGTCAACTCTAGGAGGTACAATGGTGTTTATATCCTCAATATACTCATCTATATCCGCAAATACGTTCTCTTCATCCGCCTCGCCCATGATTACCTAATGACTCCAACCTAGCAAGCAAGATGGAATAGAAGAAGACATAAAGTAAAGCACACACTAATTAGTAATTTCAAAACCGTATTCCCCGTCAATGTTGCCAAATTTTGATACGCTCAAATTACACCTAACTAAATGGTGTAAGGTGGTCGATGTCAAATATAATAACCAACTAGGTTTGGGTCGAATCCCACAGGGAATAGGTGCGTTCAATGCTCTAAGTTTAGCCTCTTTTTCAGAAAAGATGGTCCACGAAAACCTTAATCTTTCTATTTATAATGGTCTAAAAGTCGTGGTTAAAAAGACACAAAATGACCCTGCAGATCAAGTCTGCGACCGCAGAATGCGTCGCATAACGCTTTCATGGTCCGTGCATCTTCACTTTTCACTGTAGAATTGATCACAAAGTTATTCAGTTTTCCATCGCATTTTGGTTATGCGGTCCACATATTGGTTTCGCGACCGCATAACGTACCGCAAAGTCATCTTCACTGGAACTTCTTTTGTATTTGTGTGATCACTATACGGTCCGCACAAGAGTTATGCGACCGCAGAATGGCTCGCGGACTTGACTCTCAAAAACTGGCAGGGTCTGCTTCACTCTGCGATGGGTCTGCGGTCCGCACATCACATATGCAGTCACAAACCTACCGCATTTCTGCCTTTCCATGGGTTTTTGACATCTTTTTCATGTTCTTAGCCCTTCAAGTCTGGTTTCCTGCAAAACACCAAAACTACATAAGAAATGACTTGTAATGCTTTAAAAGATGAGCTAAAGTCGATGTAATTAGTATCAAAAGTGTCGCATTTCTACAGCACATCACTCTTCCATCCCGATTTGAAGATAATGGAGAAGAGGAGTCATCGGATTTCTATCAGGCACCGAGGACTTTTCAGGTACCGGAAGAAACAAATTCAACCAAATCGACCGCAGAGGAGCTCGAACAAGTTGCCTTATTCACGGAGTTCTAAGATAGAAAGCTTCACTTGGGAACACGGAGCCCCAAACATAAACTTAAAATTATTGATTTTCTTAAAGTCAACATCATTTGTTTTGCATGGTCTCATTTAGATATGACAGGTATTCCGTTGGAAGTGGTTGTCCGCAAATTAAGTTTGCATCCTAACTTCCCTCCAGTAAGGCAGAAGAAATGGCCGATATCAGAGGTCAGAAATAGGTTTGTCAAAGAAGAGGTAACCCGGTTACCGAATATAGGTTCAATTAAAGAGGTAAATTATCCCGAATGGTTAGCAAATTTAGTGGTTGTACCTAAAAAACCAATAAGTTTATAATGTTTGTAGATTATAAAGATTTGAACAAGGCATGCCCTAAGGACTCTTTCTCGTTACCAAACATTGATCAAAAGATCGATGCTATGGCCAGGCATAAGTTAGTGAGTTTTCTTGACGCGTATTCCAAATATAATCAAATTAGGATGCACCCGAAAGATCAAGAAAAAATCATGTTTATCACAAATTTTGGCACATACTGCTATAATGCGATGCCTTTTGGGCTTAAGAATGCCGGAGCCACTTACTAGAGGCTCGTTAATAAAATATTTGAACAGTAAATTGGTAAAACAATGGAGGTTTATATTGATGATATGTTGGTTAAGTCTCTTAATGCAGAAGATCATTTGGCTCATCTACAAGAGATATTTGATATTCTGAGAAAAGTACAACATGAAGCTCAATCCCAAAAAATGCGCTTTCGGAGTTGGTTCTGGAAAGTTCCTGGGGTGTTTGGTCTCTCATTGAAATAAACCCCGATAATATAAAAGCACTTGATGATATCCTAGATCAATTGACAAGTGTGAAAGAAGTGCAAAGGTTGACCGAAAGGTTGGCGGCCCTAAGAAGGTTTATATCAAGATCCTCGAAGAAATGTCATCATTTCATTTCACTCTTGAAAAATAAGAATGATTTTTTGTGGACTCAGAAATATGAACAAGTGTTGAAGACATAAAAAGGTACATGTCTAGTCCTCTACTATTGTCAAAACCGATGGAAGGTGAGCAGTTGTTAATTTATCTAGCGGTTTCGAAAGTAGCTGTAAGTGACGTTCTAAACCGACAGGAGGAAGGTACACAACTTCCTATTTATTATGTTATTAAAGTTTTATCGGGAGCGGCGACACGTTATCCATACCTTGAAAAGTTGTCCCTAGCTCTCGTAATCACCTCTCGAAAGCTTAGGCCTTATTTTCAATGTATCTCATAGCAGTTGTGACAACTTTTCCCTTGAGGAATGTCCTTCATAAGCCTAAATTATCAGGTCGATTGGCTAAATGAGCCGTAAAAGTTAGTGAATTCGACATTGAATATAAACTCAAGATTGAGATCAAGTCACAAGTTTTGGACAACTTCGTGGTTGACTTTAGTCCGAGAATAATGGCTTTAGCTGCTAAAGAAGCAGTGCTGGCGTTGGGAACTGTCTCTGGTATATGGACCTTGTTTATGGATGGAGCTTCTAATGTAAAAGGGTTCGATCTTGGGATAGTATCAATCACTCCTTCGAGAGAAACCTTGAGATAAGCCATTAGAACTCTACCATTAACTAACAGTGAAGCCGAGTACGAGAGGCTTTGGTTGCAGAACTTGATTTAGCTCGAGGACTAGGATCCGAGGTGATTAAAATAAAGTGCGACTCCCAGCTGGTAGTGAACCAGGTATCTGAAATTTTTGACACCAAGGAGGAGAGCATGCAGCAGTACTTGAATAAGGCTCAAGTATTACTTTCCCAGTTCAGGGAATGGTTGATCATCCACATTCGAAGATAAGAAAATGTGGAGATTTACGCATTAGCCAATTTGGTGTAGTCCACGGAAATGAAAGGAGTTGATTCTTATGCGGTCATTCAAATGTTGCATTCGGTATTGGACGTGGATGGATATTGTGAAGTAACTCAACCAACCTAATTTAGGATTGGAGAAATGCGCTTATAGAGTATTTAAGACATGGAAAATTGTCTAAAGATCAAAAAGCATCCCGGGCGCTATGAACTAAAGCTGCTCGTAATTGCCTTGTTGACGGTCAATTATACAAAAGATATTTTCAAGGACCATTGGCTCAGTGTTTAGGGACATCGGAGTCTGACTACGTGATGAGAGAAGTTCACGAAGGAGTGTGTGGAAATCACTCAGGGACATCGGAGGCTGACTATTTTCCCGAATGGAGCAAGACGTGAAGGTATTTGTACAAAAATGTGATAAGCGTCAGCGTCATGTACAGTTAGTGCATCAACCAGCAACTTCTGCATTCGGTGGTGTCACCATGGCCATTCATGAAATGGGGGATGGACATAATTGGTCCCTTACCACAAGGGCTTGGGCAGGTAAAATTTCTTTTGGTTCTAACTGACTATTTCACTAAATGGGTTAAAGCGGGTGCTTACGAAAATATTGGAGATCGAGAAGTTATATATTTAATATGGGATCACATCATCTGTCGGTTTGAAGTACCAATAGAAATGGTTTGTGACAATGGGCCGCAATTTGTAGGTTCCAAAGTCACAAAGTTTTTGGAAGGATTGAAGATCAAATGGATTTGGCTAATTCTGCGATTGAAGATTCGAGGACACCGACTGGGATTTCAGGGCTAAGGTTCAGGGATTTGGAATGGGGAGGTCAAGGGGGTTCTAGGGTGTGAAGGTGGGGTCATTTGGAGCTTCGCCGCCGGCGGCGGCGATTTCCGGCCAGCGGCGGACGGCGGAGGGACGGTGGTAGACGGTGGGGTGACGGCGGGGATGTGGTGGTGCTACGCCGGCTATATCAGGGGCTTGTGAGAGATGGTGAGGCAGGGGGTTCTGGGGGGGGGGTGGCTATGTTCGGACATTTATATATTAAACGACGTGGGCTTCAGGACCGTCCGATCAAGAAACCTCGACGGTCCTGATTGAATGAGCCCAAACGACGTCGTTTTAATGATCTGGGGACTGGACCGGGTGAGATTGGACTGGGTTTGGACGGGTTTCAGATGTGCAAAGGTTTGGGCTTGGGGTGTATTTGGCCCAAATTCGGGTCTTTATTAAGGAACCATTTTTCTTTTCTTTTTCTTTTCAAATTAAAACAAAAAATCTAAATTAACTCTAAAAACTAAATTAACCTACCCAACTATATTAAGCTCTAATTAATAACCAACACAAATTAGTTAAAAACCAATTTAAGTGACAACTGAACAAAATTCAAAGCTAAAATTAAATAAATCATTTTTTGTGATTTTTTTTTGTATTTTTGTAAAACCCTAATGACTAATTAATCTAAAACATATAGAATTAAATCCTAAATGCAAATGCAATGCGTATTTTTGTATTTTTTATGAATTAAAATGCTACACATTTTTTGTATTTTTATGAATTAAAAATGCAACATATTTTTTTATATTTTTTTTAATGTAATAAAAATGCGCAGACAAAAAATGCAAACAAGACACCAAAATTATGCAATTAATTCCTAGAAATCAAATAATTAAAGGGAAAATCCTAATTTTAATGGATTTGTAGGAGTAAATTAAACATGGCAAAAATCACATGCTCACAGGTTGAACTTCATGATGCAGTAACTGCCGCGACCGAGCGTGAGTCTGCTTTCGTGGAGAAAATCAACAACATGGAAGCTAGCTTATGCTCCAAAGTCGAAGAGGCTACTACCGCCGAGGATAAGAGAGCCAGAATGGAGGAAAGGTTCTAAAAGGTCATGGAGTAGAACCGTAAACATGCGAGAACCATTACCGACTTGATTCTAGGATCAGTATTGTGAGAGCTGAAAATAATCAGCTTCAATCCAATATCGAGAAGATCCAAGCTAAACTCTAAGATCAACAGGACTCTTTCCTTCTCGATAAAACCTATACAATTTACCACGTGAGGAGAAAGACTTTGGAGGCCAAGAAGGCATTGCAAACATAAATGATTACATTGCCAAAGCTCGTGGATTGGAGATAACTGCTCTCGACAACATTCCTGCTTGACCCATTGCTTTAAGCTCTTCGAACACCAGCTTTGAGTATTCGGGAACCGAAGAGGAAGCTGAAGAAGAAGAAGAAGAAGAAGAAGAAGAAGAAGATAAGGATGAAGGCCTTGGACCAGATGCAGAACAATCTTCACCTGCAAATAAAGCAGAAGACACCTCTCTTCCTTCGAAAACAATTGATGTGTTTATTTTACTTTTCCTTTTTAACTATGGCAAAAACTCTTTCTTGAGTTTGGCATTTTAAGTAATGAAAGAAATCTTTTGCTTAATTATTATGCAAAAATTATTCCTTTTATTTAACTAATAAAGCTCGGGAATTCTTTTTACATCTGATAATTTTGATCTCGGGCATTCATGATTCCGGTATCTACCCTTTGACTATATATGAGAGTTTCATAAGAGAGGGCCCTTATGTTTACGGTGCTCTTGAAGAGGACGTCTCTTGTTCATCTCGGCACAAACATTTGAAGTTTAATTAACTTTTAAATGAAAAAGATATTAACTTATCGTTTGGACAAAAAGAACTTTGATTTATTCCTTCCGTTCTCAAAAGTACATTTACATAAACATTTATTTACTTAGGTAAATAAAGCTGCCATACATGTGGCTAACTTGTATAACTTATTTCTACGAGGCTGATCATGCAGTCCCCGGTTCTGATAAGATTTCACCCCCGGTTCTAGTAGTCCCCGGTCTTTGTGAAACTCTAAGTGCTCTAAGTAATAGTCCCCCAGTGTTCGGATGCTAAGTATGAGAATTCAAACACTAGAGATCTTGCTATAATTGATGACCCTTTCTTCGTAGTATGCTTTACATTGCTGTCTCATTAAAACCCTTGCAAGAAAAACCCAATTGGACAAAAACTATACGAAGGGAAAAAGAGTGCAGCACATACTTTCAATATCAGCAAGAATCTTTAGCAGTAATACCTTTTGAGGCGAGTCATGTTCCAATTGCTTGGCAATTTAACTCCATCTTGATTTTCCAACTGATATGAACCCTTATCAATTACAACTGAATCCGGTAAGTCCTTCCCACATTGGTCCCAGCTTTCCGACATTAACTTCTTGGGTACTTTTAGTTACTTTTCTCAAAACCAAATCTCTGACTTTGAAATAATGAAGATTCGTGCTGCGGTTATAATATCCTTTCATCCTTTGATTTTGTTCTACCATCCTTTCAAAAGCCAAATTTTGATGATCTTCAAGCAAATCTAGCTTAATCAACAGTGCTTCATATTTGCTCTCCTTGTTTGCGTGGGAATACCTTATGGTCGATTATCCAATCTCCACCGGGATCAAAGCTTCCGCCATACACAAGTGAAAATGGTGTTTCACTCGTGCTCGACTTCACCATTGTTTGATATGCCCATAACACACCTGTTAGCTCATCCGACCAATTAACTTTAGCATCTTCTAACTTCTTTTTGAGGTTTTGAATTATTACCTTGTTGGTTGACTCCGCTTGTCTGTTAGCACTTGGATGGTATGGAGAAACCCTAGTTTGTCTGATGGCCCTCAAATTAACACCCTAGCCTTGCCTTCACTTTCTCATTACAAATATCCAAACACTTTCCTTCGAATCTGCCTAGAATTTGTCGAATGACGATTGTTTTTGAGCCAAGAACCCTAGCGCCGCCACAAGATCCCTTGGTGGCAGCGCAACCCCAATCTTCCCCAAATTCACACCCTACAACCCCTGGACCTCCCTCACCCCTAATCCCTAACTAAATCCCTTCAAAACCCGTTGAAACTTGACGAACATTGAATCTAGGGTTGTCCACTTCTGGGTGTTTTGAGGATTTTCAAAGTCGAGTGAACTCAGGTTAATATTATAGGTCTATTTCTTATGAAATTGACGTATAATATTAACTTGAAGTTAATTTCGAAAGTTTTTATGAAGGCCAAATTTCAGTAAGTGTTTTTCTCTGTCTTTTCTTTGGTTTTAGTTTAATTCAATTAAGCATGTTTTAGTTTCCAATCTAGGTTAGCATGAATTCATCTTTTTGACTGTTATAAATGTTTAGGTTAATTTGTTTTAGGTTAATTTCTTTTTCTTTGCTAAATTCTGGTTCGGTTTTAAGTAGTGTGAATAATTCAAATATTAAATGGTCCGATTAGTTATTAGTTTAATTAGGTTGCTTATTTGTTCTTCCATCCTCGATTAGTAACTCACCTTATTCCAAGTATTGTAGCTACCAATAGAGTTTCCTGGCATTGCGTCTTAAGAGCTACCATGTTAAACATGTCTGGTCCGTAACGAGTGTCTATCCTCTCTCAATTCATTTCGAACATTTTCTTTGCCCTTTGGGTAGATTGTGTTGTCTTTCCCTTTTTGATCGCACTTTAGCCTGGACAATATGCTGGTACCATCCTTTCTTTCTAACTGGAACATTCATTCCCATTCCATTTTGCTCATAGTCCATAGCCGATAGCCTTATTGTGCCGCACACTTGTTTGCCCCCCATGAACTCGTAGTATCATTGTGCCTGGTTTGTTGAGCTTATAATACCACCACTTCACCACCAGTAGTCTCACTTTCATTGTAATATGTAGACACAAACTACCTCTAGATCTTTTAGTTTATATTCAATGTCACCCAAGTTGGTTGCATTACGGTTAGTCTTTTATACCTTCTATTAACACTTGTGCTCTAGGCGAGTCAACCATTCTGATACGAACTATTTTACGATAACCACGACAATGTCAATTTATAGATTTACTTCCCATTTCATCTCGCCTCATTCTTCCTATTTAGTGAATAGCTATGTACTCTTCCGTATTTTACATGGTTTTTTCCCTTAGTGGGGAATTCTTCCTGCTTAAGTCTCGACACTTGTTAGGATATCCGTGGGAAAGTGTGTTCATCCGCGTATCACTTAACACTTCCTTGCTTATAAGATTCTCAAGAAGCTATCCATCAAGTCCAAATGCACTCTTGGGTTATTATAGTATCACATTTATTTCTCCCACTCGTTCCGCCTTTCTTAAAGCCTTGGAACTTTAGTTAAATCACAAATCCATGATTAACCCATTCGAAAAACATGCAACCTTTCACATTTGACCTATATAAAAATCCTTGGGTTCCATTGTCCCTGAACCTCTAACAAGTATAAAATCCCTTTACAAACGTTACTCTTAGTTTCTAGGATCGTTGATCCTGTCATTTACATTGCCATGTATGATGAATTTACCTTCCTTAACCTTCCACCTTCTTGGAGTACTAGTGGTCTATCATTAGCATATCCTTTCAGAGAATCACGTTACCCATTATATTTTTCTAGAAAAGACATGTCTTCAACCAAATATTCGATTATCATAACTACATGGTCTTACTCTTGTTTCATTGTATTTAAGTGGCCTCACTATGCCCCTTCCTTCTCCACTTGGGGGGAATGTCCTGGATTTCGACACAAGTCTTGAATTTAGCAACTTGAGGGACATATATCTCATGTCTCCAGCCTCATATATATGTTCGACTATTAGGGAGATTTAAGTCACCATGGTATTAATCTCATAAGTCCTCTACTCTTATCCGACCACACATGCTTGGGATTCTAATTGCCTCATGTCAATATCCTTTAGGAGTGTAACACAACTTCGTATTTTTCTGGATTCTTATAAATTTCATAGTCACGGGTCTCCTCATTGTGGGTTCAATTGACTCTCCTTTCCTAACTTCTTGTTTCCTGTGCTCTACACTCTCATCATTAATCTCCTGGTCATGCCTTCCATATATCATATGTTTATATAACAAATTTTCTTTTATACCTTAGGATCATATACATGATTACCACACTACCCACATGTGATATTTAAGCTTACTTCTCATTTATCAAGTCAATGTCTCTTTGGAGGCGAATATTCACTTTTAACACTTTCCTCATATAAAGCATGGTTGTGGAACTATGTAGTTATCTTATATGTCCATATCATTATTTCAAATGATACATGTGTCATCTCTTTAATATTCAAACCTTCGCCCATTTGCCATGTCATATGACAACATTACTTTGAATAGACGAAAGAGCGTTTAAACTTGCCTTGAACCTTAACGCAGGAGTTAGAAGACAATCTTATAGTCATGCTTTATCACACGATTTGGAGTATTTAAGAATGGTAACATTCCTAAATGTCCATGTAGCATCCAACTTATAGATGCGGTCGACAACACACCGAGAAGAAGGACTCTGATAGACATGGCTCTGAGATATCCTAGGACACTTTAAACCTTAGGATCTGATACAAAGTTTGTCATGCCCCAAACTCGGGGAGCGCGGTTGGTGCTCCACCGAGTGAACCCGGTCAAGAAAGCTTGTTAGATACTTTCTACCCAAACTCACTCACCAATAAAGGGAATACATATCTTCGTTAATTAGCCAATAAGGAGATCAAGTGTACAATACCAATAGCATTACCCTTAGTTACTTCATCTAATAAGTCTCAAAATACACATACTTTCATGGTTCAAAGTGGAACAAGTGATTCATGTCATGCCCCAACCTCGGGAGGCGCGACCGGCGCTCAATCGAGTGAACCCAACTGAGCAAGCCTTATTAACACTTTCTACCCAACTCAATACGATTAAGGTAACCATGCTTTCGTTTATTTAGACAATAGCAAAATCGAACATTCAACATTGTTAGTTCATTTTTATATCACAAATCATAAATCATGGCTAAGTTTCCGAGATTTCATACAGTTATAGTTTAGACGAACAAGAGTATAGAGTTATAACACAGTTCATTAACCCATCCAACACCCATACATAACCCACACAACGTCTACGGAGCCTCTATGGATACAAAAGACAAATTATGACAACGCCGGCAACAAGGCCCCGGCTATACCTCAAAAGTGGAAGTCTACAACAAAAGATGTACAACATAACTCCTTAAAGGAAAAAGGGGCTCACCAAGACTTCGAAAGGAGGACACTCCACCATGCGCGATCGACACTGTCCGCTATAGAACCACCTACATTCATTTAAAAATGTAGCCCCCCTGGCAAAAGGGACGTTAGTACCATAGAATAGTACTAGTATGTATAACTAAACACCATCTAGTTAGAAAGAACTTTCATACAAGAATAAGGAAATCACAAGTATAACTCAAAACTTTAGATGATCATCACATTATCAAATAAAAGAATCATACAATTTTCACATCGTTTTTCCATAGCTTTTAGTTTGGGGCATTTCATACTGTTCATCATTGTTCACAATACCACCGCTATCTTGAGGGGAGTCCGATCTCGACCCGATCGGCTAGGTTGCCTCATTTGAGACATATACTTCAATCACAATCTCATTTCCCCTTTTTTGGAATTCAATATCAGCATAATACCACCATGTGTGCGGCATGGCGTCCGATCTAGGCCCGATCGGTTAGGCCGTCTTACCAAGGCGTTGTTCCCTTCTCATTAATCATCTCGTTTCACATATATCATTTCATAGGCACTTGGGGCCACAACTATCACATCATTCATGGCACTAGGCCACATTTCACATCATTCCCAATTTCAATATTAGCTTTGCCATTTAGACAGTAGGTGAACACAAGAGCAATTTAAATCGTAAGCATAGATAAGACTTCACGTAAATGGCATAACAAACGCAGCTGCAATCTTGATTTAAGGTCTAAGCATTTCAATACATGATCCATATTCTTCGCACCTTTTCAAGTTATCAAGAATAGCACATTGATCATATTGAAACACATCTTTCACGTATATAAAGTTGCAACACCAATTCATGTGAAATAACAATGAATACAACAATCCAACTCTAATCTTACCGCATTTACACAAACACCAACGGAGCTCGATTTCTAAAAAGACGGGGTTTTAGCCATACATACCTCAATTGAGATTTCCCTTAATCCTATAATGTTCCGGAACGTTTGCAACTTCAATCTATTTAAGCAATGTAGCACAATTGAACCCATAATCAGGAAAAGATCATAATCTTAACTCGCTTGGGCATATTATCAAGCATTGAGTGTTCATTAAGGTCTTATGGTCCTTTTATGCAAGATTACACTAGCCTTTTCCCCATGCCTCTCTATTTATAATTTCCACATATCTTCTAAGAACACATGCATGCAATGTAGTCGCCCTTATCCCCATGAATTACCTCACTAATGACCCCTTATAGCTATGTTTAAAATTAAGAGCTGAGGTGATGAAGTCTTACCTCCTGGGATGAAGGTTTAGGTACCTCACTTGATTATCTTCAATGTTTTAACAAGGATTTGTGGATCAATTTTTGATGAAAAGCACTTCCCATCTCTTAGACCCTCTTTCTCACTCTAAAAGCACCAGGAAATAGGCTCAAAATGAGCTATTGCACAGATATAACGACACGGAGTCGGGTTTAAAATTTAGAAATTTGGAGCCCCGACACAGATTTGCGGTCGCATATGCGATCGCAAAGTTGACATGCGGCCCGCAGAATGGACCGCAAGTTCCCAAAAAACCTGAACAAACTGACTGGGTATGCGACAAGAATGCGGTCCGCATACTTGTTCTGCGGTTGCATAATGCACCGCAGAACGGCTCCTCGCAAAACTTCCAAGGGGATTATGCTACGACTATACGGCCCGCGTATTAATTATGCGATCGCATAATTGGCCGCATAGTTGACCTCAAAATTAACCATCACATTGCTTGACTCTGCTGCGACTATGCGGTCCGCATAGCTGTTATGCGACCGCATACTGGAACGCAAAATTGCACTTTTCTAGACAACATCATTCCTTGACATTCTAATGCATAGATCAGTCCAAAGGGTCCATTCTAACTTGGCACTACGAGCTCTCGGGTTTTGAGTAGAAAGTTTCACGGGGCCTTACAATTCAACCACAACACAACTTGTTTGACGTTCCAAAAACCCATATACAACCTACACTGTGTCTACGTATACTCTAATAAATACAAAGAGTACAATGATAATGTCAGCAACAAGGCCCCACCTATACCTCAGACACAACAATTGAGGAATAAAAGATTCATAACCCCAAGTGACGTGGGGCTCACAAAGTCATCTGAGAAGAGAGTTTACCGATATCACCGATCAATGCCCCCTGCTGTGGAACCACCTGCATCCATTAAAGATGCAGCATCCCTGGCAAAAGGGAGGTTAGTACTGTCGAATAGTACTAGTATATATGACTAAACACCCTCTCAAAAGAACGAGCGGTAATGCAAGTAAGGACAATCATAATATCTGTTAAAGCTTTAAACAATTACCAAATATCAAATTAGGAATAAGATGAGTTTTCAAGTAAATTTATTTTAAGTTGGGAAACCTTTAGTACCGATATACCAATGTTCACCATTTCGACTACAATTTCCAACACAGTCACCACCATGTGCGGCATGGAGTTCTATCACAACCCGACCGGCTAGGCCGTCTCATGTGAGACATCAACCACAATCACAATTTTAATTTGTTTACCTTGAAAATGGTAATTACAATTATATTTCATTTTGTGTTTCCAAAAATACGTGATTTATTTTAATGCGAGTTGTTAGACAGTAGATGCTAAGGTCAGACTTGAGCCTTACAATCCTACTCATCTGGACCGAGCTATTTTCACGAGCATTCAAGACTTGCACCTCTAGGGCAGAAGTCTTGGCCAAAACATTCTTCTTGGCCGCAATTTGGGCATCTATCTGAGCCCTTAGCTAATTACACTCATACTTGGCCTGACGAACTTTGCCCCAAAAGCGTTCCAGGTCCTCCGTCTTTCTCTGCAACTGAAGTATCAAAATATTAATCTCCGAGGATAGAGGAAGAAACATGCATCCCCTCGAAACAAAGGTTACATGTCTCTCAAGGTAGCTTTCGTAGTTCCGGCTTTGACTCATCTCGTACCGAAGGTATACCAACTCCTTTTCCCTTTTATCACAAAGAAGCCTAAGGGATTTCTCCCCGTCACAGGTTTTCCGCAACCTGGCTCCACGACGGAGCAACTTGGACTTGAGCTTGTCAAAGGCCTATGGATAACAAGCTCAGTGGGAAAACAATAATGCAAAACTGAAAAACCAACAATGTCCACCAAAACCCACCACAGAACAGAGCCGCTGAGCCTCCTCAAAAGTTGAGCGTACATCTATTGGCCTGGTCTCGTTG
The DNA here is from genome assembly GCF_001879085.1 of Nicotiana attenuata. Lineage (NCBI taxonomy): Eukaryota > Viridiplantae > Streptophyta > Magnoliopsida > Solanales > Solanaceae > Nicotiana > Nicotiana attenuata. Next base: position 27,319,854 of record NC_031993.1, read on the forward strand.
GCCCCAGTTGAACTGCTTTTGGTGGATATATGATCGCTCGAAGCCTCTCTTGATTTTGGCGGCCCCTGGCCTCGAACATCCATCGAAGTACCTTTGACGGGAGAGGAAGATGGCGACAGAAAATCTATATCCCTAAAAGTACCTTCGATGGGAGAAGAAGATAGCGGCGAAAGATCCTTGTCCCTCGAAGTACCTTCGACCAGGGAAGAAGAGGGCGCCAAAAGAGGATCTACTCCCCCGAGGCTAGAAACCTCTGGTATTGCAGGCTCAGCTTCCTCGAGAGGTCTCTCAGCTCGAGCCATCGATGTGTGGCCGCTCCCATCAGTTGCGCCAATGTTCGTACAACGGTCGAGAGGTACATGATCTACCTCGACAGTTGCATCTCCTTTACGCCTCTGGGTAGACACTACCTCTCTATAAATCTCCTCGCCCCCCGAGGATTCCTTGCGCTTGTTATCGCTCTTCGGCCGCGAAGCCGATGATCCTCCCTCCTCTCCGAGAGGGCATGATCTCATCTCGGAAAATTCTCCAACGCCTGCAGTAAAATAGTTAGGAAACACAAAGGGAAATATTCCTTAAAGAAAAGAATCACACAGTACTCACCATGGATTTTTGCCTCCCATCTACCCTTCAACAAGTCTCGCCACATACGCTCATCGTAGGTCGAGCAAGCTACATGTCTCTGAGTCTAATCCGCCAGATCGGGGACCTCGTGTGGCAACCACGAGATTGCTGCGGAAAGGAAAGAAAACACCTTTACGGAGTCTGCCTCCACTATGAACAAAAATGACAAAAGCATAAGTGTACAACTTACGTGTGAAATTGCATTTCTCAGGGAATGGCAGCAACTCTACGGGGATGATGTCAACAGCTCGCACTCGATCAAATCGACTCGTTCACAGCCTGCGAGTCGGGTATTAACAAATGCTTAAATCGATTATTTTAGCCCAAGGGCTACCCGAGTTTGAGCCAGTTCTCACTCGGGAACCGATTATCAAAGCCTCAGGACAATCTTTATCTCAAAATTGAAGCAGACGCTCGGTTCAACTATTAAACCCAAGGGCTACTCGAGTTCGAGCCAATTCTCACTCATGGACAATTCATAAAGCCTCGGGGCTATCTCTATTTCGAGTTCGAGCCAACGCTTGCTCAACTATTAAGCCCAAGGGCTACCCAAGTTTGAGCTTATTCCCACTAGGGACTATTCGTAAAGCCCCAGGGCTACCTGTATCTCAAGTTTTATTTGAACGCGCTCACGATTATTTTAAGCCCGAGGGCCATCCGAGTTCAAGAAAACTCTCACTCAAGGACTATCAACGGAGCCTGAAAAGGCTAAGCTTTATTTTCAAGAAGTCCGAGGCCCTGCTCTCACTCAATTCGAACTCGGATGTCCCGGCGGCCTATGTTTGTATCAGAATCCGCCCAGAGTTAGTCCAAGGGATGGAAAAAGGTTTCAGGGAATATCATTTTAACCAATCGAGAACTAAAGGAATTCCTATGTCCAGGTCCAGTATTTGGACTGATCGATAAAGTCACACGCTTGGGTTTTTCATAAACACGGGCAAAAGGGAATCAAGCACAAGTCAAAGGCAAATTGAAGAAACTTTTGTATAATAAACGACGATTACAAAAGCCCACAAGGGGTCCTTACACAGAAATAAAAAAGCAAAACACAACAGCTAAAAGAGCCTGATCTACTTTCGAGGGTACATCCTCGGGAGCACTACGAGAATCGTTTCCTCGAGGACCCCATTTCGATCTTCAGAGCAATATCTTCGAGAGTCTCCTCCGAAGTAGCTATAGCCTATCAAAGAGAAAAAGCTTTTAACAAGCAGGGAAAATTGTGTCTTGGTGAAAAATTTGGCGAGTATGGGTCTCGTCAGCACTACTATTGTGAAGCCACTTCTTGAGACATTTCACTGGTGTGGGATGCAAAAGTTAGTAGATAATGCCACCTAACTCCATGGAAAGTAAAAGTAATGAGGTGCCACACTAGGTTGAAGTTAAGAGAGATGAGCAGCGGTTCATGGTTAACATATGTTCCGATAGAGGAAGAATTTGAGGCCCTTCCCTCATTATTCGAGCCAACAACAACAACAACAACTCAGCACAATCCCACTCAATAGGGAAAAGCTTTGAAAAAGAGCCACGGCATAACTGACAACTTTGTTGCCGTATGACCTTATGGTTACGAGTTTGAATCATAAAGATGGAAATTTGGAAGAGGATGTAGAGAAGGGAAAGGGCCAAAGTTGAAAAAAGTTTGAAGTCTTGGCTCAAGCAACCCCCATTTATAGAAGGACGGTAACGTAACCGATGGTGCAATCAATGCCTTTGAGGAAATGAATCGATAGCGCAATAAACGCCTTTTTTTAAAACAAACCGACAATATAATCAATGCTTCTAGGGAGACGGACTGGTAGGACGTTTTCAGTCACTTGGAGCACCGACATCAGGGGCATGACATCATCACGAGAGGTTCGAGAAAGTCAAGGTCAAAATCATTTTTTATCTTTCCATTCTAAAATCGCGGGGACTATCTGTATACGGCTAAAATCGGAGAATCCGATTTTATGATCATTATGACACTTCATAGCCCGTATTTAGAAAGCTCGAGGAATAGCTTGAGGCTCGACCCCGAGGGTTCCCTATGTTCGACCTCGGGGCAGTTCAAATCGGCAGCTATGATGGACAAGCGAGGAATTCCCAAGGCACGTGGCTAGAGCTGACCAGATCTACTAGACTAGTACAAATCCGTACCATGACATTAAATAGATGTACCAGCCGTATATTTTTGTAATAAATGCACCTGTACTATGTTGGGTTTCCCCTTCCTATGTAAAGGGGACCCTTGTCATTTTGTAAGACACATGATATTCAATACAAGAACAGGAACATTCTCTGCTCTCTAACTTAAACATATTCTACTATCATTCCTTAGATTTTATTGCTTATATTTATTATGTTGCTTACATTTATTATGTTTTATTGATTGTTCTTCATTTATTACTCATCATTGATCATAAAGAGCCATCTTCAAAGCTCTTAGAACTGTTAGTCCTTCATCGACCATCCCCAATTTGATGCTTTAGCTCGACCGCGAGGCCCAGCATAAGCTAGCCGGGGACCCCGATTCACGGCCATTCGGTTTGCATATCACACTGTCTTCAAGCTTTTATCTCATTTTCCGGTCTCACACGTAGCATCTATTTCCTAACAACTAGCATTAAAATAAATCACGTATTTTTAGAACCACAAAATCAAATATAATTGTAATTACCATTTTCAAGGTAAATAAATCTACAGTATGAACATCTAATGGAACCATAATTAATAACAAATTCTATAGTTTAAGCCATTTAGACACTTTATCAATCACATAGTAGGCATAAATCCCTACATCTCATAGCCATAGAATTAGTTCATACAACTACCATCATTTACCAACAATTTATCCCCCCTATCATTCTTAAACATTTCATAACTTCCAACATCACATGCATGACAATTCCACACCCAACCAACAAAATTTCATCAAAGAATTACCTTTCATTCTCTACAATGGTTATGTATTTATTGAGAAATTATGGATTCCAATAACCATCCCATGAGTCCCAATACTTAATTGATACTAATATTCCCATAATAAATCCATGCATGTAAGCCTAATGGTGTAGGATTACCTTTTGGAAGATATCTTGCAAAACCCTCCTTTTGAGTTCTTAAAGAAATTTCATGAAAATCTAAGGATTTTATGGAGGATAGAGGTACTCTTAGGATGGAATTGATGGAATAAAACACCAAATTAGTAGGGATTACTCATCTTGATGATGGGGGGAGTTTGAGGTCTTTAGAGAGTGGAGGAAAACCCCAAATTTCGGCCAAGAGAAATTGTGAAAAATGAACCCCGAAATGAGTAATAATGGTTCGGGCGCCACAGGTGGCGTGACGCGCTGCTTCTGGCGCTGGTTCCAGAACCTCGAGAATCCCAAGGAATTGATTTCTATTTCACCCGAAAATAGGCATAACTCACTTATATGATGTCCAAATTTGATGATTCTTTTTTGCTATGGCTCCATAATTTCCATACGGATCTAATTCTTTAATCACAATTGAATTTGGAGCTCATTTGCTTAATATGATACCACTTGTACTTGAAGAAACTACGTGTTATTTAAAATCTTAAATCATTAGGAAATGTTTTTACAGGGCCTTATATATGCCCAAACAGTCTCAACTGAATAATGAGAACTAGATCTATAAGCTAGCATGGTGCATTTAAGAAAATGGTGTATAAGTATGCAGTTCTTCACAAGTAGAGACATATAACCGGACGAGGCATAAAAAAATCCTAAGAAGCTATCCCTGATGATGAATAAACCATGGCACTCGTATATATGCTCTTCACTTTGTATATGTGCCCACTCCAAACATGTAGCATGTAGGGCATACGTCCATTTTTTAGAAATTCATCAAGTTGTGATTAGCCAGGATACTTATCTTTTTCCAAGCAGACTTCAACCTTCCAAAATATTTTTTCCTCTATCCCCAACCTCTAAACATTCCAAATCTAGCTAAAGAACACTCATCGATCAAATAAAGCTATAGAAATCAACTCTAAATGAAAAGTTTTGAATTTTATCAAATTTTTAAAAATCAACTAAAAGACAGTCACTGACCTACATGGCCAAAATCCAGAATAAAAGTCGGATCCTGTTGATCCATAAATTCGCAAGTCTAATTATGTTATTAGCTTCTATATTCAAGTCCATACCAATGTTGAGAATTCAAAAATAAAATTTCTTAACTTTTAAGTCAAAACCATTTATTTTCTCTTTTAGATTCCTTAATTTAGAGGTAAATAGATTATAGATCCAAGTAAAAATTATAGATCTAGGTTAAGTTTTCTAATCCCATATATGTAGATGAAATCTCCTTTAAAAATCTCCCAAATTCGTGTCTTGCAGCTTCCGAAATGATAAAATAGAGTTAGGGTTCGATATGGGGATATATAGACAAAACCTAAAATTTCATCAATTGGATGAGCTCGTCCACCTCCCTCACGTCGCATGAACCCCAATTCAAGCTACCTCCTGGATTGTCTGCTCCCCTCGCATTGCGAGCCAAGTCGCGGGCCTTTGTGACTTGGTGTTGACATGTTCTTTATTCTCTTTCAAAACGACTCCAAAACCCCCTAAAACCTACTCAAGCCCCCCGGGACCTCTCCGAGCTATCCCAACTAGTCCATATACCTTATATGGACTTGTATAAGGGCTCCAAATACATATGAAAATATCACAATTAAGAACCACAGATCAAACAAAACTATGAACTCTCTTAAGTTCATCAAGTTCCAACTTTCATATGGTAAGTGAGAATCGCGCCCGAGATGCCAATTTAAACATATATATAAGTCCAAAATTATTATACGAACTTATCTGAACTGTCAATTCATGAACTCGAGCTCATTTATCTAATAACTTTGGTCAACTCCGCTCAACATAATATCTCTAGTTAGGAACTAAATATTTTATATCATTACCGAACCACTAGGGATCCGAACCATCCCTACCCAAAGGCCATAAATCACTAAGTAAACTTACGGGAAGTCTTAAATAGAGATTTTAGAACTCAAAACGACCGATTGAATCGTTAAATCAATTATGTCGAAAAAGGCCTTAGTTTTCTGAGATAGAATTTGTTTACCTCAAGTAGTTAGAGGCTTGAATGTTATAAATCTAAGCTTGTGGAATATGACTAATATAGTAAAACAACTATGGTCTGTGCTATAAAGAAAGATTACTTGTGGATCAGGTCGGTCACAACTATTACATAAAGTACCGGCTACAAGAAAGTAAGGATACGACGACATTTATTTAATGACATTTATTTAGTGACATTTAAAATAAACTTTTTGACATTTATGACAAATCATAAAAGTAACGACATTTGTGATAAAATATCACAAAAAGAATAACATTTGTGACAAAATGTTGTAAAAAAATGACATTTGATTCAAAATGTGATAAAAATAATGACATTTGATACAAAATATTGTAAAAACAATGACATTTTGTATCAAATGCCAACATTTTTTTCAACATTCAATACAAAATGTAATAAACAGACGGACATTAGATATAAAATAAAAAAAGATTAGGACTTTATTTTAAATGTCATATTATAGTCGATAACTACAAACAATTACATTAATGCTGCAAATTTCTCTTTATTTTTAATTGAAAATCATTCTTTTCTAGAAGCAAAATGTCATGACCCAAATCTACCGGGTCGTGATGGCACCTATCGTGAAACTAGGCAAGCCGACTCTTATACCAAAACAACCCGATATTTCAATTTAAATATTTCCTTAAGCTATTTAAATAAATAAAACTTCATAAGATAAGTCTGAATAACAAAGTGCGGAAGACAAGCCCGACATCGGGGTGTCACTAGTCATGAGCATCTACTAAGAACTGTCCAATAAAACTAAGACTAATACAGTCTGGAACACAACTAATAATATCTAAAGGAAGATAGGAGGGAGAAGAGCAAGGCTGTAATCGCCATGTAGCTATCTTGCTAACCGTAACAGATCCGCGACGGATGAAATCAACGCTCGCTAGCACGTCCAACAACCCCTGGATCTGCACACAAGGTGAATGGAGTAATGTGAGTACGTCAACTCAGTATGTAATAAAGGTAAATAAAAACTGAGCAGTAGGAATCACAAAAAGTCCATATCATGATATCTTAGTAAGTACAACATGCTTTCAAATCAATGCGTAAGTCAAATCACCTCGCTTAAAAATCCAGTTTTTGGTAAAAATTATTTGAAGATATTTTTCAACAGATTCAAGAGAGGCTCAATACAAAAGAAAGTAGAAGTGATGAAATCATAAATAGCCCTCGGGCAAAACATCGCTCGTGCACTGCCCCTTGGACAACACGAATCGTAAACAGCCCCCCGAGCATAACATCACAGAGAATCAGCCCCTCGGGCCAACCTCACAGTCACTCGTATACAGCCCCTCGGGCCAACCTCACAGTCACTCGTATACAGCCCCTCGGGCATATCTCATATCACTCACTCAGGGTACCCGCGCTCACTGGGGGTGTGCAGACTCCGGAGGGACTCCTACAAGTCAAGTGCTATAACTAGCCACCTCGTGCATAAATCAATCAAGCCCTCGACCTCTCAAAATCATAAGTCAGTAACAACATGATGCAGCGCGCAGCCCGATCCCATAATACCTCACAAGAACATGCCCTCGGCCTCACTCAGTCATAAACCTCTCAAGCCACTCGGGATATCAGTAAAAACATGGTGCTCAGCCTAAAATAACATTTTATGCATCAAAGTGGGGTAATGAAGATTGAGTTATGAAATCAGTAAACATAGCATGATATGAGTATAGATCTTAATAAAAACAGTGAGAGGGTAATAAGAAAAGTCCCGTAAAGGTCCAAACGGCTCTGGCACAAGGCCCAAACATGGCATTCAGCCCAATTTATAGAAATCCTTTCTAAAACACATAAGTATCATATAGTTTCAATCAAATACGCAACTTAGTAGTTGCTACGGGACGGACCAAGTCAGAATCCCCAATGGTGCACGCCCACACGCCCATCACCTAGAATGTGCATTACCTCAAAGTAGTAAAACGATATGAAATCCAGAGTTTTGATACCCTCTAGGCTATATTTACAATCATTACATACCTCAAACTGGTCAAATCCCAATTCCGCGATGCCTTTGCCTCTCGAACTGGCCTCCAAATGCCTCGAATCTAGCCACAAGGAAAATGCTAAGCTTTAGGCCAAAAGTCAAAAAGTCGACTCAAAAGCAGGCCCCCGGCCCACGTCTCGAAACCCGACAAAATTCGCAAAATCTGACAACCCGTTCGATTATAAGACTAACCATACTAGTTTCACTCAAATCCGACCTCAAATGGGCTTTCAATTCCCAAAAATTCATTTCATGAAACTCCACCAATCTTCCCCAAATTCCATCCCAAATGAGGAATCAAATGATGAATTCAATGATATATTCATGAATATTAGCCAAAATCGAGTTAGAATTAGTTACCCATATGATTTACTTGAAAAATTCCGGAAAACCCGCCTCAACCCGAGCTCCCAAGGTCCAAGATGTGAAATAAAACCCTAAACCTCGCTTACATAGTGCCCTCTGAACTTCCATTCCGCGGTCCGCGTATTTCTCACTGCGGCCGCACACTCCCCACCGCGGTCCGCAAAATTCTACCGCAGCCACATAGTACCATCGCGGTTCGCAAAATTCCCTCCGCGGCCGCACTTCCAAGATCCGAGACTTGCAACTTTCAAACACCAGATACCAGATATTTCCAACTTCCAAAGCCAAATAGTGATCCGATAACCAACCCGGAACTCACCCGAAGCCCTTGGGACCTCGACCAAACGTACCAACCCAAAACAACATTCAAAGTTGGTCGGACCTTCGAATCACTCAAAACAACATCAAAACACCAAATTACCCTCGGATTCAAGCCTAAGAACATCTTAATTTTTCAAATTTCACAAACGACGTCGAAACCTACCAAATCACGTCCGAATGACCCCAAATTTTGCACACACATCACAAATGACACTACGAACCTACTCCAACTTCCGAAATTCAATTCCGACCCCGATATCAAAATTTCCACTGTCGGCCGAAAGTCGCCAAATTTCTAATTTCGCCAATTCAAGCCTAATACTACCACGGACCTCAAAATTACATTCCGGACGTGCTCCCAAGTTCAACATCTCCCAAAGGAGCTAACCGAACCATCAGAATTCACACCCGAGATCGTTTAGACATAAGTCAACATCCGGTTGACTTTTCCAACTTAAGCTTTTAAATAGGAGACTAAGGGTCTCATCCACACCGAAATCACTCCGGACCCGAACCAATCAATGCGATATGATGAAATACAGCTGAGGAACACATAAAGAAGCATAAATGGGAGAAACGAGGCTATAATTCATGAAACGACCGGCTGGGTCGTTACATCCTCCCCCTCTTAAATAAACGTTCGTCCTCGAATGAGTCTAGAAACATACCTGAAGCCTCAAAAAGGTGCGGATATCTTCTCCGCATCTCCCACTCAGTCTCCCAACTAGCCTCCTCCACGGGCCAACTTCTCCGCTGCACTTTCACTAAAGCTATATCCTTTGATCTCAAATTTCGGACCTGCCGCTCCAAAATAGCCACTGGCTTCACATCATAAGTCAAATCACTGTCAAACTGAACAGTTCTGAAATCCAAACACATGAGACGGATCGCTGATATACTTCCGGAGCATAGAAACATGAAATACCAGATGCATGCCCGACAAACTAGGTGGCAAACCAAGCTTATAAGCCACCTGCCTAATCCTCCGAAGCACCTTTAAAGGCCCAATAAACCGAGGGCTAAACTTGCCCTTCCTCCTTAATCTCATAACAGCCTTCATGAGCGATACCTTCAGTAGAACCTTCTCCCCAACCATATACGACACATCATAAACCTTCCTGTCAGCATAACTCTTTTGTCTCGACTGAGCTGTACGAAGTCGCTCCTGAATCACTTTGACCTAGGGGTGGGCATTCGGTACTTCGGTTCGGTATTTAATAATTTCGGTTCGGTATTTCGGTATTCGGTTTATCAATTGTGTATACCAAATACCATACCAAAATATTTCGGTACGGTTCGGTTTTTCTTATTTTGGTTCGGTACGGTTTCGGTACGGTTTTGGTTTAATAATCGCTAAATAATCAATGCTAACGCCTAACAGTGCAGTGCTAACGCCTAACAGTGCAGTGCAGATTCACAAAGTTTCACTTGTAAAGTAATAAACGTTAAACAGTGGGGCAGTGCACATTCACAAATTAACAATTACAAAGTACATTCACTGTTAAAGTAATAAACTAATAACAGTGGGGCAGTGCACATTCAGTCTTTCAAGCTCTAATAACGCCTAACAAATTAACAATTTCAAACAGTCTTTCAAGCTCTAATAACGCCTAACAAATTAACAATTACAAAGTACAAACACTGTTCAACGTTTGAAATTGAAACAATACATATTTCTAATTGAAACAACGTTTGGTAAAGAACTTAACAGATGCAACAGCAACACTGTTGCAGCAACAGTCAACAGTCAGCAAAAACACCAGTGCACTGTACAGTGAACAAAAACGCCAGTGCACTGTACACAACTCCAAAGTTTGCCAAATTTTGCCCAACTCCAAATTGCATCTGTACACAACTACACATTATAGACTTGACCACAATGCTTGAACCTAAAAAAAATATAAATCATAAGTTAGAATATAATATTTTGATGATAACAAAACAAAACTATAAAAGTATTAAGTATATTACCAAAAAAATAGAGTATTAAACTTACCACTCAAGATGCAAGTTGCAACTATACATCAAACAATGCTAGTAGTGCTTCCATTATTTTCCATATCTATAGATAATTCGACCAAATATGTCATACAAATGAAAAAGCATGATATATTATTTTGAACTAAAATACACGCAAAATATTAAAGCTTACCAAGCTCGAGTTCCTCAAGATACTTCAAGTCTTCTTCAACACTAATAGGATTGTTCTCTTCTCTAAGCCAATCTTGAACACAAATAAGAGCTTGCACACATTTAGGAGTCAATGAACTCCTAAATGAATCAAGAATACGGCCACCGGTGCTAAATGCGCATTCCGACGCCACACTAGAAATTGGAATGGCCAACACATCACGAGCCAACTCCGAAAGAATAGGAAATCTAGGAGCATGTGTTTTCCACCAACTCAAGATATCAAAGTCTTCACTAAAAGGTTCTTGTTCTTCACTAATGTATTTATCCAACTCTGATTTAGCACCCCCACCCCCATTGTCTTCCTTTTGTTTCTTCAAGCTAAGCTTAGTCCTTATTTTTGATGCACTTATAACACTCCCACTAGATGTATTAGATGTGTTGCTAGATGAAGTAGATCTAGATGGAGATTGAGGACAAGATCCAGTTGAATATTTTTTTAGATACTCTCCAAACAAAGAATTCATATAAGCATACACCTCAGCATTTATTTTCTTTCCTTTTTCCTCCCCAAAAAGTTCTTCAAGTGCTCCCTCAACATATTCAAATTTGTTACGTGGATCCAACACAGAAGCAATAAAAATCATTTTATTCATCTTTTCAGGCTCACCCCAATACTTCTTGAACTTTTCTTGCATTCGCTCAGCCATTTTTCTCAAATGCTCATCCTCACTAGCTAAACACATTTTCAAATGACAATAAAGTTCAGATACATCCTCAAAATGAGAATTACAAGTGACATAACGTGAACCTGAAACTTTTTTAGTTAGCTCGTGAAATCTTGCAAGAAACTCTATTACATTCCTCACATTCACCCAATCATCAGAATCAAGAGGACCTGCACTACTACCATCTTCACAAACATGAGAACATTGATAAGCAGAAAATCCATCATCAAAAAGATGAAACTTGTCAAAGGCCATTTCAAAGTTTTGTGCCGTGTCCAACATCAAATAGGTGGAATTCCACCTAGTAGGAACATCCAAACACAATGTTTTGGTACATTCTACCTTTACATGTGCACAACACTGTTTAAACTTTAAGGTCCTTGCAGGCGAAGATCTCACATACCTCACAACATTTCTAACACGTGTCACAGAAGCATCAAGTTCTTTCAAACCATCTTGCACAATTAGATTTAGTATATGAGCCATGCATCTCACATGAAGATGCTTACCACTCATCATATTAGTTTTCCACATATCTAACTGTTTAGACAATTCTTTAACTGTGACATCATTTGAAGAAGCATTGTCCACGGTAATAGTGAAAACCTTGTCTAATTTCCATTCAAGCAAACAATCCCTAATAACTTTAGCCATCTCTTCACCCTTATGACTAGTAATAGGGCAAAAATCTAGTATTCTTTTATGCAACTTCCAATCCTTATCAATGAAGTGGGCTGTCAAACACATATAATTTATTCTTTGTAGTGAAGTCCATGTGTCTGTTGTGAGGCAAATTTTTGGTTGTGCTTCTCTAAAAGACTTTCTTAGATTTTGCTTCATTTCACTGTAAACTTCATAACAATCCCTTGTTATTGTTCTACGAGAAGGAAGACGAAATAATGGTTGAGTTTTTCTCATAAACTTCATAAAGCCTTCATTTTCTACAAAGCTAAATGGTAGTTCATCAATAACTATCATCTCAATTAAGGCCCTCCTAACAACTTCTTGTTCAAATTTTCAAATTGATCCTTCGTTATTTTGGCAAGATTGAAAATTTATCTTTGTTTGACTATTATCTTTATCAATGTTAAGTGGGTATTCTTTGCATCTAAGCAAATGATTCTTCAATCCTGTTGTTCCATTCCTAGATGAATTAGCCGCATAGGCTTGTTTACAATATCGACATCGTGCTTTCCCAACCCCATTAACCTCAAATTTATCAAAATGGTTCCAAACGTCAGACCTAGGTTGCATGGCTTTCCTTTTTTTGGAATCTTGGGTATCAATGGTGTTGGTGTTACTATCTACCGTAATAGGTAAACTTTCACTTGAACCAGCATCACTTACTCTACTTGTATCTGCCATCTATACAAAATTAAACAAATATAAACACAAATTAACAATCATGGGGTACAATCATAGGCATTTAGCTATTTACAAAGTTGATCAAGGTTACAAATATAATCAAAGGGAGCAGAAAAGTGGGAGCAGAAACACCTTAATTGAATATCGTGTTTAAATACTGATTTTTAGTTCAAATACTATCTCATAATCCTAATTTGGTATCATGCCCCATTCATAGTGTTTCATATGCCAACTTAACAAGAAAGCCAAACAGATTTTAGCATGCTAGTTACCTAAGCAGACATAAGGATGAATGAAAAGAAACTGTTATAAAGTAATTTGTAAACACCTAACATAACTTATGTTTCTAGATCTAATAACCTGACAAGGAAATAATGAAGCTAGAACTAATACATTTCACAATTTCAATACATAAACCAATCGTGGAGAAGAACATATTCATGACATGAAATAGCTCAAATCATCTCATCCTCATTCGTTATCGTGTCAAGAATTACTGTATTGAACTATTGATTGAGGGAGTTATCTGGATAGCAAAAAAATGAACAAATACAGATTACAGAACAGCACATCGCAAATTAGAACAGAACAGATACAGAACAGAACAAATCTAAAAATGGATTTTGGGGCGATTTCCGACTTCGCACTTCGCAAAGTCGAGAAGTGGACAGCAGAACAGCACAGGCAGCAAAACAGCAAAAACAACAACTATAGTAGATTTCGAACCCAAGAAAATGACCAGAAACACCCAATAGTACAACACTTCAAACTAGAAATCTTCATCAAATTCATTTCCATCTCTAGAAAATAGAAATCGCTAGAAAGTAGAAACATACCTTTGAAAATTGAAGGCTGGGGAGTGAGGAGTTGGAGCTGCGAAGTGCGAAGTCGGAAATCCCCCCAAAATCCAAATCGCCGACACCAAATCGTAGCAGCGCTGCAGCAGTCTGCTGAGCTTGAGCAGATGAAACTTGTCAATTGAAATTATCGTCTTTACTCATGCCCTAACTCTAAGTATTAACCACCTAACAAAAGATGGGTGGGCTTGGGCAGTTGGGTTGGGCTGGAAATAAAATAAAGAAGGGTGGGTGGGCTTGGGCGTTGGGCTGGGGATGGGCAGTGGCCTTTTAAAAATCGGTATTTCGGTTATACCGAAATACCGAAATTTCAGATTTCTAAAATCGAGTCCCGAACCGAAATACCGAAATACCAAAAATTTAGTACCGAATTAGACCGAAATACCGAAAAAAACCGAAACCAAAATACCGAAATAATTCGGTCCGGTTTGGAATTCGGTTCTTCGGATTTTATGCCCACCCCTACTTTGATCTTGTCTAAAGCATCTTGAACCATGTCTGTACCTAAAAGCCTAACCTCGCCCGGCTCAAATCAACCTACTTAAGATGTACATCGCCTCCCATATAATGCCTCATATGGATCCATCTGAATACTCGACTGATAACTGTTGTTGTAAGCAAAGTCCGAGAGCTGTAGAAACTAGTCCCATGAACCCCCAAAATCAATGACACAAGCGCGTAACATGTCCTCCAATATCTGAATAGTGAACTCGAACTGTCCGTTCGTCTGAGGGTGAAAAGTTATGCTCAACTCAACCTGAGTACCTAACTCTCGATGCACGGTCCTCCAAAACTACAATGTAAACTAAGTACCTCTATTTGAAATGATGGAAACCGGGACACCATGCAGGCGAAAAATCTCTCGGATATAAATCTCAGCTAACCGCTCTGAAGAATAGGTAGTACATACAGCAATGAAGTGCGCGGGGTTGGTTGATCAGCCGATCCATATCACCCAAATAGCATCGAACTTCCTCAAAGTCCATGGGAGTCCAACTACGAAATCCATGGTGATCCACTCCCACTTCCACTCTGGAATATCTATCTCCTAAAGCAAGCCACCCGGTCTCTGATTCTCATACTTCACCTGCTCACAATTGAAGCACCGGGCCACAAACCCCACTATATCTTTCTTCAATCTCCTCCACTAATAGTGTTGTCTCAAGTCCTGGTACATCTTCGCGGTACCCGGATGGATGGAATACCGCGAGCTGTGGGCCTCCTCAAGAATTAACTCCCAAAGCCCATCCACATTGAGCACACATATCCGGCCCTGCATCCTCAATACCCCATCATCGGCAATAGTCACATCTCTGGCATCGCCGTGCTGAACTTTGTCCTTGAGGACAAGCAAATGAGGATCATCATACTGGCGCTCTCTAATACAATCAAACAAGGAAGATTGAGAAACCACATGAGCTCGGATCCGACTGGGCTCCGAAATATCCAATCTCACAAACCGGTTGGCCAAAGACTAAACATCAACCGCAAGTGGTCTCTCCCCAACGGGAATAAATGCAAGACTGCCCATACTCACCGCCTTCCTTTGGTCTTTCCCGGATGGTACAAAATAGTAATATCATAGTCCTCTCTGCTGCCTGAAATTGAGATCCTTCTGTTTGAACAAGTGTTGGAGGCTACGATGATCCGTAAACACCTCACAAGACACACCATAGAGATAATGCCTCCAAATATTCAACACGTGGACAATGGCAGCCAATTACAAATCATGAACAGGGTAGTTCTTCTCATGAGACTACAACTGACGAGAAGCATAAACAATCACTCTACCCTCCTACATTAACACGCACCCGATACTAACTCTAGAAGCATCACAATATATTGTATAAGAACCTGAAGCTGATGGCAAAACTAACACTGGAGCTATGATCAATGTAGTCTTGAGCTTCTGAAAGATCGCCTCCCACTCATCCGACCATCTGAAAGGAGAACCCTTTTAGGTCAATTTGGTCAAGGGTGATTCAATAGATGAAAATCCTTAAACGAACTGACGGTAATAACCTGCCAACCCAAGAAAGCTATGAATCTCTGTGGCTGAGGACGGTTTGGGCCAACTCTGAACTGCCTCTATCTTCTTCGGATCAACCTGAATACCCTCACTGAACACCACGTGCCCCAAGAACGCCACTGAACTGGGCCAAAACTCACACTTGGAGAACTTTGCATAAAGCTTCCCCTCCCTCAACCGCTGCAACATAACTCTCAAATGCTCAGCGTGCTCCTCTTGACTACGCGAGTACACCAGAATATCATCAACGAATACGTAACAAACGAGTTGAGATAAAGCCAAAACACGCTGTTCATCAAATGCATGAATGTTGTTGGGGCATTGGTTAGCCCAAAAGACATCACAAGGAAGTCACAATGAACATATCGGGTCCGGAAAGCTGTCTTAAGAATGTTTGAGTCCCTGATCTTCAACTGGTGATACCCTGACCTGAGGTCAATCTTGGAGAACACTCTCGCTCCCTGATGCTGGTCAAATAAATCATCATACAAGGCAGAGGATACTTGTTCTTATTTGTGACTTTGTTCAACTGCCTATAGTCAATGCACATTCTCATAATGCCATCATTCTTCTTCATAAATAGAATAGGCGCACCTTAAGGTCAACCATTAAGCCGAATAAACCCTTATCAAGTAGTTACTGAATCTGCTCCTTCAATTCCTTTAACTCCGCCGGTGCCATACGATACGGTGGGATAGAAATGGGCTGAGTGCCCGACACAAAATCAATACCGAAGTCAATATCCCTGTCTGGTGTCATGCCCGGAATGTCTGCAGGAAACGTATCCGAAAAGTCCCTCACCACCAAAACTGAATCAATGGAAGGAGTCTCTGTACTGACATCCCTAACAAAAGCCAAATAAGAAAGACAACCCTTCTCAAGCATCCGCTAGGCCTTCAAAAATTAAATCACTCTACTGGGAACATAATCCGACGAACCTCACCACTCAATCGTGGCACCCCCGGCATAGCCAATACCACCGTCTTAGCGTGATAGTCTAGAATAGCATGACATGGTGACAACCAACCCATACCCAATATCACATCAAAATCAACCATACTAAGTAGTAAAACGTCCACTCGGGTCTCCAAACCCCCAATAGTCACCACACAAGACCAATACATGCGGTCTACAACAATAGTATTGCCCACCGGAGTACATACACAGATAGTTGAAACAAGAGACTCGCGGGGCATATTCAAATAACGAGGAAAATTTGACGACACATATGAAAAAGTGGAACCAAGGTCAAATAATACAGAGGCATCCCTGTGGTAGACTAAGACAATACCTGTGATCACAGTATCTGAAGAAATATCATCTAGTCTGGCTGGGAGTGCATAGAAACGGGCCTGACCACCACCTGATCGACATCCCTCTCTAGAACAACCCCTAGCTGACTGGGTGGGTGGTGAAGTAACTAGTGCTGAAGTCGATGGCTGACTCCTTTGCTGAGGTAGACCCCATGACAACAAGGACATTGCCTCCACATATGCCCCAACTCCCCACACTCATAACAACCCCCTGGTACTGGTGGCGGGGACTGAAGGGAACCCTTAGCAGCGAGATGACTTGAAGAAAAAAACTGGCATGGAGGAGCCCTTAACTGATGGGGCACGAGATGAACTCTGGGCTGGGAGGACACTAAGTGATGAATGACCCTGATGAGGACTGTTAACCATGGCCCGATGATGCCTCACAGTGAATTAGGCGAGCTGACTGAGCATGTCTGAATGGACGGCCTCTGTCGTGCAGAAACTGATCCACGTGAGGAACACCTCCATAACTACCAGATCCATGAGGTCTCTTGGCCTCCCTCTCCACTCGCTCCTGACGGTGAATCGACTCTATGTCCCGAGCAATGTCAACAACCTTCTCAAAAGAAACACCAGATACCCTCTCTCTGGTCATAAGAATCCGTGTAGCCGATATGAGAGGCCATCAACGAACCTCTTGATCTTGTCCATGTCTGCAGGAACTAACTAGATAGCATGACGGGCTCGCTCAGAGAACCTCATCTCATACTGCATCACAGTCATATCATCCTGACGCAACTGCTCGAACTGCCTGCGCAGCTCCTCTCTGCTGGACTGCGGCACATACTTCTCTAGAAAGAGAACAGAGAACTGCTGCCAGGTGAGGGGTGCTGCACCTACAAGCCTACCCCTCTCATAAGCCTCCCACTAAGTATAGGCAGCTCTAGAGAACTGAAAGGTAGTGAATGAGACCCCGCTAGTCTCCAGAATACCCGACATATGAAGAATCTTCTAACCCTTGTCCAAGAAACCCTAGGCATCCTTGCCTTTATACCACTAAAAGTCGGAGGCTGAAGTCTACCAATCCTCTCCAATCTACGCTGCTCGTCATCAGGCGTGACTGGTACCACATTATCCTGAGCAGGTGAAATCGGCTAGGTTGGTGGTGCCTTTGGTGTCTGTAGTCCCTGAACAACCTGTTCGGGCGTATGGGTGGCAGGTGTCTTAGTGCCTTCCCCAGACTGGGAAGTAGCTGATGTAGTAGAAATAGCGACCGCCTGAGCAAGACTGGTGCACACGGTCAAGATCTCAGCAAAGGTCTCCTGAAGAGTTGGGATAATAATAGGCACAACTGGTGCTTGGGATGGTCCCGCTGGAGCATCCACAAGTGGGACCTGATCATGAACTGGGGCGGTTGGTGGATCTGAAGGTGCTGCCCTAGCTGCTGTGCGGGCTACACCCCTTCCCCTACCACGGCCTCGACCGCGACCTCGGCCGCTCGCGGCCCCAACTGGTGGTCGTCCGTGCTGACCGGTAGCACATGTCTTCACCATCTGTGAGAGAATAGAACAACAGAAGTTTAGTTACCTTAATCAACAGATTCGCACGACAGGAATTCAAGAATGTGAAGTATTCCTTAAGGTTATGCATCCTCTCGAAGATAAGTAAAGACGTCTCCATACCGATCCGAAAGACTCTACTAAACCCACTCATGACCCGTGAGACCTATGTAACCTAGGCTTCGATACAAACTTGTCATGACCCAAATCTACCATGTCGTGATGGCGCCTATTGTGAAACTAGGCAAGCCAACTCTTATACCAAAACAACCCGATATTTCAATTTAAAGATTTACTTAAGCTATTTGAATTAATAAAACTTCATAATATATGTTTGAATAACAAAGTGCAAAAGACAAGCCCAACATCGGGGTGTCACTAGTGATGAGCATCTACTAAGAACTTTCTAATAAAACTAAGACTAATACAGTCTGGAACACAACTAATAATATCTAAAGGAAGATAGGAGGTAGAAGAGCAAGGCTGCGATCGCCATGCAGCTACCTTGCTAACCCCAACAGATTCGCGACGAATGAAATCAACACTCTCTAGCACGTCCAGCAACCCCTGGATCTGCACTAAGTAATAAAGGTAAATAAAGACAGAGCAGTAGGAATCACATAAAATCCACATCATGATATCTTTTTATGTACAAAATGTTTTCAAATCAGTTTGTGAGCCAAATCATCTCATTTAAAAATCCAGTATTCGATAAAAATTGTTTGAAGATATTTTTCAACGGATTCAAGAGAGGCTCAATGCAAAAGAAAGTAGAAGTGATGAAAATGATAAATAGCCCATCAGGCAAAATATTGCTCGTATACAGCACCTCGGGCAACATGAATCATAAAAAGCCCCTCGGGCATAACATCACTGAGAATCAGCTCCTTGGGCCAACCTCACAGTCACTCGTATACAGCCCCTCGAGCATATCTCTTATAACTCTCTCAGGGTACCCGCGCTCACTGGGGGTGTGCAGACTCCGGAGGGGCTCCTACTGCCCAAGCGCTATAACAAGCCACCTCGTGGCATAATTCAATCAAGCCCTCGACTTCTCAAAATCATAAGTCAGTAATAACATGCTGCGACGCGCAGCTCGATCCCATAATATCCTCATAAGAACAGGCCCTCGGCCTCACTCGGTCATAAACCTCTCAAGGCACTTGGGCTATCAGTAAAAACTGGGTGCGCAACCCAAAATAACATTTTATGCATCAAAACGGGGTAATAAAGACTGAGTTATAAAATAAGTAAACACAATATGACATGAGCATAGATGTTAAATCAAAATAGTGAGAGGATAAGAAAAGGCCCCTAAAGGTCCAAACAGCTCTGGCACAAGGCCCAAACATGACATTCAGCCCAATTTATAGAAATCCTTTCTAAAACACATAAGTATCATCTAGTCAAATACGCAACTTAGTAGTTGCTACGGGATGGACCAAGTCACAATCCCCAATGGTGCATGCCCACGCGCTCGTCACCTAGCATGTGCGTCACCTCAAAGTAGTAAAACGATGTCAAATCCGGGGTTTTTTACCCTCAGAACTAGATTTACAATCATTACTTACCCAAACCGGTCAAATCCCTATTCTGCGATGCCCTTGCCTCTCGAACCAGCCTCCAAATGCCTCGAATCTAGCCACAAACAAATCAATACAGTCAACACGAGCTAAAAGAATCAATCCCATAAGCAAATTCTAAGCTTTAGGCCAAAAGTCAAAAAGTAGACTCAAAAGCCGACCCCATGCCCACATCTCGAAACCCGGCAAAAGGCACAAAATTTGACAACCCGTTCAATTATAATACTAACAATACTAGTTTCACTCAAATGTGACCTCAAATTGGCTTTTATTTCCCAAAGATTCATTTCATGAAACTCCACCAATTTTCCACAAATTCCATCCCAAATCACGAATCAAATGATGAATTCATTGATATATTCATGAATATTAACCAAAACCGAGTTTGAATTACTTGCCCAGATGATTTTCTTGAAAAATCCCCCCGAAAATTCGCCTCAACCCGAGCTGCAAAGGCCCAAGATGTGAAATAAAACCCTAACCCTCTGAACTTCCATTTCACGGTCCGCGTATTTCTCATCGTGGCCGCAAACTCCCCACTGCGGTCCGCAAAATTTTACCTCGGTCGCATAGTATCATCGCGGTCCGCAAAATTCCCTCCGCGGCCGCACTTCAAAGATCCGAGACGTGCAACTTTTCAACACCAGATACCAGATATTTCTAACTTCCAAAGCCTAATAGTGATCCGATTACAACCCGAAACTCACCCGAGGCCCTCAGGACCTCGACCAAACGCACCAACACATCCCATAACATCATTCAAACTTGGTCGGACCTTCGAATCACTCAAAACAACATCAAAACACCAAATTACCCTCGGATTCAAGCATAAGAACATTTAAATTTTTAAAATTTCACAAACGACGTCGAAACCTACCAAATCACGTCCGAATGACCCCAAATTTTGCACACACAACACAAATGACACTACGAACCTACTCCAACTTCCGAAAATCCATTCCGACCCCGATATCAATATTTGCACTGCCGATCGAAAGTCGCCAAATTTCCAATTTCGCCAATTCAAGCCTTATTCTACCACGGACCTCAAAATCACATTCCAAACGTGCTCCCAAGTCTAAAATCACCTAACTAAGCTAACTAAATCCTTATAATTCACATTCGAGATCGTTTACACATAAGTAAACATCCGGTTGACTTTTCCAACTTAAGCTTCTAAATAAGAGACTAAGTGTCTCATTCACACCGAATCCACTCCGGACCTGAACCAACCAACGCGAAACGATGAAATACAGCTGAAAAATACATAAAGAAGCAGAAATGGGAGAAACGGGGTTGTAATTCAAGAAACGACCGGTCGGGTCGTTACACAAAAGAATGTATTCTTTTGATTTAGAACTATATTTTTTTGATATTTCTCACAAAATAGACGAGTTCTCTTGTTGTTAATCAATGTTTTAAATGGCTTTTTAGGACTCGATGGCCTCTATGTGGGCCACTTGTAAAATAACATAATGATCGCATGTGGTGTTTATTTTTTTGAGGTTTATGCCCCAAGTACCCGATTGTACCAAACCGTTTAGTGTTTGGGATACACCCAGTAATTCATATGCAAATGATGTTTTAATTTCCAAATTACTATTGTTGATCCTCGAGATACTTTTACAAATAAATGATAAAAGTTGTATTCATGTATTAAATTATGAAGATTGAGATTAACTCAAATAACAAAGTTAGAGTATTGCATATTTATTAGGTGAGAATATCGTAGGAGTAAATATTATTCGAATATTTCTTCTTAAAATATACAGATGATCCAAAATTTATATTTGATCACTTGCAATTGATCTCCATTTCTTAGTTTTGTGTCTCTTAAAATTATTATTTTTAATCATTTAATAGTTAAGATATTATAGCCAACTATCTCATAATAATGTTAACAGTACTGCATCATATATACTTGTAAAAATATTTTAGTTATTTATTTTTTATGAGTTTTTTTATCTTTCTAATTTTCTTAAATTTTTAATGTACTTTCTATTGTTCGTATTGTTATACTATTTTATAAATTAAAAAATTAAAAAATTATGTTTATTCAATAATATTACTAGTATTTGTTAAATGTTGAATTAAAAAATAAAGAATAGAAATTTTTTTAAAAAAATATAAACCTAGACAACATTTGTAACTTACGTTAAATTGCTAACCAAATGTTAGCAAAGATACTCTCGGCTCCTTTCCTAGAAGACCTCAAAACCCTAACATGTTGGAAATTCTAAAATTGGCTCAATTTTTATCACATCTAGTCCAAATTTAGTCAAATTTGATATGTATCTCTGCAATATATTCACCCAATGCGGTCTCGAGAAAATCTATGTATGTAGAGTATCGAACATTTAGAAGGAAAAGATTTTGGCGGTAAGAATTTTCGGCTTCCCTCATCCAAATTATGAAATTACAGTTTCTTTTATTAATTAGAATTTCTCGGACAACCTAATTTTTCATTACGCTTTGGGAACTTAATCACATATACTTGGAGTTTGAAGAAGACATGGAAAGGAAGACAAGCTATTGGAAGAACATTGATATAGGGTTCAGACTCTTGGTGAGGCTTTCACAGGTTCTTATCAATCTTGTATGTAATTTAATACTATTGTATACGGTTAACATCGCATGCCTTCGATCTACAGGCTCGATGGGTCGTCTTAATCCCGAGATCAAGCAAGGTGGAGTTCGAGCCTGATAGATCAGACTCGAGCTCGAATATAGGATTCAGTACTCGAGGATCGGAGTACAAAGAATATCGAAATCGAGTACGCTCGACCTCAAAATAATATTGTTATGAATTTCTAACAGAATGAGCGGGACTCCTACCACGTCCCTAAGATCATGGCGCGAATCCCGGAATAGGATTATACGATTTTGCACTAGGTGGTTAGACAGCTGTCCAAATAATATTCCTTACTGTAATAGAAATGTACCTTATTTAGGGTTCCCTTATTATATAAAGGGAAACCCAATCATTTGTAAGCATCATCTAATCATTGGCAAAGAATATACTATCTCACTTTTATGGCTCATTGTTCATCAGAGTTGTCCTTTCTCTTTACTGTTCTTACTTTATTGTTCTTGGTTCATCTCGAGGTCACGAAGCTCGAGGTCACCACTGTTGAGTAACATTGGTTTGATTAACTTATTTCTTTTATTTATACTTCATACTTCTTTATTATTAATTGGTATTGAACTAAATCACATATCTTTAAAACCACAAATCAAATTTAATTGTTACTCGTAATTTTGATGTAAACAGTTTGGCTCCCACCGTGGGGGTAAGATAATAGTGATTATTTCTTTACTGATCCTCATTACACACGTTATTTTTACACTTTTTCTTGTCACGATTTCCTGATTCTCAAGATTAAACATGTCAAACTCACAAAATGCACCTGTTCATGGCAACAATGGTCTTGGATCTCATGGGTAAAACAACAATGTAGGGGTCGGTGTACCACTGATAAACCAGGGGAAATGCCAAATGTAGAACCAGTTGTTAGTTCGCACATTGCTTTGAATGTAGATCTAGGCACGGACTCTGAAGGGAGTATATGCAGGGAAGCCCGATCTGGGGGCCAAGGAACACCATGAGTAGGATAAAGGGGAGTCAGCCTCCAAGTGATATTCGAGATGCTGCAAGCTTAGCAGATCGCCATCGCTCAACTTCAAAGTCAGAATAAAACTCTGAGTATAGCTGAACCAGAAAACACTCAAGGTGCTGAACCAGCGCCAGAGAGGTCGAACAGAAATGACTCGGGGACTGACCCCACCATTATGAGGATGCTCGAAGAGCTTACCAAGAGGATCAAGGTTGTGGAAAAGAAGATTGAGCACAATGATAATAAGGTGGAGACTTATAACTCCAGTGTTGACCAGATACCGGGGGCACCTCCAGTTTTGAAAGTTTTAGATGCAAAAAAGTTCATACAAAAACCATTCCCTCAGAGCGCAGCTCTGATGCCCATCCCTAAAAAGTTTTGCATGCCCGATATACCCAAATATAACGGGACAACAGACCCTAATGAGCATATTACTTCATACACTTGCGGGATCAAAGGAGCAATGATTTGTTATCATAACTTACCTCCTAACTCTATTGATTCATTTGCTATGTTAGTAGACGCCTTCGTAAAGGCACACGATGGGGCCATAAAGATGGCCACGAGAAAATCGAACGTCTTCAAGATAAAACAGAGGAACGACACGATGTGGAGGGAGTTCGTGTCTAGGTTCCATATGGAGTGAATGGAATTACCACCGGTCTCGGATGACTGGGCAGTACAAGATTTTATGCAGGTTTGAATGAAAGGAGCTCAATTGCGTCTCGACAATTAAAGCAGAATCTGATCGAGTATCCAGCTGTGACGTGGTCGAATGTGCATAACCGTTACCAATAAAAATTTAGGGTCGAGTACAACAAGTTGGGAGCCCTCTTGTGTTCAATTCATCCTAATAGATTGGATGCCAAACCCTCGAGGGATATGGACAGGGAATCAAAATCGAACACAGAACGGTATCAGCCATATGTCGATCGGAGAAACAATGGCTAGGGTCGCAACGCCCCTCGAAATAATCGAAGAAATGATCTAGGCCAAAGCTCTCGGCGAGTCATGAGTGAGAGCGGGTTCGATAAGAACGCCGACCCCGCAGAGGCACCTCGATTGTCGGAGTACAACTTCGGCGCAGATGCATAGGGGATTGTGTCAGCTATTGGAAGAATCAAAGACACCAGGTGGCCCAAGCCTATACAAACCAATCATTCTCAAAGGAATCCAAACTTAATGTGTAAGTATCATGGCACACATGGCCATAGAACTGAAGACTGCAGGCAGCTAAGGGAGGAGGAAGCTCAGTTGTTCAATGAGGGTGACCTTTGGGAATTCCGAAGTGATCGAGCTAAGAATCACTTCAGGGAAAGGGATGCAAGAAAAAATGAGCAGGAAGAACCACAATATGTAATCCACATGGTCGTTGGTAGAGTCGATGTCCCTCAAGGACCTATGTTTAAACGCACCAAGGTATTGATCACTAGAGAAAAATGGACTCGGAGCTATGTGCCCGAGGACACCTTATCATTCTATGATGAAGAAGAAGAAGGCATATCTCAGCCGTACAATGACGCCCCTGGTAATTTGTATCCTTTTAAATAAAATTCAAGTTAAATGTGTTCTAGTGGATTCAGGTACCTCAGCAAACATAACAAATCGAGGGTCATAGAACAGCTCGGCCAACAGGATCAGATTATATCTGCAACCCGTGTCCTAAATGGGTTCAACATGGCAAGTGAAACGACAAAGGGGGAGGTAATCCGGCCAGTAAACGTAGCCGGAACCATACAGGATATGAAATTACATGTCATCAATGGTGACATGAGGTATAATGCACTCCTCGGGAGACCATGAATAAACATCATGAGGGCAGTACGTTCGACTCTTCACCAGATGATGATGTTCCCAACAGAGGAAGGAGTGAAAACAGTTTATGAGGAGCAACATGCCACAAAGGAGATGTTTGCAGTAGAGGAAGTGGTGCCGATACCACAGCCTTCAACCTCGGAGAAATCGAGCACCAAAGGTAAGCAGGCGGTTAAATAGCAATCACAGCCCCAACCTCGACGTAATCGGAGGAACTGGTAATCGAAGACGAAGAAGAGGATTTCCTTACTCCTCTTACCTTTGTCATTCTCGAAGTGTGCGATGCAACCAAGTCAATTGTCGAGGAACTGGAGCAGGTCATACTGATCGAATACTTTCCCGAGATTAAGGTATACCTGGGAACGGGATTAACCCTCGAACTTTGGAAAAACCTCATTTAATTTCTTATTGATAATATGGATTGATTTGCTTGGTCCCATTTAGATATGATAGGGATCCCACTGGAAATAACTACGCACCGGCTTAGCCTCGACCACAGGTTCAAACCGGTGAAGCAAAAAAGGAGGACTCAGTCCGAGGTGAAGTAAGCATTCATAAAGGACGAGGTAACAAAACTTCTTAAAAGAGGGTCTATTCGGGAGGTAAAATACCCCGAATGGTTAGCCAATGTAGTTGTAGTTCCTAAAAAGGGAAATAAACTTAGAATGTGCGTAGATTACAAGGATTTGAACAAAGCATGCCCAAAAGATTCTTTCCCACAGCCCAACATCGATCGTATGATTGATGCCACGGCCGGCCACGAGATCCTATCTTTTCTCGATGCCTACTCCGGGTACAATCAAATTCAGATGAACCCGGAGGACCAGGAAAAGACTTCATTTATTACTAAATTTGGAACTTATTGTTACAACGTAATGCCCTTCGGGCTAAAAAATGCAGGAGCCACATACCAACTCCTAGTTAACAAAATGTTCGAAGAACGTATAGGTAAAACAATGGAAGTTTACATTGATAATATGTTAGTTAAGTCCCTGCGCGCAGAGGACCATTTAGCTCACTTGCAGGAAACATTCAAAATCTTGAGGAAGTACAACATGAAGCTTAACCTGGAAAAATGTGCCTTCGGAGTCGGCTCGGTAAATTCCTCGGCTTCATGGTGTCAAATCGGGGCATCGAAATTAACCCCTATAAGATCAAGGACATCGAGGATATCACGGTCGTGGATAGTGCGAAAGCCATACAAAGGCTAACAGGGCGAATAGCTACTTTAGGTCGATTCATTACGAGGTCATCAGATCTAAGTCACCGTTTCTTTTCCTTGCTCAAAAAGAAAAAGGATTTCGCATGGATCCCGGAATGCCAACAAGCCTTGGAAGAACTGAAGCGATACATATCGAGCTCGCCTTTGCTTCATACCCTGACGGTAGATGAAAAGCTTTACTTGTACTTGGTAGTATCCGAGATAGCGGTAAGAGGCGTACTGGTTCGAGAAGAGCAATGTACGCAATTCGTAGATAAATTAGCACCTGCATTGGTAAGCGCATCTAGGAAGCTAACAACATATTTTCAATGTCATCCAATATGTGTATTAACCACTTACCCCCTCCGAAATGTTTGGCATAAGCCCGAACTGTCGGGCCAGTTGGCCAATTGGGCGGTCAAACTTAGCGGTTACGATATCGAATATCATTCCCGAACCGCCATCATGTCTCAGATTCTAGCTGACTTCGTGGATGATTTTTCACCAACCCTCGTACCCGAAGTGGAGAAAGAACTCCTGCTTAGATCGGGTATATCATCGGGAGTGTGGACCCTTTTCAAGGACGGCGCCTCGAATGTGAAACGCTCTAGGCTTGGCATTATCTTGAAGCCACCTATGGGTGATAACTTCAGAAAATCTATCAAAACATCAAGGTCGACTCATAATGAGGCTGAGTATGAGGCCATGATTGCAGGTCTCGAACAAGCTAAAAGCTTGGGAGCAGAAGTCATTGAAACCTAGTGCGATTCGCAGTTGGTGGTAAACCAAGTAAACAAAAGTTTTGAAGTTTGAGAGGATAGGATGCAACGATACTTACATAAACTACAGGTAACATTACATCGCTTCAAGGAATGGACTTTGGATCATGTGCCTCGAGAGCAAAATAGTGAAGCTGATGCACTTGTTAATTTGGGATCTTCGGTCGAAGAAGATGATATTGTCACGGGGACTGTCGTTCCATTATCGAGGTATGTAGTTGAAGAGGGGCATGCCGAGATAAATTCAACAAGTTTAACCTGGGATTGGAGGAATAAGTATATTGATTATTTGAAGAGTGGCAAACTCCCGTCGGACCACAAAGAATCAAGGGCCCTACGAACCAAGGCTGCTAGGTTTGCATTAGATGAAGATGGAACATTGTACCGAAGAACATTCGATGGGCCGTTGGCGGTATTAGGGGCCAAGGGACACTGATTATGTTATACGAGAAGTCCACGAAGGCACTTGTGGGAATCACTCCGGTGCCGAGTCTTTGATTTGCAAAATTATCATAGAAGGGTATTAAAGGGATATCATGGAAAAAGATACTAAGGAATTTGTCAAAAAATATGATAAGTGCCAACGATTTGCGCCTATGATCCATCAACCAGCAGAACAACTCCACTCGGTCCTATCCCCGTGGCCTTTCATGTAATGGGGAATGGACATAGTCGGTCCTCTACCAACGGCCCTAGGTAAAGCTAAAAAAATTTATGTTTATGACTGATTATTTTTCTAAATGGGTGGAAGCACAGGCCTTCGAGAAGGTTAGAAAAAAAGAAGTTATTGACTTCATCTGGGACCACATCATATGCCGGTTCGGGACACCTTCAGAGATTGTATGTGACAATGAACTCGGCAGCAAGGTAACGGAGTTCCTCGAACCACATAAAATAAAGAGGGTCTTATCGACACCATACCACCCAACTGGAAATGGACAGGCCGAGTCGACAAACAAAACTAACATTCAGAACGTGGAGAAACAGTTGGACGATGCAAAAGGGAAATGGAGAGAAGATATACCCGAGGTCCTTTGGGCATATCGAAAAACATTAAAGTCCAGCACAGGAGATACTTTGTTCTCTTTAGTATAGGGCTCCGAGGCCCTCACCCCTGTCGAGGTTGTAGAACCTAGCGCCAGGTTTCGACATGCATCGGAGGAGTCAAATCACGAGGCTATGAATACTAGCCTCGAGCTATTAGATGAATGTACGCGGTGAAATTAGAGGGCCTGATTTCCCACTAAGAAGCCATCTCGGGGAAGTGCCTCGAGACCCCGAGGACATGAAGCTACAGCTTAGTCCTCTCCCTCGGGACTGGTCGAGGCCCGATTCGAGGCCAGGCGGAGGCCGAGGCCAGGACAAAGAGAGGAAGCTCCCAAGACACGCGGTTGAGTCTAACAAGGCTGGCCTATCCAGAGCTCGCATCAAGCCATCCCATCTCCGTATTTTGTAATTAAATATACATGTATTTGCAACTTAGTTCCCCGCCTATATAAGGGGGACTCACCCCACCTTGTAAAGCACTGATGTTTCTCCACTTCTCCAATAAGCAATAATCTCTCTCTCTCTCTCTCTCTCTCTCTCTCTCTCTCTCTCTCTCTTTCTTCTAAATTATCAGTGTTCTTCGACCCCGAGGTCGCCCTAACATTTTATTGTTCTTCATTTGTTCTTCGTCATTTAGCTCAAGATTGATGGTATAAAGCCTTGTATGCATATACTTATCTATTATCCCCTTCCTGATTACCCTCGATAAGGTTATCTTCGATAGGCCCGAGGTAGGCTCGAGGCCTGGCCCCGAGGTATCTACTGGCTTGTCCTAGGCCCGGGAACATCCCTTACTGGTTCGATTATCGTTTTTGGCAAGCTCGATCTTTACTGTTTTTACTCCACATTTAGCACTAATCACCCTTTCAAACTAGCTCGGGAATAGATCACATACTTTTAGAATCCCATTTACAAATTTAATTATTGTTACCATTTTCACGGTAAACAGTTTGGCGCCCACCGTGGGGCTAAAAATAGTAGTGATTACTTTCTTGCTAGTTTCGTCACTTAAAAGCACGATATCTCTCACACTTTTTGTTGCTCGAGACCTTTCGATTTCAGGTTAATGGTCAGCTCGATAAGGGAAATCTAGGACGATAACCCCACAAATCGCAAGGAAAACAATGCGGCCACCCTAACGGCTGGCCCAACACCGCAGGACCCCGATAACGCATCTAGATCGGTCCGAGTGGATATGGATTCATGCGCTGCACAGTGGGGTAACGAAGTCTTGCGCTTCAATGACGACACGCAACATGCTAACCGACAGGAAACCAGAAAAATCTTAGCCCCGGTAGAACCGGAAGTTGATCTACGTGTTATTTTTGAAATGTTGCAGGAACAACGTCAGCTGCAGAGCCGCCCGGAGGCTCTTGGCGCGATTGCACCCAAAATATCTACTCGCCCCAAGCCAGTATCCAAGGTATCGGGCAACGATGAACCAATGACCTATCCTGTAACGCTAAGGATGCTAGAGGACATTATCGAAAAGATCGACTCACGATCGGGGAGACTCTTACAGCAACCGTCTCCCGGGGATACGGTCCCAGGACTCATTTCGCGGAAGTCAGAAACAACGAAATTCCCTGGGGATGACAGGACCCCAAGTCCCCACAGGTACATCACCACTCACGCATGCCCGTTCAGGAACAACGACCCTCAAAATGGAGAACTCGGGCCTGCCCCGATGAGTAGATTTGAAGAAATTCCCCCGAGAGAAACCACGATGCGGCATCATTGTTCGACACCCGATGTCGGGAACTCGCTACCATACTATCGCGATGCGTGGAAGGACGCGCCAACGCCATCAAAATAATGCCAGAAGAGCTCAACGCACCGAAGGCCGGGAGAAGAAGAAGAAATAAAATATCACGAGAAGCCGTGCCCCGCTATCCGACAAGACAAACGAGACCACTCCCGGTCACGAATAGTAGGGTGGCACGAGCCTTTCCCAAAACTCGAACAAAGCATACCCGGTAGCTCCGGAGCAATTTGAGCGAAGCTTAGTCAAATATCCGATCGAGGCTTGGTCATATGCCAGAAACCTACGCCGGACCCAAGTCAGAGCCGCGGATAACCCTCCGGAAACCCTCACTGGATCGTCATATCCAGGCAGATCCCCAACAGAGAAAGCGACACTGAACGAATGAAGCCATCATCCACATGGCGCGAACGGAATAAACGATCCAAGGTACAGCGCATCTCGCAACAATAAGGCGGTAGCCCGAAGACGACACCTTCGAGGAACCCCCAATGGTACCAAATTCACCAAGACACAACCCGCAAGAAAACCTCGCCCGATAGAGCTCGACTTCAACGTTGCAACCGCAAGCATAGTGGTCACCATAAGTGAAGCCGGGAATTCCGAGTGGCTCGGACCTATTCCGACCTATTCGACCAGAACCCCTCCAAGGAAACCGTGGCCCACCACGAGAGTCAAAAAATGCTCGGAGTTACGGACCCGAGAGAGCAGCAACTACGCCATCCAACAAAGGTGATCACAAAGCATCGCCAAGCAAACGAACCCGGATCCAGCTCAACGGACAAGGGGAAATCGAACAAAGCAGAGCCGGAAAGTTGCAGCATATCGTCATAACCGCTAAAGGATGGTGGCACCCCGCTAAGATCCGTAGGGCGTAAAGTGCAAGTGCCCGTCGCCAGAAAGGGACGATCTTGGGGAATACTCCCCAAGGACACCCTCTCGCTCGAGGAAAAAGACGCTGAGACTCCACCTCGACATCACATTAACGTATTGGTAATCCTTCCTTTTGTTCGAGCTCATTTTCAAATAAAACATACATTAATGATTACAGGTGTGTCAGCCAAAGTTGTACCAACAATGTCGGGCCAAAGCCAATAAGACAATCTGGACCAATGTCGCCCTCATGCCGGACCGCTAGTATGTCCCCAATGGCGGTTGCCACAACATCCAAATCGCTCCCTCCCTGCGGGGCCCGCTCGAGCTCGGGCTAATACGTCGGGTGACGCAGGATGCAGACGCTTTGTACAAACAGCAGCGAATACGTCGTCCGGGACGCAATTCCGGCCCTACTCCCCCAAGGGTG
Source organism: Nicotiana attenuata (assembly GCF_001879085.1). Taxonomy (NCBI): domain Eukaryota; kingdom Viridiplantae; phylum Streptophyta; class Magnoliopsida; order Solanales; family Solanaceae; genus Nicotiana; species Nicotiana attenuata. The sequence goes on from NC_031993.1 coordinate 27,351,298, forward strand.
TGAAACTCCATGACAGACGCGGAGCCAAAGCATCTGGCTACAAGCTATAGAAGGAGATTCCTCGCCTTACGCCCATGACCGGCGTTACCCTCAAATGAGGTCAAAGGGTAAGAGCACTCGCGTCTCCGGCCCGGCCTGGTCGGACGAGGAATACGGCTGTCGAGGGGCATGCTCCCGGGAATGCAACATCCTTTTATCATTTCCTTTTTTCCTTTCTTGTTGCTAATCTGTACGCGGGCAGGCAGCCAAGGCCAGACCTCATGCTGAAAGGTCTCGATGACCCAGCAACAGAAAGGCCACCACTACTGGTCAAAAGCTCAAATGAGATTCAAGGGTCAATTACGGCTCGAATCACAACACGACTCGGTGACTGAACCTGAAGATACCAAGAACTCGGCATCAAACTCCGCTCCTTTGGTGCATCAAATCTCTTCCTAGGGATCAGAGCCGCTGGCCCGAATAGCCACGAGAATCCCCCTATCTGCATATTCCCCGCTATTGCCTACGCAGTCAAGGGCCTTCTCCAGCTCGGCCCCAACAAGTAAAGGACCTCGCAACCATAGGGCGGTCAAGTCTACGCCCCGCGCCAAAAGGAAAACAGCTTGTCGAAAATGCGCCTTCTATGGCCTCGGCAAACGACAACCAAGCTCCCCGATTGTCCCCCTGACTTGGGCCAATTCCTCCGGAAAAAGGAGCCCCTTGCGCCGACCTGACCGGGATACTCCTCGGCAAAGAGCCACAAAATTAATACCCTCTGACCACTGGTCGATCAAGTCGAAGGTTATTTCAGCTTACCCGCTCCGCATGATGTGTCTCGAGACAGCGAAGGTGGAACCCGAGAATAAGTCAATAGCGGATACGCCATCGGCAGACAAGGCAAGTCCCCGGCCACGCACCCGCGAAATCGCTTCGGCCTAGAAGCACGAAGGACCACCACCTTCCGCTTGTAAAGGCAGACGGGAACCGGAGGACCTACCCAAGCTCGAGCCATGGTATAACGCAAAGACTACTTCCAAAATCGATCTGTACGGCCGAGAGCAGCGATAGGAAAAAAGGTACAAAAGGAACAAAAGCCATAAAAAATTTTCTTATATTACATGCAAAAACATTCTCCACCTACAAGCACGCCCCGCGCGCCAGAAACAAGGTTACAAAACGACGGAACCTCTACTTTTCGTCAAAAAACGCCCTCTGCAGCGTCCACAAGGAGTGGCCAAACATCGCCTTCATCCACCTTGGCACAGGCCAACTCCTCTAAAAAATCACGGCCCTTGCCCCAGCTTCGTCAAATACCTTCCTTCAGGCAGCCAAGGCATTTAGTAGTTCCGGATCCCGGTAGAGGATCCGCGGTCGCCATGGGGCCGCCGGGCATTCTTTCCTCGATCGGGTTTCTATCAGGAAGAGGGTTCCGCCAACAGGATTATTAGCAGAACTACACGTCCCCAGGGAAGGGACCCAACAAGTCCACGATCTGTCTCTCTCTATTTTCCAATATGGAACCATACAAGCATATCGGATAATCAGGAGAGTCACATCCATGTAGAACAGATTCACGGCAACAGAACCACATCTATTTACAACTTATATTTTCGCCAAGCAATAAAGAATATTTTCCAAGACTTCGACGCCTCGAAGAGAAATATTTCGGCTTATCCTCAGCAAAAAACCTCTACATCATATACGTCCCGAAACGATCGTAGACTTAATCAATTCGGCACCCTCGCGACCCCAGGGTCAGGGTTCCAGGCTCACAAAGCCCTCGCGATATGACCCCAAGACTACATAAGGCGGTATTCAGGCCTAGAATGATCCGATATATTCGGAGACTCACCATGAGCAATTCAACAACTTGCGCGACCCCAGGGTCGGAATTCCGGACTCACCAAGCCTCCGGAAAATAGCTTCGAGCTCACGAGAAGCTGTCTTCAAGCGAAGTCGATGACTCGGAGACTGTCGCCAATCGTCACGCACTGGAAAATCCAAAATTCTAAGACCCTAACGGGCAGCCTCGGCAAAACCAGATCTATTCTCTATAAACTGTAAGACCTCAACAGGCATGGCAAACTGTAAGACCTCAACAGGCATGGCAAACTGTAAGACCTCAACAGGCATGGCAAACTATAAGGCCTCAACAGGCATGGCAAACTGTAAGACCTCAACAAGCATGAAAATCCCGATACATAGGCTATACATCGCATTTGTAAGAATCCCTAAAGGGCATACCCTCGACATAGACGCCGAAACTATCACTAAGGGATCAAAAATGGCTACAGCCAAATGCATACGACCACGGTCGAAACGGATGACACAGCCCATAAAACGCGACTTGGGGACGCCCGACTGTTGCTAAAAAATCCTCCGAATCTACTTCGGAAAGAACCAGTTAAACACAGGCTTCCCTCCACAGGCAAATACGAGACCGACAATGTCGACTCCAAAAACTGCAAAGCGTCGATCTACTCGACCTACGAGCTATGAACCTTACGAGGTGCTCGAGTCATCGCCGACAACGATTTGAAATCGAGGTTCCTCTGGGACCGACGACGGGTCAGGCAAAATATTACAAAAAGACCTTAATGAGCCGATACAAAGCCTACACAAAGCCCACGGGCAAAAAACAGCATAAGAGCCATTGTCGCCAGCTAAGCAAGCCTACGGGCCACGTATTGAAAGGTCTCTACGACCAGACAGCGTAAGAGCCATTGTCGCCAGCTAAAAAATCACGACAACTTGAGGATTAAAGTGAGATCGATTCGTAAACCGATTCGGAGACCGGATCCAAAATAGTTATACTAAACAAGCCTCCGGGCCTCATATCAAAAGGTCTCTGTGACCAAACAACACAAGTACCACCGTCGCCAGAAATATAAGGTAATTCGAGGGTCAACTACAGCTCGGATCGCAACGCGACCCGGAGACTGGGCCCGAGAATCGCCAAACGCACAAGGGCGAAAAATGACATAAGTACCACCATCGCCAGAAATTTAAGGTAATTCGAGGGTCAACTACTGCTCGGATCACAACGCGACCCGGAGACTGCGCCCGGGAATCGCCAAACGCCCAAGGGCGGAAAATGGCACAAATGCCACTATCGCCAACCAGGGAATCGGGAAACTCAAAAGGTCAATTACAGCTCGAATCGCAACGCGACTCGGAGACTGGACCCAGAAAATACAGCACGCCTAAAGGCACAGCACAAGCGCCACTATCGTCGCCCGAAGATTTGATGAGACATAAAGGCCGAGCGCAGCCCGAGTTTCAGCACAACTCGGAGACTGGGCCGCTAAAATAGCTAAAAGGAAATATGCCTAAGGACGTGGCTCGGATGAAACCGTCATCAGCCAACTAAATCCCCAAGCCACGAGACCGCAAGATCACTTCAGCCCAGAAGCACAAAGGGCCGTCACCATCCGACCATGCGGGCAGGAAAACCTAAGGGTTAACTGGGGCTCGAGTCACAATGTGACTCGGAAACTGGACCCAAAACAGTCGAAACTGCAGATGCCCAAGGGCACAGGATAAATACGACTACCACCCGTAAGCACGGGTAAAAAAATGCAAATACATGGAGGCTCGAGTCGAAGCCCGAATCGAAAACTAAGCCTAAACAACCAGGCCGAGCATGGAGGCCCAGCACCTTCTCACATCAAGAATCACATTTAGGGGTCCCCGGGACCGTCCGACCAGTTCAGAACTGAAAAGGACCTCGCCAAACGCCAAGATCAGCCTGCCTGATCAAAAGCAACAGTAGGGAAAAGGTACAGAAGATATAAAACTTTAAAACTTCTCCTTATATATCATGTGAGCAAGAAAAAGCGTATTCTCCATCTACAGGCATGCCCTACATACATTCGGAGCGAAGCTACAAAATGGCAGAATCTACACTCTGCGCTTAAGAGCTACAGCTTGCCAAAATCGCCCTCCGCAACATTGACGAGAAGAGACCGAGCATTGTGTTCATCCGCCCGTGCTCGAGCGAACTCCTCCGAGAGAATGAAGCCCCTTGCACCGATTTCTTCGAACACCTCCCTCCGGGAATTGCAACGGACATATTCCTTGATCCTCCGCTCCCGATCCAGGGTTTACTTCATCTCGGCTTGGACATCAGCGACATCCTTCACACAAATCGCCATCTCACGATCGGCCTTGGCTCGGTTCAGCACCGCCTCTACCCGGGCGTCAATTGTCTCGGCTCTGACCTTCGAGAGGTCCGATTCAAGTTTCCCAACAATATCCGCTTGAACTTTGGCATTGTCTCGAGTCAAGCGGAGTTGGACCTCGAGGGCAGGGACCTTGGCCGAAGCATTCGTCCCCTCCAAATCTCTTGCCTGCGCTTGAGCCTTTAGCTCCCCGCAAGCAATTCTGACACGGTTGACGTCGCCCTTAAGGTACTCCAAGGCCTCTGTCCTTTTCCGCAGCTAACACGGCAAGAAGAAGTTAGCCCTAAAAATTAAAAAGAAGCAAACACACACGCTACAGGGAGTTACCTTCTCCACCAAATAGCTCTCATAGTTTGAGCCCCGAATCCTCTGAAAATTGGCCTTTTGGCGAAACGGCTCGGACATAAGCCTATCCCAAGCCTGCACAGGAAAGAACCAATGAGGGAAGGAAGATGCGGGATACAAGAAAACTGTGCACAAACTCACCACAAAGTAAAGACGATGAATTTCCTCCAGATCAGAACATGTTCTTGTCGGTCCTGCCCCTGCGACCCCAGAAGGACCGTCCCCGGACACAACGTGCTCGCTCAAAGGAACCGTTTACGGGGAAACAGGCGCTCCAGGAATAGCAGACTCGGGCGATGCCCCATCCTCTGAAATACGAGCCCGACAACGATCCCTCTTATTACCGCCATCTCTCTGCCCGGAGACGGACGACTCCATCCTCTCTAGAAAAATGCTGCCTCGCCCCAAGGAACCGCCTGATAGCTGCAAACAGCGAATCCGGCACAAATGAGATGGTAAAATGTTACCTCGGTATACGCCAGCAGGAGAAAAGCAACGTACGCACGTTCCTTGATGTTCCGCTCCCCACCTGACGCAGGACATAGCTTGCCACCTACGTTCATCACAAGACGAACAGGTCACCAACCTCCGAACCCAGCCGGGTAGATCATGGACTTGGCCTGGCGTCCACGAAGTTGCTGCAACAAGGAAAATGGCATTGTTATTTGGCCGATTTTTGCCATGAACAAAATTTGAAAAAACGCCTCGCATACGTGTGTGATTCCACCCCTCGAGGAATGACAGCAACTCCAAAGGAGTAATATCAATCGTCCGGACTCGGACGAACCAACTGGCCCACCCTCGATCTCCACCTTCATCATCGTCAACAACGAAGGGCGTGGGCGAATGACCCCTCAAGGTTAGCAGGCCTCGATAATGACAAGGCCGATATAGCCCGATGAGATGATCAAGCGTGAACTCAAGCCCGGCTTTCTCCACAAAGAATCTCATCATCTGCACCGTTCGCCAAAACGGCGGATGAATCTGCGCCAGAGTAACCCGATACTTCAAACAAAAGTCAAGCACTACCCAATCAGGGGGGCCAAATTCAAAAGGGTATAGATGCACGCTCAGGAACCCATCAACAGTGTCCGCGATGCCTTCACCTGGGGGAAGCACCCGCAGCGTCGCGTCGCCATCTCTAGGTGTTCCTCTCTTAGCAAGTACGCCATCTCCAGAGCGAAATCTGTTGACTCTCGAGCACCGGAAACATCATTCTCCACCCTTTGCCATGCCGGTCCCGAAGTGATCGCCATTACTATGGCAAAACTGACAAAATAAAGCAAAGGAAAGCACCAACGCTTTTCGTGCTTTAAGAAATAGAGAGCCCTACGCCGAAACAGAAGAACAGCTACCCAAAAATAATGAAGCCTTGCGAAAAGGCCGAAGCCACCCCTCTTATATGCGAGAGGCAACGGCGTTCGCCTGCTCGAGGTAAGCTCCAGGAAGCCCATGGCCTCGGTACGAATCAACGGGTCGATACCCAACCTAGGGAACATCCTCCAACAGATGACAAAGCACGAGGGACCACGCGAATTATCTCCATGCTCGAAGTAGCATTTCACATTTGGAGCCCCCGGCCCCAAGAAATAGGGTCAAGATGAACTCCAAAGCGCCGGTACCAGGTGCAAGGCGAGCGCCCGGGCTCGCGATCCCCTCTCCAGAGGAGTAAACCCCGAAAGCCCCAATCACCAAAGCTCCACAAGGGCCCAAAGAGGCGCCCAAACATAGGCAAGCTCCTCAAACAGAAGCCAACCTTACACTCCTTGAAATAGTTATCTACATCAAAATCAACAGTGCCCACCGGGGCACCCGAAGATGACCTTCATCCATGGTAGCGTTCCCGAATGCCCCGGAATTCGACGCACGATCTCCAAACAAATTGGCAGGCCCCGATAGCTCGACCTTATCCGATCGGTCCTCCGTCGATCTGAAGTACGACAAAAAGATCCGGGAATAGCCTTGTCAACCAGCTGGAGACCAAGACAAGCTATCACGACAGACTACTACAGCCAATAATCAAAAGAAGGCATTCAAAAGCCACGAAGGGTCTCAACATAGAAGTAAAGAAGTTAACAAGAAGAGACCATCTTCCTTACCACCTTCTATTTAACGGTTGCCTTCGTGCAGGGCAGTAACCAAGGTAATCAGGATGATATCCTGGCTCGAAGATTCCGAGGCCTCAAAACGTCCGCTGCGCTCTTTTCCTTTGATCGGATTTTTTATCCCGAAACGGGTTTTTTACCGGTAGAGGTTTTTAACGAGGAAACGTCGACGCTCTTCCCAGGAAGGCTCTAGCAATCCTACAGGACTTTTATTACAACCGGACCGGTGCCGCAAAATGACAGTGCATTGAGCATAAATCTATGAGATATGCCATCAATCACAAAAGATTGCGCCATGGTTCGAATCGTCAGAGTAATGTCGCCATGAGGAGGTCGAGGAGTCAATGGTCATAGTCGTTTCACATCGCTTCGTTCTGAGAAACGCGGAGACTATCTGTACGCGGTGAAATCAGAGGGCCTGATTTCCCACTAATAAGCCATCTCGGGGAAGTGCCTCGAGACCCCGAGGACATGAAGCTACAGCTTAGTCCTCTCCCTCGGGACTGGTCTAGGCCCGATTCGAGGCTAGGCGGAGGCCGAGGCCAGGACAACGAGAGGAAGCTCCCAAGACACGCGGTTGAGTCTAACAAGGCCGGCCTATCCAGAGCCTACACTGAGACATCACATCAAGCCATCCCATCTCCGTATTTCGTAATTAAATATACATGTATTTGCAATTGAGTTCCCCGCCTATATAAGGGGGACTCACCCCACCTTGTAAAGCACTGATGTTGCTCCACATCTCCAATAAGCAATAATATCTCTCTCTCTCTCTCTCTCTCTCTCTCTCTCTCTCTCTCTCTTTCTTCGAAATTGTCAGTGTTCTTCGACCCGGAGGTCGCCCTAACATTTTATTGTTCTTCATTTGTCCTTCGTCATTTAGCTCAAGGTTGACGGTATAAAGCCTTGTATGCATATACTTATCTGTTATCCCCTTCCCGATTACCCTCGATAAGGTTATCTTCTATAGTCCCGAGGTAAGCTCGAGGCCTAACCCCGAGGTATCTACTGGCTTGTCCTAGGCCCGGGAACATCCCTTACTGGTTCGATTATCATTTTTGGCTAGCTCGATCTTTACTGTTTTTACTCCACATTTAGCACTAATCACCCTTTCAAACTAGCTCGGGAATAGATCACATATTTTTAGAATCCCATATACAAATTTAATTGTTGTTTCCATTTTCGCGATAAATAATGAAAAACGAGAAGCAGCATTTGTTTAGATGGCCATATAGAAGCAAAGAATCGAGAGATACTACAATAGAAGGACTAATCTTCGACACTTTGGAATTGGCGACTTAGTTCTATGGAAAGTCACCCTTAATACTCGAGACCCGAATGAAGGGAAACTAAGCCAGAATTGGGAAGGACCGTATCGAGTCCTCGGAGTTGTCGATAAAGGATCTTACAAACTTAGCACAATGGAAGGTGAACAACTGTCGAACAATTGGAACGTATCATTACTCAAACGATACTATTGCTAAGGTACGAATGTATCTCTCTTGTCTATTTGAATTTGAAACTTTTGTTGCAGGTTTTCGATCGAAGCTATCGAAGGCACCTTTTTTACATGAAGGCCTTAGGTTTTAAAGCATGTGTTGCACACTTTTTCCCTTGGATTGGATTTTGTCCCAGATGGGTTTTACCGGCGAGGTATTTAACGAGGCAACAACTATATGCTACCTAAGGAGAACTCAACAGTATCCAAGGCTTCTTTTCGATCAACCTCGAATACTGGGGGGGGGGGGCATCACCCTCGGATGTTATATTTTCGAGGAAAATACTTCACGCCAAAAAGGGGCCTCGATAGGAGGACTTTGTAATGGGCCAAACAGTTGGATGAACCGTGTCCATATAGAATAGCAAGTCACGACGGCAAAACATGTACGCATGTATCCATTATTCAAAGAAGCATTCCTTCTATATATCAAAACACTTTGTGTCTCGAAGAAATCTACTATTATACGAGCTTCATACTTGTAATCCTACGGGAAATGGCTCAAGAGCTAGTACGCAAACGGACCCAGAATACTCGGGAACTATCATCGACAGTCAATCTACCCGAGTCATCAAAACTCGGACTCATAAGACCTCAAAGAGAAATCCCCTCGATATAAAGGCCAAGGCCAACATACTCGGAGACTAACCTTCAAAACAAGTTCGAAATGTTATTGGGAAACAAGTCCAAAAGACATACCCGAAGGCTACGGCCATATTAAAGATTATGGCTATATTAAAGACTACGGTCATATAAAAGGCTATGGCCGAAATAATGTGGCTCGGAGACGTCCGACTTTCGCCATAAAATTAAAGGCCTTCATACACTTTGAAAAAATTGGTTAAATCATGCTACCCTCGGCAAAAGCAAATAATAATGGGGCTTCGATAAAATCAACCCTTAAATAATTTAAAGGCTTCGATAACATCAGCCTTCAAAAAAGCCTCGAGATGTATTCGATTATGTTTACACAAACAAATTACTAATAAGGTTCTGATCCGTCGAACCCTCAAAAAACCCAACAGGTAGAAAAAGCACATGCTAAGGCATAGTTAAATTTTCACTTTAGCCGAAGAGAGGGAAAAATTATATAGCCAATTTAGAGGCCGAATTGGCCCAACTTAAAGAGCCTAAGGGCCAACCTATAAGAGCCTAAGGGCTGATATAAAAGAGCCTAAGGGCCAAAATATATAGGTTCGAGACCTTGCTCTTACTCAACTCGGACTCAAGAGTCCCGACAACCCGAGCTCGCATCAAATGAATTTATACTTAGCCCGAGAATTAACAAAAAACTTACGGGCTATTATATTGATCAATAAAAACCTAAGGGTTTATTATGTTCTGACTCCAAACTGATACTCGGACTGATCATTTGAGTTGTACAATCGAATTTTTCACAAATGAGGACAAAATGAAATTCAACACAAGTCAAAGTTGAAACAAAGAGGTCATTTTGTATTTCCAAGAAATGTTTACAAAAGATATTTACAATACCCACGAGGGGTCCTTGCACAAAAACACAAAAACAAAATAAAGAAATGTAAATCTACTCTAGGGCCACATCTTCGGCAGCTACACCTTTGGCAGCAGCATCTTCGGGAGCCCCGTCTTTGGGAACGTCCCCCTTAGGTACTTCATCTTCGTCTCCTCTGCTCTCAGAGCCACTCGTTGAATCCTTGTCATCAGAAAGCAAAGCGGCAACCTCTTCTTCCAAAGCCTTTGCCTTTTCAATATCGGTTGAGACATCGAAGCCGCGAGCATACACCTCCTCGAGGGTTTCTCTCCGGGACTGTCGTCTGGCATGATCAAGTGCACATGATAACTTAACTCCAGCCACAGTAGAAATCTCCTTTGTCCGGGTATTAGCTGCTTTGGGGTTAGCTCGGTACAAAGATATAAATGCCTCTACATCGGACTTGGCCTTGGCAAGCTCAGCAGCTGATTTAGCTTCAAGCTCCTCGATTTTGCAGCTTCAAGCCAAGCTCTCCTCCTTCAAACTTTGGAGTTGGCGTTCAATTGAAGCCAGCTGCTCCCGAAGAGTATCTTTCTCCGAGGCAAGACTGTCCATGCCTTGCCTCCACCCTAGGGTCTCGGCCTCCTTCATCATGAGCTCCTCTCGAAGATGCTCCACCATCTCGGCCTTTTGTTGAGCCTGCAAAGTTGAAGTGTTAGTCGACCGATCGGGAAAACGCATAACAAAACTTCAAATGGTATATTACCTTTTTAATAAGCTCGGTTTGTTCTTGACGAGCCTTCGCCAGTTTGGTTCAATGATCGCTGATCTCCCCCTCCTTTTTGACATAGAGGATCTTAAGGCCGTCCCTCTCTTCCGAAAGCTTCTGGAGCTCGGCCCCACATTGATCAAACTCAGCACGAGACTTGGAAAACACTTCTCCATGGAGCACCACATCCTTCACAAAAAGGGAAAGTCAGACTCAGAACAACAAGGATAAAACGCACGCGTAATCGTAAAGGCAGAAACTCACTTGTTTAAAGAGCCGACGGGCCTCATCAAAGACAAAAGAAGCATCTGGGTCGGGACCATTTCGATCCCTGCAAGGCACTATCAAAAGATACCATGCCCTTCGTGTCTCGTCCCCACATAATGAGTTCTCATGTTCTGAGCATCTTAGAATTGCCCCTCGGAGAACTCAGGACCAGGCGGCGACTGATCCACGTTAATTACCCCAAGTGATCCGCTCCGGGCGTTCTCTTCTCTTTGAAGGGCCTCGGGACCGTGCCCCTCGGTCTCACCCTCATAATGACCTCCATGACGAGGTTCTCTTTTGCTTCCCGATGGCTCGAGGACTTTGGTCGAACTACCCTCGGAGATTTCATCAGTTCTACAACGAACCAAATCAGCCACCATCAGTTCGGCAGACATCGAAGCGTTAGTGCTTCCTCTTTTCCAAACTACCAATACGCAATCATAATCTTCGTCTTCATCATCGTCCCGAAGGCGTTGGGCCGTTTCTGGAGATAAGGCCACAATATCGGCCTTAAGCTTTCGAGCCATGCTTTTCATGGGCTTCGAGGGATTTGCTGGTGACCCCCTCTTTCTTTTCTTTTCTTTGGAAGGCTTTGGGATCTCTTCTTCACCAGGCGGGGGGGGGGGGGCATAGCAATGGCGTCTCTGTGGCCTGCATAAAGATGAAGTAAATATTTCACTGAGAAACACAAGTAAACAAAGAAGAAAACTCGTTGTGGTTTTAAGCCTCCCATCGACCCTTGGCTAGGTCACGCCAGCAATGCTCTGCGTATGAGAAAGTAGATCCCAGTTTTCGGACCAAACCTTCAAGGTCTGGGACCGCACCAGGAAACTAAGCAACTACTACCCCATCCGAAAGAGGTTGGATCGAGAAAAGATGAAATCGAGAAAGAGAAGGGGAATCAGGGTATAAAGTTACAGCCTGATCAGATGGTCGAGGGTAAAAGGAGTCCCCTCGACCTGGATCGAGAAGTATCTGATCAAATTGACTATTTTCCAGAATGAAGGGTAGATCTGGCCGAGCGTCACTTGGTATTGTTGGCAAAATCAAGAATAACAAGATATATGGGACCCAGAGCTGGATCTGCGGAACCCAGCGTGAATGGGTAGGTATACACGCTTAAGTACCCCGCTTTATAAGTAGTGATGTCCTCTTCAATGGAAGGGATCGCTACATCTTTTTTCTCCCAGTTGCAGTCCTTTTTCATCTGCTCAAGCTCATCTTTGGTTATCAAACAGATGTATCGAGACATGGGCTCACATCAGCTTGGTGTCGATACAGGTTTTTCAATTTTGAAATCGGATGTTGTTTCACACGGCGGGGGAATACACTCTTCGATACGAGGTGGCATCACCGTTTTACTTCTGGCCGGCCGCGATGATGAAGAGGCTTTTTCTTTTTGGGGAACGGATTTGGATGTTTTAGCTATTATAGTGTAGAAATTCAAGAAAGAGAAAAGGTTGATGATCAAGTGAGGGCAAATTAAAGAGAAGTTGAAAGAGCTAATGAAATTTTGAAAACGATTTGAGAAGTAAAGTTTGCAAAATTGTGAAGTTAGCTTATTTATAGAAGTCGCTTAAGCGTATTGGGCAAGCCAAATAGCCGATCGTCACCTACATCCAATTAATAACTTTGGGAATTGCATGAAAGAGACCTTTCAGCCACTTCAGCCGCTGACATTACGAGACTGACATCAGAATCAAGGAGTCCAAGCAGCAAAGATCAAATCGTTTCTTATCGATCTACTCTAAGATATGCGGGGACTAACTGTATACGATTAAGATTGCATATTCGATCTACAGGCTCGAGGAGTCGTCTTAAGCCCGAGATCAAGCAAGGTCGAGTTCGAGCTCGACGAATCAGACTCGAGCTCGAAGATAGGATGCAATACCCGAGGATCGGAGTACGAGGAATACCGAACTCGAGTACGCTCGACCTCGAAATAATGCCTCTATGAATTTCTAACAGAATGAGCAAGATTCTTGCCATGTCACCAAGATCATGGCGCAAATCCCGGGATAGGATTGTACGATTTCGTACTAGTCGATTAGACAACTGTCCAAATAAAATTCCTTACTGTAAATAGAAATGTACCTAATTTAGAGTTCCCCTATTATATAAAGGGGACCCTAATCATTTGTAAGCATCATCTAATCATTGGCAAAGAATATACTATATCACTTTTCAGGCTCATTGTTCATCATAGTTGTCCTTTCTCTTTATTGTTCCTACTTTATTGTTCTTGGTTCATCTCGAGGTCACTAAGCTCGAGGTCACCACCACTGAGTAACATTGGTTCTATTCACTTATTTCTTTCATTTCTACTTCATACTTCTTGATTATTAATTGGTATTGAACTAAATCACATATCTGTAAAACCACAAATCAAATTTAATTATTACTCATATTTTCGAGGTAGACAAGTATGTAAATATATTTTCTGTAATGTGATACTTCTTGTATTGTAAAATATGGTGCTATTTGAAAAGCATCAGATTAATATGATCTCATTTTAATTGTCAGATGATTATGTCACGACCAAAGTTGCTCCTCCATGAACTATCGTGATCGCACATAGTCTCTACGACTAGGTAAGCCTACTAATTGCGGAAATGAAATGAAAACATAAAAGACAACAGTTAATAGATATCTTTAATAAGCAGAAAAGGTGCCACTCGGCATGTACAATAATCACATTCCCAAAACCCGGAATATCGTAAGTCACAAGCTTCTAAGAAATTCTAACTATTGTATACATCAATGTCTGAAGAAAACAAAGGAAAAAATAACATAAGGGGGTAGAAGGGGACTCCGAGTTCTGTGGACGCGGGAAGACGTACCTTGAAGTCTCCTGAAGCAGCAACCACGCAACTGAACTCGAGGCTGACAGGAGGTAACTGGATTTGCACACGAAAAACATGCAGGGAAGGGCATGATAGACTACAATGATACCTAGTAAGTGCAAAGCCTAACCTTGGTCGAGTAGTGACGAGCTCAGTTCAGGGCCCTACTGGTATAAACATAATAAAGTGAGACATAATGAAATATTACAGTAAAAATAAGTACGAAAATCTAACCGGCATAGAGTCCATGGAAGACAACAGCTCAAAACACAGAGATAACAACGAGGGATCTCCCAGGATACCATCCCGTTGTCCCAATCGTAAATGTGCAGGGGGGTCTCCCGGAATACCGTTCCGCAGCCCCAAAGTAAATCAGCAGTGCTGGGGGATCTCCCGGTAATACCGTTCCGTAGTCCCAAAGTAAATATGCAGAACAGGGGGATCTCCCGAAATACCGTTCCATAGTCCCAAAGTAAATATGCAGCTCATCCAACAAAAATAGTAGTTACAGCAAGGAAACCACAATTTAGGCTAAGTCCGAGACAAGGAAGAACAGGAATTTTCACTAAAACATGTGCATAGAGTTTAGATGGGCAGTTAAGGCATGTAGCTCTAAATCAAACAGGATAATTACATATACTAGTGTAGCTCAATTAAAGGAAAAAAGATATTTTGCTTAATGAAATTTTAGTTTCTATACAAATAGCCCGTGTACTAACTCGTCACTTCACGTTCACGACGCTCATATATCAAACATTACCAATTCATAAGGGGAGTTGTCCCACACAAGGTTAGGCAAGCCACTTACCTCGAACCAAGCTCAATCAACCAGTCACAATGCTTTTTCCATGAATATTCGACTCCGAATGGCCGAAATATAGCCAAAATCAAATACGTAACACAAATATAACGACAAGAAAACAATCTAGCTAATGAAATCAAATCTAAGGCAGGAAATTGGAAAATTGCTCGAAAAGCCTACTCGGGACCACGTCTCGGAAATAGGAAAAGTCACAAATATGAGCACCCATTCACTCACGATTTCAGTCATACAAAAATAATCCAAATCCGAGGTCTAAATCCAAATCAAAACTCAAAAATTCGATTGGGGAACTTTACCCCCATTTTCCCAAATTTCTCCCTCGAAATCCTTGATTAAATGAAGAAAACAACAATATATTAATGAAATAAAGACAAAATCGAGTAAGGAATCGTTACCCCAAAGCTCTCTCTGAAAATCCCTCAAAGAATCGCCAATTTCCGAGCTCCCAAGGTCCAACATGGATAATGATCTCAAACCCTCGCACATAGCTCTTTTTCTACCAGTCAAACCGCATCTGCGGACCTTTCTTCACACTTACGGCACCGCACCTTCGGAAATACCATCGCAGGTGCGGAAATCACTTATGTCCTTAATCCCGCTTCTGCGAGCAATAGGTCGCACCTGCGCACCTACTTATGCGGGAACTCCTCCGCTCCTGCGGACCTTCACCGCATATGCAGTTCCTCCCTCGCATCTGCGGGCATCGCAGATGCGGAACTAACCTCGCATCACCTAAATCTCGGAGGTGCCCAAATCCCAGCACCAACAATCCTCAGCAAGTTGCATAAGTCCAATTTCAACCCGTTGAGCATCTGAAACACACCCGAGGCCTCCGGAACCTCAATCAAACATACCAACCAATCCTAAAACACCATACGAACTTAGTCGAGCCCTCAAATCCAATCAAACAATGCTAAAGACACAATTCATCCTCCAATCCAAACCTAATAAACTTGAAACTTCCAAATTCGACAACGGATGCCGAAACCAACCAAACCACGTCCGATTGACCCAAAAATTTACACACACATCATAATAAACATTACGGAGCTACTCCATTATCCGGAATCGGATTCCGCCCCCGATATCGAAAATTCCACAATCGGTCCAAATCTAAAAATTCAACTTTCACCATTTCAAGCCTAAATAAGCTACAGAGCACTAAAACTCAATCCGGACACGCTCCTAAGCCCAAAATCACATAACGGAGCTAACAAAATCGACGGAACTCCATTCTAGAGTCGTCCTCCCTAAGTTCTGAGTACGGTCCAAATTCTAAACTTAAGCCTTCGTATAGGGACTAAGTGTCCCAAAACGCTTCAAAAACCAAAACGAAACCTTCCGCCAAGTCACAATAGCAGAAAAAGATATGGGAGAAGTAGTTAATATGCGATCAGGGCTCTAATCAAAACGACCGGCCGGGTCATTATATCCTCCCCCTCTTAAAACATTCGTTCGTCCTCGAACAAGCGTAGAGACATACCTGAAGTGGTGAAAAGATGAGGATAACGGCTGCGCATATCCTCCTTGGTCTCCCAAGTCGCCTCCTCGACCGACAAATCTCGCCACTGAACCTTTACTAATGCAATGTTCTTAGACCTCAGCTTTCGAACCTGCCTGTCAAAAATAGCCACTGGCTCCTCACCAGAAGATAGGTCCTTGTCTAACTGGACTGAGCTAAAATCCAACACATGAGACGGATCACCCTGATACTTCTAGAGCATCAAAATATGAAATACCGAATGATCTTTTGCTAGGCTGGGAGGTAAGGCAAGCTCATAAGTAACCTCCCCAACTCGCCCCAATACCTCAAAGGGCCAATAACCCTTGGGCTCAACATGACCCTCTTTTCGAACACATAACGCCCATCATAGGCAAAACCCGAAGAAAGACCTGCTCTCCAACCATGAATGCAACATCGCGAACCTTCCGGTCAGCGTAACTCAACTGTTTCGGCTGGGCTGTGTGAAGTCTTTCTTAAATCACCTTAACCTTCTCCAAGGAATCGTGATCAAAGTCCGTACCCAATAATCTGGTCTCGCCCGGCTCGAACCCACCTGGGACCGATACCGCCTACCATACAGAGCCTCATACAGTGCGATATGAATGCTCGAGTGATAACTGTTATTGTAGGCAAAATCCATAAGTGGCAAGAACTGATCCCAAGAACCTTCAAACTCTATCACACACGCACGGAGCATATCCTCAAGAATCTGAATAGTGCGCTTGGACTGCCCGTCCGTTTGAGGGTGAAATGTTGTGCTCAACTCCACCCGAGTACCTAACTCATTCTGCATGGCTCTCCAGAACCATGATGTAAACTGCGTACCCCAGTCAGGGATGATAGATACCGGCATGCCATGAAGTCCGACAATCTCACGGATATAAACTTGATCCAGCTGCTCGGAAGAATAGGTAGTCATAACAGGAAGGAAATAAGCTGACTTGGTCACTCTATCCACAATCAACCAAACTGCATCAAACTTTCGCTGAGTCCGTGGGAGTCTAACAACGAAATCCATAGTGATCCGCTCCCATTTCCACTATGGGATCTCTAACTTCTGAAGCAATCCACCCGGCCGCTGATGATCATACTTCACGTGCTAGAAATTTAGGCACCGAGCTACATATTCCACTATGTCCTTCTTCATTCTACGCCACCAATAATGTTACTTCAAGTCCTGATACATCTTCGTGGCACTCGGATGAATGGAGTACCGCGAGCTGTGAGCCTCTTGAAGAATCAACTCCCGCAAACCATCTACATTGGGCACCCATAGACTGCCCTGCATCCTTAAAGCACCATCATCCCCAATAGTGACATGCTTAGATTCACCGTATTGGACCATGTCCTTCAGGACAAGCAGATGGGCATAATCATACTGACACTCCCTGATACGATCGTAAAGAGAAGATCGAGAGACCATACAAGCCAATACTCCACTAGGCTCAGAAATATCCTATCTCACATACTGGTTGGCTAGGGCCTAGACATCAAACGCCATGAGCCTCTCTGCTGCTGGTAGATATGCTAAACTCGCCAAACTCTCTGCCCGGAGACTCAAAGCATCGGCCACCACATTGGCCTTCCCAGGGCGGTACAAAATAGTGATATCATAATCCTTAAACAGCTCTAACCACCTCCTAGGATGCAAATTAAGATCCTTCTGCTTGAATAGATGCTGGAAACTCTGGTGATTAGTGTAGATCTCATAAGGGACACCGTACAAATAATGCCTCCAAATCTTCAAGGCATGAAAAATAGTTGCTAACTGAAGGTCGTGGATAGGATAGTTCTTTTCATGCACCTTCAGTTGTCTGGACGTGTAGGCTATCACCCTGCGGTCCTGCATCAACACCGCGTTGAGGCCAATTCACGACGCATCACAATAAACTATATAAGACCCCGAACCTATAGGCAATATCAATACAGGGGATGTAGTCAAAATTGTCTTGAGCTTTTGAAAGCTCTCCTCACACTCCTCCGTCCACCTGAACGGAGCACCCTTATGGGTCAGCTTGGTCATAGGTGTTTCAATAGATGAGAATCCCTCAACAAATCGACGGGAAAAGCCCTCCAAGCCAAGAAAGCTCCGGATCACTGTAGCTGAGGACGGTCTGGGCCAACTCTGAACTGCTTCAACTTTCTTCGGGTCCACCTTGATCCCTTCACTCGACACCACGTGACCCAAAAATGCCAAGGTATCCAACCAGAACATACATTTTGAGAACATTGCATATAACTTCTTCTCTCTTAAGGTCTGAGGCACAATCCTCAGATGCGGCTCATGATCTTCCGGCTCCAGGAGTAATCCAAATGTCGCCATTAAAAACAATGACGAACGAGTAGAGATAAGGCCGAAATACACTATGCATCAAATGCCTAAATGCTGCTGGGTTATTGGTCAGCCTAAAAGACATAACATGGAACTCGTAATGAATATACCGAGTCCCGAAAGCAGTCGGGATAGCTGGCTCCCGAATCTTAAGTTGATAATAACCTGAATGCAAATAAATATTGGAAAACACTCGGGCACCCTGTAACTGATATAATAGGTCATCAATACGAGGCAAATGATATTGGTTCTTCACAACAACTTTGTTCAACTGGTGATAATCAATGCACATAAGCATAGAACCATCCTTTTTCTTTACAAACAAGACAGGGGCACCCCAAAGTGACACTGGCTAAATGAAGCCCTTATCAAGCAAATCTTGTAATTGTTCCTTCAACTCATGATAGGACATACGATAAGGAGGAATAGAGATGGGCTGAGTGCCCGGTAATAAATCAATGCCAAAATTGATATCTGTGTCGACTAGCATGCCCGGAAGATCAACTGGAAACACATCAGGGAAATCTTACACTACTAGGACTGACTCAATTATAGGGGTATCAATACTGACATCTCTCACATAGGCTAGATACGCATCACACCCCTTCTCAACCATTCATTGAGCTTTAAGAAATGAAATAACTCTTCTAAGAGTGTAATCTAAGGTACCCTCCACTCTAATCGCGGTAAACTTGGCATATCTAGTGTCACGGTCTTGGCGTGACGATCAACAATAGCATAATGGGGCGACAACCAGTCTATGCCCAAGATAACATCAAAATCTACCATGTTGAGCAATAATAAATTGGCTCTGGACTCAAAGCCACTAAGAGAAATCAAATAATTAGGAACTCAAAGAATCCCGAGATACGCCCAAATGCAGGGCAAAATAAGAGGACACATAGGAATAAGTGGAGCCTAGATCGAATTGAACTGATGCATCTCTATGACAGAGCGGAACAATAACTGTAATGACAGAATCAGAAGCAATAGCCTTTGTACGATCAGGAAGGGCATAGTATCTGGCCTGGTCTCCCCCTCTAGGGTGACCTCTACCTCCCTGACCTCCACCTTGAGTTCGTTGAGTAGATGGAGTGGCAGCTGGTGCAGCTGGTGCTGGAATCATGGCCTGAGAACTATATGGAGCACGCTGTGGCTGAGAAGTCTATAGAGGTGCACCTCTCGTAAGTTTGCTTGACTGACTGCTAAAGCACCCTGTGTAGGAGGCACACGAGATATTGGAGGTGCATAATAAGATTCCTAAGGTCTAGGAGGAGCATGAATACCACTTGCGACTGGAAGAGCTGAATAAATGTGGCGACTCATATATCCCCTACCATGACGAACTATAGCTAGGGTGCCGACACTAGAATAATGGCCCGACTCTCGAGACCGCTTGTCCTATCTCTCCTCCCTATCCCGAGCAAGCATGCCCTCCACTCTCCTAGCAATACTCACCACCTGCTGATACGAGATATCCATCTCTAACTCCCGGTCCATGCTAGTCCTGATGCTAGGAATGAGTCCCTCAATAAATCGGCGAACCCTCTCTTGAACTGTAGAAACCAAGGCCGGTCCACGTCGAGCCAAGTCACTGAAACAGAATGCATACTCTGAAATAGTCATAGCACCCTATCGCAACTGCTCAAACTCCGTGCGCCATACGTCCCTGAGGCTCTAAGAGACGTACTCTCTTAAAAACATATCTAAGAACTGAGTCTATGTATGGGAAGTTGCCTCAGCTGGATTGTCCAACTCATAAGTACACCACCACTGATAGGCTGCTCCTCGAAGCTAAAAGGCATTGAAAGAAACCCCACTCAACTCTGCTATACCCATAGTATGGACGATACAGTGGCACTCCTCGAGAAATCCCTGAGCATCCTCTGATGCAAGACCAATGAATGTGGGAGTTTTGTACTTCTTATACCTCTCGAGCCTACGCTGCTCCTCATCTAAAGCTACTTCCCTATTATTTGGCTGAACTAGGGCTACAGGTGGTACCGGTATAACCTCTGGAATCAGATCAACATGAACCCGCTACTCTGGGGTGCGAGCGGCGGGAGTCTGTGCTCCTCCCCTGGCCTGAGATGTGGTTGCAACAAGGGGAATCAACCCTGCCTATCCTAGGTTGTTGTATATGCTCATGAATTGTGCAAGGTTCTCCTGAAGAGCTGGAGTAGTAGTATTAGGCGTATCAGGTGCCTGTGCTCTGACTGGAGCTACTGGTGGCTCATCTGTAGCAACTCGCTCGGGTGCTCTAGCTACACCATGTGGGCGTCCTCGGCCTCTACCGCAGCCCCGGCCTCTGGCGGCTCTAGAAGAGGGCACGGGTGCTTGGTCATCTCCAGTAGCACGTGTCCTCACCATCTGTGAGAGAACAAAAGATAGAAGTTTAGAATATTAAAGTCAATAATCTCGCACGACAAGGAATCAAATGAAGTAAAATTTTCCTAACAGTTCCATAGCCTCTCGAAGATAAGTACATACGTCTCCGTACCGATCCACGAGACTCTAATAAACCGGCTTATGACTCACGACTCCTATGAACCTAGAACTCTGATACCAACTTGTCACGACCCAAGTTACCCCTCCGTGAACTATCGTGAATGAACCTAGTCTCTACGACTAGGTAAGCCTACTAATTGCGGAAATGAAATGAAAGTATAAAAGACAACAGCTAACAGATATCTTTAATAAGCAGAAAAGGTGCCACTCGGCATGTTCAATAATCACTTTCCCAAAACCTTGAATATCGTAAGTCACAAGCTTCTAAGAAATTCTAATTGCTCTATACATCAATGTCTGAAGAAAACAAAGGAAAGTTAACATAAGGGGGTAGAACGGGACTCCGAGTTCTGCGGATGCAGGCAGATGTACCTTGAAGTCTCCTGAAGCAGCAACGACGCAACTAAACTCGAGGTTGATAGGAGGTTCCTGGATCTGCACACGACAAACATGTGCCGGGAAGGGCATGAGTACACCACAATAGTACCCAGTAAGTTCCAAGCCTAACCTCGGTCAAGTAGTGACGAGATCAGTTCAGGGCCCTACTAGTATAAACACAATGAACTGAGACAGAATGAAATATTACAGTAAAAAAATAAATACAGAAATCTAATAGGTATAGAGTCCATGAAAGACAACAGCTCAAGATAGAGTGATAACAACAAGGGATCTCTCAGGATACCGTCCCGTAGTCCCTAACGTAAATGTGTAGGGGGACTCCCGGAATACCATTCCGTAGTCCCAAAGTAAATATGCAGTATAGGTGGATCTCCCGGAATACCGTTCCATAGTCCCAAAGTAAATATGCAGCTCATCCAACAGAAATAGTAGTTATAGCAGGGACACCACAATTTAGGCTATGTCCGAGTATAGGAAGAACAAGAAATTTCACTGGAACATGCTGCACAGAGTTTATATGGGCAGTTAAGGCACGTAGTTCTAAGATAAACAGGATAATTACATATGCTAGTGTAGCTCAATTAATGTAAAACAGATATTTTGCTTAATGAAAACGGAGTATTTCAACAAATAGCCCGTGTATGTACTTGCCACCTCACGTACACCGTGCTCATATATCAAACAGTACCAAGTACTAAGGGGAGTTCCCCCACACAAGGTTATGCAAGCCACTTAACTCAAATCAGGCTCAATCAATCAGTCACAATGCCCTTTCACGAATATCCGACTCTGAATGGTCCAAATATAGCCAAAATAAAATACATAACACAAATATAACTACAAGAAACTAATCTAGCTAATGAAATCAAAGCTAAGTCAAGAAATAGGAAAATTGCTCGAAAAGCCTCCCTCAGGTACACGTCTCGGAATTGGGTAAAAGTCACTAATTATGAACGCTCATTCACTCACGAGTTAACTCTTACAAAACTTATCCAAATCAGAGGTCTAAATCCCACACAAAACACAAAAATTTGAATGGGGAACTTTTCCCCCATATTCCCAGCTTTCTCCCACAAAATCCTTGATTAAATGAAGAAAAGAACAATAGATTAATGAAATAGAGCCAAAATCGAGTAAGGAATTGTTAGCCCAAAGCTCTCTCTGAAAATCCCACAAAGAATCGCCAATTTCCAAGCTCTCAAGGTCCAAAATGGATAATGAACTCAAACCCTCACACTTAGCTCTTTTTTTCCTAGTCATACCGCATATGCGGACCTTTCTTCCGACCTGCGGCACCGTACCTGCAGAAATACCATCGCAGGTGAGAAAATCACTTAAGTCCTCAATCCCGCTTCTGCAAGCAATGGGCCGCACCTGCACGCCCGCTTCTGTGGAAACTCCTACGCTCCTGTGATCGTTCGCCACATCTGCGGTTCCTCCCTCGCATTTGCGGGCATTGCAGATGCGGAACTAACCTCGCACCTGTGACCCAGCTAGGCTGCCCAAATCAACTTCTGTGGGCACGCACCTGCGGTTTGTCACGACCCAAACCGAAGGGCCGCGACGGGCACCCGGTGCCTTACTCAACCGAGTACCAACGTAACATATCTTTCTTATCATACTATCAAGGGTAAATGAGATAGAAAACATGTCATGAGATAACAAGAATAAAACATAAGGGAATACTCAACATATGATGACCGAACATGATATACAAACTTATACATGTGACATACAGGCCTATAAGGCCGACATGACCATTTGTAAACTCAAAACATAGGCCGACAAGGCCATACAAGTATCCATACACCTGACATCTGTCTACAAGCCTCTAAGAGTACATAAAATCATAAAGGTCGGAATAGGGCCCCGCCATACCAATCAATACATATCCAAAGCATACTGACCAAATAGGCAACTCCGGAGCAAGTGGAGTACACCAACACCTTCGCTGAGCTGATAGCCTATTAGGAGGAATGTCAACCTGTCTATCGGGACCTGCGGGCATGAAACGCAGCGTCCCCAGGCAAAAGGGACGTCAGTACGAATAAAGTACCGAGTATGTAAGGCAGGAAAGCATAAATAAGAACAGTAATGTAAAGAGAGATAGAGGAGATACAACCTGTAACATCTGAGTGCCTCTGGGGGCTACTGACATGAAATGCATAATACATATATATACATAAACTTTTAAAAACCATACGCCTCTGTGGGCATCATCATCATCATATCACGTACCCCGGCCTACAAACGAGGACTCGGTAAAAAAC
>NC_031993.1:27374719-27384174 GCF_001879085.1 Nicotiana attenuata
AGTAAAGTAGATACATATATAATGCATGCTGGACTCATGGAGTCACGTTCTAAACCTTTTGGAGTGACATAAGGTCATTGGACCATCGATTAACATTATGGACATCATACCATCAATATGAACTTCACTAGGACTCAAGGATCATATATACTTTCTTGGAATAACTTTGTAAGGAAAGAATAACATGGAAAACCTTAGTTGCTAGGAGTAGATTCATTATGAAATAGCGTATCGTTTATGTTCGTTTCACTTTAGATCATGCCAAAAGAATGAAGGAAGAGCCTTAACATACCTTAAACATGTTGAGTCCTTAATACCTTCTAAGAAACTCTTCAAACAAGTCAACTCGATCTATCATAGCATAAGGAGATTCAAAATCAGTGTTGAGCAAAGGCTAAGTCTGTAACTTAAGCTAGTAGCTCGTCTACGTAAATTCGGGCAGCATCTCCCTTGTAACAAGGGCCTCCTCCAATACCATATACCAACAACAACAGCCAGGGAAGTCCAGCAACCTATAAATATCAATAACAAGATACCATATAACAACAACAAGTCACAACTACTTCACGACGAGCGGCAAGCTCCGATTGGAATCCGTATAACCCATATCACCCCTTATAGACTTCTTACATTAATTTAACAGTATCATTAACATGATAATGAAGTAATTCATCAATGATTCCATCCTTATACCATATATTTATAACAAAGGAAACAATCCTCAACTCCAACTATCTTCAATTAGTAGCTTTATTCACTAGTTAACGTCTACTCCATCCATTTAACTTAATCAACATCAAGATAACCTTAAGCACATGCAAGAAGATAATACACACAACTCCTATAGTAACTTCAAGTCGAAATCCAGGTTATATTCAGCTCACAACAACCCTCAATAGCAATACAACACCATAGAAGTGACTTAAGCTAATCCAAGTACTATCTTGTAGTTTATCATCCTAACAACTTAACCAACATACAAGCAAGCTTAATCACAATTAGTAGGCTGTTATACTCACCTTAGACAGCAGCAACAACTTGGAATTTCATCCAAATACAGCCCACAACAATCCTCAATGACAACACAACCTCAAAGAGGTGTTGTTCTTCACTAGAGCTAAGTTTTGATGTTGAGATATGGTGTAATCACTTTGGAATCACTTCAAACACTTGTGGAATCTGTTTAGAAGGGTTAGGAGAAGTTTGGAGACGAAGTTGAGTTGAAAATAAGTGAAAAATAGGCGTCCAAATCGTTTATAAAGTGAAGTAGGTCGACCACCGCCTAAGTGGGTCCCATTGGGAGCTGCTTGCGCGGTCTCGCAAAAATGCGAATATCTCTCTACTTCGATGTCGTATTGATGAATGGTTTAATGTGTTGGAAACTAGACTCGTAGATCTTCAATTTGATATGTAGATCATCCATTTATGCCAAGTATATTGGGAGAAAAGTGCATCTACATTTGACCTAAATTTCAGCATATTATAAATGCAACTTGTGATGATCTTTGCTAACTTTTGTTCCATAACTCGTTTGACTTAAAAACATAACACACGACTATAATACAACTACAATAACTCATAAATTAACCTCCTCATCATGTTAATCACCCTAGTCTCACCCCAAAAGAATATGTTATAACATTCCAAACTTGTCGATTTTTGACGAAACTTATTTTCTTCAATTCGTTTAGCGACTAAGCTTTCCAACCCTTTTGGCACTTGTTATTCATGATCTTAAATATTTGTAACCTCCAAGGTAACATGATTAACTTACTTTATTTGCTTCCAAATATAATCTCATTTTCGAGCTTACATCAATGACTTACGACGTACTCTCACGTATGAAAACTTGGGGTGTAACATCCACTCCGCAAGTGCGATTACACCAGCACCAAAAAATCCTCAGCAAGTTGCGTAAGTCAAATTTTAACCGTTTGAGCATCCGAAACACACCTGAGGCCCGCGGGACCTCCACTTATCCTAAAAAAACTTACGAACTTAGTCGAACCCTCAAATCACATCAAAAACCGCTAAAGACACAATTCATTCTCCAATCCAAACCTAATGAACTTGAAACTTACAAATTCGACAGCCGATGCCGAAACCAACCTAACCACGTCCGATTGACCCCATAAATTTCAAACAAGTCGTAATCAACATTACAGAGCTATTCCAACTTCTGGAATCAGATTCCGACCCCGATATCAAAAATTCCACTACCGGTCCAAATCTGCGAAAATTCGACTTTCGCTATTTCAAGCCTAAATAAGCTACGGACCTCAAAAATACAATCCAAACAAGCCCCTAAGTCCAAAAATCATCCAACGAAGCTAACAGAGTCGATGGAACTCTATTCCGAAGTCGTCTCCACATAGTTTTTGCTACGGTCTAAATTCTAAACTTGAGCCTCCGTTTAGGGACTAAGTATCCCAAAATACTTCAAAAACCAAAACGAAACTACCGGCAGGTCACAATAGCAGAAAAAGATACGGCGGAAGCAGTTAATAGGGGATCGGGGCTCTAACTCTCAAAACAACCGGCCGAATCGTTACAGATTATTGATTTACTCTTGTGAATTCAATTGTCTACTCTGCACAAGGCACCAGTTGTCAAATCAACCTTTCATCTTTGCTTCTCAGGTTCAACATGTGTTTTATATCCATCATCCAATGGCAAAGGAGTGTCAAATTGTTATTAAACTTAAGCGAAAAGGTTTTTCCGATTTAGCTGAAAATACACAAGCAACTGGGCATATGGAAGGCCATATGAAAGTGTGACATGAGCAACGACTAGATGATACTACATTTGAAAGTGAAAAGATATTGAATGAGTTAGGGATGGAGTGTCTGGAATGAAAATTGACCCACAAACTCTAGAAAGTATTGAAGTATTTGATGACGATTACATGTATTATTGTTTGACTTGGTAGTTAGATATTATTTCATACTTTTGGAGAGTAGAAATTATTTTCAATTTGGCAGGAATCATAGTCTTTGAGCAATTTCATTGAGATGGTAAGAAAAACACACAAGAGATTCTAGTCAAGGTGGGCTCTTTCCAATTCTTCGGAGCAACAAGGACGACAAATGGGATGAACAACAAAGTCTGAACCACCTAAAAATTGGCGAAAAAATAAAAGACAAGCTGAGTATGGGTGGTACAATTGGCTTAAATAATAAATCGATTAGTAATGAGCAAGTAAATAGTTTCATACCCAGTCACAAACCGTTTTCTATTTAAGTTATTGTTGCTATTTATATTTCTTTTAATTATAATAATCTTCTCTTGTAATAGGTTTTCAATAAGTCAATTGAAGATCACAAGCAATCATTATCACCAATTTCTATTGTTCACACAAATAAGCAGAGTTCGAGCATTATATACTAGTTGTGAGTTTAATTACTCAGGTGTTGTGATCTTATTTTTTAAGCAGAATATGTGGGAGTTTAGTTGTTGATATATTGGATATGTAGCAAATTTCATAATGTGGCTGCAACCTGTTTGAGCTGTAGTGCAAACTTATTTCGTACAGTAGTTTTATACTTCGCTTAGAATACATTTAGTGGAAAACTGCCTTTACTACTCATCTCCACCATTCCTTTATTTCTCCTCGGTTTAGTATTTAGACAAATGCAATAAATCCAGTCTTATATCATCAGATTCATTGTATTTATTTTTATTTATTCTATATTGGAGATTTGAGATTATCTTATAAATTTGTGAAACTCAGTTTTTTATGGTTATTATTTTTTTAGATATGAGAGATATAATTAAGATAATTTTGGCATGGCTTCTTTCTTTATAGTTTTGCCTCTTCGGCTTTGGTTTGGTTTGGTGGAAGTTCAGTCATTCTTTGGTTAAAGTGTGCTTAATTGTAGCTACTCTTTTAATTGATGTTCACTTGTCTGTTAGTATTTTGAGAACCGATGGGACAATATCGGAAGATACCTTTGTGATTTGTGAAAAATGAAGCTTATAGATGAAAAGAACTTTTACATTATTATCACAGAAGGAAATCTAGTATAAAGGTGCTATCAAGGTTTACTCTAGACTTTAGCTTGTAATTTAAAGTTCTTATACTATTTTTGTAGAAGTGTACGACATTCTGGGGCTATATAAGCTTTGTCTTGTTGATTGCATCTTGTACTCTAATCTCAATAATAAATTCTATAAACTATCAAATTAACCTTTCTAATATTTCTTTCTCATGTAAACCAAATTAAGAAGAACAAAACTAATAAACTTAGGACCAAAAAAAAAGAAATGGGTAAGTTTGGTAAAACATTCAACACATATTGTATTTTTCAGTTTTATTACATAGTTTTAATTCTCCTTTTATGTGATTCTTTGGAGAAATTCTGAAGGATGTAGATCAAGTTTTTGCAAGGAATACTTGGCTTGTGAAAATCCGTAAAGCCTTGTTGCAGAATTTATTCTAGAATTTAAGGGAACTCTTTCAGATTACGAGTGAGTTTGACATAGTTCCATGTTAAAATTACTATATCTTTAATGATTTAGTTGGAATTATATTTATTTGAGATATAACAAGTCATTTGATTTGAACTCAAACTTATAAAGGAGACCTTATTATGTCAGTACTATATTGTTTAAATCCAGCGTATAAAGAAATTTTCTTTTTCATATTTGTTACATTGTATATAAAGAGTGACATGTATGAATGTACAAATCGAATATATATTTTATTCACGACAAAAAACTACATAAAAGAATATTATTCATATTTTAGAAAATTTAGTATGTAAATTTTAAAGTGACATTTCAGAAGATTTTTAAAAAATGTCATTAATTTATTTGACATTTACCTAAATGTTGTAAAATTTTTAGTGACATTTACCAAAATGTCGTAAATTATAAGCCGATATTTTTAAAGGCTGTAAATAAATGTCATAATCTTTTTACAAACATTATTCTAAATGTCAGCAATTTTAAGTGACGTTATAAACAATGCCATAAATAAATGTCGTAGATTTCTTACCGACATATATATAAATGTCGAAAAATTCCCTACCCCAAAATTTACGACATTTGATACAAATATAAATTAAATGTCGGTAAATGAATTTGTCACATTTAAGCAGCATTAGACGACATTTATTTTATGGCCATAATGTGAAAACATGCCCCATACCTAAGGATGAAGATTTAGGTAATTAGGAGAGTCTTGGAAACGAGGAAACTCATTTTGCAACTTACCTCTATGGAAGGTGATCTGCTGAGTAGAATAACCAGCTTGCAAAGTTGTTTACCTCGAAAATACGAGTAATAATTAAATTTGATTTGTGGTTTTAAAGATATGTAATTTAGATTCAAAACCAATTAATAATCAAGAAGTATGAAGTAGAAACGAAATAAATAAGTGAATAAAACCAGTGTTACTTAGCAGTATCGACCTCGAGCTTGGTGACCTCGAGATGAACCAAGAACAATAAAGTAAAAACAGTAAAGACTATGGACAATTCTGATGAACAGTAAGAGAACAGTAGATAGTGTATTCTTTGCCAATGATTAGATGATCTTTACAAATAATTGGGTTCCCCTTTATATAATAGGGGAACCCTAAATAAGGTATATTTCTATTTACAGTAAGGAATATTATTGGTACAGCTGTCTAACCGCCTAGTACGGAATCATACCGTACAATCCTACTCCAAAATTTGCGCCACGATCTTGGCGGCGTGGCAGGAATCTTGCTCATTTTGTTACAAATTCATAATGGCATTATTCGAGGTCGAGCAAACTCGGCTTTGGTATTCCTCGGACTCCGATCCTCGGGCATCGCATCCTATCTTCGAGCTCGAGTCTGATCGCCCGGGCTCGAACTTGACCTTGCCCGAACTCGGCTTAAGACGACCCCTCGAGAATATAGATCGAAGGCATACGATCTTGACCGTATATAGATAGTCCCCGCGTTTCGTAGAGTAGGTCGATAAGAAATGATTTGATCTTTGATACTCCGACGCCTCGATGCCGATGTCAATATCGTGATGTCAGCGGCCGAAGTGACTGAAAGGTTGTTTTCGTGCGGTTCCAAAAGTCATTAATTGGAGGCGGCTGTAGGTCGGCTATTTGGCTTCCCCAATACGCTTAAGTGACTTCTATAAATAGGCCAACTTCACAATTTTGCAAACTTTACTTCTCAAATCGTTTTCAAAATCTCACTAGCTCCTTCAACTTCTCTGAATTCACCCTTCTCTTCAATTTGCCCTTACTTCATCATCAACCTTTTCTCTTTTCTTGAATTTCTACACAATAATGGCTAAAACATCTAGATTCGTTCCCCAAAAAGAAAAAGCCTCTTCATCATCGCGGCCGGCCAGAAGTAAAACAGTGGTGCCACCTCGTATCGAGGAGTGTATTCCCCCACCGTGTGAAACAACATCTGATTTCAAAATTGAAAAACATGTATCGACACCAGGCTAATGTGAGCCCATGTCCCGATACATCTGTTTCATAACCGAATATGAGCTTGAGCATGTGAAAAAGGACTGCAACTGGGAGAAAAAAGATGTAGTGATCCCTTCCCTTAAAGAGGACATCACTACTTATAAAGCGGGGTACTTAAGCGTGTATACATACCCATTTATGCTGGGTTTCGCAGATCAAGCTCTGGGTCCCATAGAACCAGTTATTCTTGATTTTTGCCAATAATACCAAGTGACGCTCGGCCAGATCAACCCTTTATTTTGGCGAATTATCAATTTAATCAGATACTTCTCGAGCCAGGTCGACGGGATTCCTTTTACCCTCGACCATATGATCAGGCTGTACAGCCCTCGCCTTTATCGAGGTGGCCTGATAAAGCCGCAATGCCTATCCTCGAAATCTCTTTTCTCCAGCATCGATGATGACAAAGATCGAGGATGGATAAGCCGGTTTGTCTGAGTCATGATATCTGACCTGATTCCTGCTGAGAGGATGCCATTCCCCGAGGAATGGAACATGAAACATAAGTACATCTTTATCGATAATAACTTTTATACCCTACTTCCCCTTCTTTTTTCCAGAATTTATCTTTTTCTCGATCTAACCTCTTTCTGATGGTGCAGTTGTTTCTTGGTTTCCTAGTGCGGTCCTAAACCTCGAAGGTTGGGTCTGAAAACTAGCCTCTACTTCTTCATACGCGAAGCGCTGCTGGCGTGACCTGACCAAAGGTCCATGGGAGGCTAAAAACCACAGTGAGTTCTCTTGTTTGTTTACTTATGTTTCTCAGTGAAATACATACTTTGTCTTTATGCAGGCCTCAGAGATGCCGTTGCTATGCAACCGCCCCCACCCGGTGAAGAAGAGATCCCAATGCCTTCCAAAGAAAAGAAAAGAAAGAGGGGGTCGCCTACAAATCCCTCGAAGCCAAAGAAAAGAACGGATCAAAAGGCTAAGGCCGATACTGTGGCCCTATCATCAGAAATGGCCCAACGCCTTTGGGATAAGGATGAAGAAGGGGATGATGACGATTGCATGTTGGTAGTTCAAAAAATAGGAAGCACTAATGCTTTGAAATCTTCCGAAACGATGGTGGATGATGCTGTTTATTCTAGGACTGAAGAAATCTCCGAGGGGAGTTCGATCAAAGTCCCCGAGCCATCGGGCAGCAAAAGAGCACTTCGTCCTGGAGGTCATTTGGAGGGCGAGACCGAGGGGCCCGGTCCCGAGGCCCTTCAAAGAGAAGAGAATGCCCCGAGTGGGTCACTTGGGGTAATTAACGAGGATGATTCACCGCCTGGTCCGGAGTTCTTCGAGGGGCAACTCCAAGATGCTCGGAACATGAGAACTCTTGATGTGGGGACGAGCCACGAAGGGCACGATATCTTTCAAGAATGCCTTGCATGGATCGAAGATGGTCCCGATCCGGATGCTTATTTTATTTTTTATGAGGCCCATCGACTCTTCAAACAAGTTTCCGTCCTTTAAAATTACGCCTGCGCTTTATCCTTGTTGCTCTGAGTCTAACTTTTCCTTTTTTGCGAAAGTTGTGACACTTTATTCAGAAGCATTCTCCAAGTCCCGAGTCGAGCTTGCTCGATGTGAGGCCGAGCTTAAGAATCTCCCAGAAGAGAGGTGTTGATACCCAATTTTTCCCTATATATATTTTTAATATGCAAAGTACCCTCAAAATAGCATATGTATGCATATATAATGTATGTCCAAGCGTCTCATTATTTTTCCTTAATTTTTAAAGGTTTTTAAACCAATTTATTTCCCTATTTTTATCCATAAAAACCCAATAATTATTTCTAATATTATCATTTTGGCGATTCACTTGTTTAACTTTTACATTTTTCTAAGATATAGCTAAGGGAGTGTTTGCATATTTTTTACAAAATCATTTAGTATTTTTAAGGCTAAATTGTATAATTGCAAGATTAGCCTCTTTTAGGATTTAATTGCGTTTATGTTCATAAAGATTATGTCCAGTATTATTAAATGGTTAATTATATGTCATAAATCATTTTAGTTCTTTTAATTTATTTCCAGAAATCAGTTTACTATTTTTTATAATTTTAATAGGGGAAAATTGGCGATTTAAATGATAGCCCAGTTACATTTCAATTATAGCCCAAAATTGACCCCAATTTGAACCCAATTTCCCTTGGCCCAAGTCCTTTTAAACCCGACCCCTTACCTGTTTAAACAACCCAACCCGGTCTCCCACCTAACCATTTCAATCCCAGCCGTTGATCATTTAGATCAACGGCTCTCGTTCCCCCTTATCTTAATTAATCCCAAACGACCCCAAAAGCCTATCATTTCTCACCTACCGCCGCCTTTGAACCCCCTTCCTCTCAAACTCTCTCTGCAACACCACCTAAACCCTAGCCGCCGCCACCCTAATCCACCCTAATACCTACCTAATCTATGGCCTTTTGTGGTCATTTGAGGCCTGTACCAGCCTTCCATGGCTCCTATGTGTTTGATTCTATGGTTTCATGAACAAACATCGAAAGGATTCGGTCCAGTCCTTGCTCGATGACCTTTCTCCGGTCATCCCTGACCTTTCTCCGACCAGCCATGGCCATTCGAGTCAAATCCTTGACTCTCCTGGTTAGATCGGTAACTTTCAAGGCCTTTCTCGTTTCTTTTGGTTTTTCTGAAACCCTAATCTCTAAGATCTTTCTATTTCTTTCATATCTGCTATAGATCTGTACTCGCTATGACTTTCTTAAGTGTTTCTCGAAGGTTCTTTAACTTTCCTTAAAAAACGACCCTTCATCTTCTCCGATTAGTAGTTTTTCCTCTAAATTTTCCTTTCAAAGTATCTCTGTATTTTAACGTATTTCTGTATTTTTTTATGGTTTTCTTCATATTATTCTTTTATCTGAGTTATTATGTTAAAACCCTATTTCTTTTGGGTCTCATTTCGAATCCTGAAGCTGTTTGTTTAATGTGTACTTGTTTAACTAAGTTCCTTGTTCTTGTTTGACTTATTTGTGTTTATC
>NC_031993.1:27386092-27396124 GCF_001879085.1 Nicotiana attenuata
CCTTTTCATCGAAATCATGCCTATAGGAATTTCAAGTAAATCCTGCCTGCTTCATTTCACGTTGAACTAGATATCATGTCTATAGAAATTAAAATCAGCAATAATAGATATCATGTCTATAGGATTTAAAATCAGCAATAATAGATGTCATCGTCTGAAACCAGTCTAGTCTAAAATAAGCCTAACTCTCACTGTTCTGAACTAATTTTCAACGACTCTCTCCCTTTCTATTAATATGGTTTAGAAAGCATGTTTATAGGATCATAAATCGTTTATTCTAGAATTTGTTAATGCTTTGCCCCAATCTGAATTGGTAATAGATATCGTGTTAATAGGATCTCACCCAAACACCTAGGCAAGCCTTAGGTGATAACAATAATAAAACTGAATATTAGTAATTACTACAACCAGCAGGCAGGCCTGATTAGGACTTCTTATCTGAGTAATGTAATAAATTGGTCCGCTTCAACAACTGAAACTCCCCTGTCTTAGTAATTTAAATTCTGGCCTTGATTGTGTTTATGTCATGCTATTTATGTGCTTTGCTTGAGGAGGTATACATGAGCCTTTTTGGGTGTTTACATGTTCCCCCTTAATGTGCAGTCCTATGTGTTTTGTATGTCGCCCTAGCTTTTTCACCTTTTGAAACCTCAAAGTCAGCGTAATATCCCTCCCCTTTAAGAATAGTAGTCCTAAGTGCCTTTGGGACTGATAGAAATGGGACGGGTAATAGCATACAATAGTGGTCGAGACCAATGTGCGCTTTAGTACCGCGACAGGTTGGGAAGGGTAGATATGGATATGATGATCGGTGCGCTAATACCACGTGTAGCGCCTCTCTCGAGGAGTGATTACCGGGTATTGCATTGATGTGATCCATATTGCAAATAAACCTAGCACCTCCCCCTCCTCTTTCTTTTCCTTTAAATATTTATAGAATTGTAACTTCTTTTCAAAATCAGCCCTTTAATGATTGCTTTGCAAACTCTGTTTTACATTCATCACTTCAAAACACTTGTGTATTAAAATCCCCTCTTATTTGAGCCTTATTTGTTTACTTGTTAATTGCACAAATTCACAAAGAACTATCTGTCCGGGAACCACACTTGTGGATCCTGAGGGGTGCCTAACACTTTCCCCTCAGGATAATTTCAAGCCCTTACCCTATCTCTGGTTATCAAACAAACTTAGAAGTGAACCTTATAGGTGTTCTAATGCACCTTAAATCATTAGGTGGCGACTCTTCAAATGCAAAACCCAGTTTCTAAAATGAATGAGTTGTCCTATACCCAAAATGTCATAAACTGATTTTTCGATGCAAAGAGGGAAAAAAGGGGGCGCGATAGCATGGCGACTCTGCTAGGGATTTTTAGGCTTTTACCATTTCAGATTGTTCTGGTGAATTTGTACCTCTCCCTATGTGAAATTATTTGTTTAATTCCTTTAAGCATTTAATTTCTTCTTTAAAAGCAAAACGGACATATCTCCTTTGTTTTCTTTCCTTTATTGCTTTAAATTATGAAACTGTTGTATTTATCGCTTTCTTAACATGCAAATATATGTCAACATGCTTTTAATTATTGCATAATCATGCTCAACATCATACTCCACCCGTGCCAAAACAAGTACTAGCAACGCTTACAATGAGTGGTTGCGCTCTTCCTATATCATTACCCCCTAAATTCGGAAAGGTATATTTGCGGTAAAACTAGTCGATCCGCGGTGCAGTCGACAGTTCCGAGCCTTCCCCCTTGAGTTGTCCGCTCAAGGGTACCAGTCTAAAACCCCATAGAAACCTTACTCTGTTTAAACTGTGCATGCATTATGGTGAAACCTAGTCGGGTCAGTTATGTTGTCCACATAATGATCCTTTTAGATAGCCTTGTCCAAAAAGTCCACTGGGTTGCCCTAAACCCAAACGGACATCATCACGTTCTGTGCATTTATTTGGAGAATTAAATTCTTCATGCTAATTGATGATATTAAATAGTCGAGTCTGGTGGGGTAGGGTCTAACCCTTCTGTTTTGCAGATAATGAGGCACGAAATCCCCAGATTCGGCATGGTCACCAACATCCATCCAAGACTGCTAAGCTGGTGGAAAGATCTTCACTCTGGTGATCAAACTCTCGTCCGGAAATATCTAGGAAATCTACCTTCCCTCCTGGAGATCCAACCCAATAATAAGATCATAGAATCTGCCACACTGTTTTGGGATTGTGAAAGGGCTGTGTTCCGCTTTTGAGACATTGAAATGGCACCCTTGCTAGAGGAGATAGGAGGAATGGCCGGTCTAGTATGGGAAACTCCGGGTTCGCTAATGCCTGAGAACCGCAAAGGTAGGGGCTTCCTTAAAATGATGGATTTGAAGAAGAATCCAGAATTAACATGCTTGAAGGATTCATACATTCCTTTTGATCACTTGTATGAAAGGTACGGTCACAACAAATCTTACGGTACCTACTCTGGCGAGTTTGCCATCACATCTTTGGGACACATCCATCGCAGAGTTTTCATCTTTATATTCTGCTTCTTGGGTCTGATTGTATTCCCGACAAAGAAAGGAAGAATTCATACTAGGCTGGCTATGGTAACAAAAACCCTAATGGATGGGATTGATGGGCAGGCGTTCAACATCGTACCCATGATTATTGCACACATATACCGAGCCTTGGAGAAGTGTCAGCGAGGAGCAAAACATTTTGAAGGTTGCAATCTATTACTCCAACTCTGGCTCATGGAACATCTCCAAAGAGACGAATATCGACAAGAAATTCGGCGTAGGGACTGGGATAATCACATCGCTTTCCATCACCCAAAGCGAATGAATTACATCCCCGACATGTTCGCTCACCCAGAGGATGCTAAAGGATGGGTTGAGCTATTTGATAATTTGACCGAGGAGCAAATTCAGTGGATGTTCGAATGGTTTCCAATGGAGGAGTTCATCGCTCGATCAAGAGGCGCGCCTTTCCTGATGCTGGTTGGTCTTAGGGGGACACACCCTTACGTCCCGCTTCGGGTTATGAGGCAAGCTGGTAGGAAGCATGTTATACCAGGGTCGACAAGATGAGTCATTTCCGAGCTGACTTCCAAGAGGATGATAGCCCTTACAAATGCCAAGCTCAGCATATGTGGCACTGCAAGATCATAATGGGGAGAGATACCATCGAGCCAGACAAGTATCATGCTGGTTGCGCTCCTTTCTACTTAGGTTGGTTGGAAGACAATCATGACGGTCTGGGCCAGCCAGGGTTTTACTCGATGTCATAGGATTATAGATGAAAGGGCCGAGGCACAGGTCAAATACAACCAATTGCGCAAAAGAATCCGGGCGTAAGAAAGCGAGCACCGTGAGATACAAAAATCTAACAAGAAGCTAATTGAGGAATGGAAGGACATGGCTGTCAGTGCCAACAAGCGACTGGGATACTTGGAGCGAGGCATAGTGGAGTTAGAGAGAAAGTTTCTCAAGAGAGTCGAAGACTGCCAAAATGCTGAAGGAACCGAAGGCGGATATCTGGCCAGGGCCTACCTATTGTTGGGACTTCGCGAGTTGGGGAAGCTGTTCGAAGGAGCCAATGATGCTGAATCTGGGGAGGGTCCTTCTGGGACCAAATAGATAGGAGTTTATCTTTTCGCTTTATAAAATATAATAAGGCCAATGGCCATTATTTATTTTATTTCTTGCTTATTTAGTGTCGTTTTGGGATTCGTCTATTTTTATCAATAAAATGAAGCATTTAGCATTCTAAGTTCTCCAAATCAACTTGTCGCTATGCCTACCTCGGGCACACAGAGGTCCCCAAATTAGGACACGATTTACATTCCCGCACTATGTGTTTAAATATTGCAATACTTCCTATAATCCTCACTAACTTGGTTACATTTTTGTTTTATCTTTTGTTATTCCCCTCCCCAAAGGTTAGTTCGTGCACTCTGGCAACATCATGCTATTCCACGAGATCCAGGGTCCCTCTACCCACTCCTCCTCTTAGTCCTGTCAAAAACAAGGACAAAGGGAAGATGGAAGATTTGAACAACGTCAAAAAGGAGAATTCAACTGAACGAGTAGATGCCACTAATGGTCATGGTACTTAGGAAAATGTATCCCAACTTGAACAGAAATTGCTGAAATTCCAGGAAGAGCTCGACCAGGTTCGAAATCTAGCAAGCTTGTCACTTTCCCTCAGCACCCCGGATGTCACTTTTCCCAATACTCAAAACCATACACCACCTCAAAACGTCCCGAAGCAACAGAATCATCCCGCTCCTCATACTATTCCACCAAAGACCCAATGCAACACCTGCCATACCTCAAACAACACCCCGTTACTCATCTCAGAACTCCAAAACTCCACAAATGACCACTTCCACACCCACCATAACACCCCCATCTACGTGGAGACCACGCCACACTCCAGCCAACCCATCACAAGCACACCCGAGTCTGATAATAAAGACTTGCTCATTAGGAACCTGGCTGAGGAACTTAAGAAATTAACTAGCCGGAATTCAGGGCGTTGAAGGAAACAAAGGAATTGAGGGGCTAAACTATGAAGATCTTTGCATACAGCCCGATGTCGAACTGCTCGAGGGGTACAAACCTTCGAAGTTCGAAATGTTTGACGGTACAGGCGATCCAAGGGTCCATTTGAGGACGTATTGTGACAAACTGGTTGGAGTTGGGAAAGACGAGAGAATCCGCATGAAGCTGTTCATGAGGAGTCTGAAAGGAGATGCGCTGTCTTGGTACATCAGCCAAGATCCAAAGAAGTGGTCAAGCTGGGTAGGCAAGGTGTCCGACTTTATGGACAGGTTCAGGTTTAACACAGAGAATGCACCGGATGTGTTCTATATTCAGAATCTAAAGAAGAAGCCTACAGAAACATTTCGCGAGTATGCTACTGGATGGAGGTCCGAAGCTGCCAAGGTCAGACCTGCCTTAGAGGAGGAACAGATAAACAAATTATTTGTCCGGGCCCAAAACCCACAGTACTACGAACGACTAATCATGATCGAGAGCCACAAATTTTCCGACATTATCAAACTGGGTGAAAGGATTGAAGAGGGTATCAAAAGCGGTATGGTCACAAACTTCGGGGCCTTGCAAGCCACAAATAAGGCCTTGCAATCTGGTGGTGTGTCTAAAAAGAGGGACGTAGGAGCCGTGATGGTTGCACAAAGGACCAAATCTCCTATCAAGTACCAAACTTACCCAACAGCTACACTCACATATCAGGCCACTCCGAACTACCAAGCACACTCACCGCTCACTTATCAATCACCTCCGCCTACCATATATCAGCCTACTTCACCCAGATATTCCCAACCCGCACATGTCTACCAAACTTACAATGCTCAACCATTCTACTATCAATCACCTCCTGCACGTCAGAACTTCCCTAGACCCCGACCAAATTTTGATCGCAGACCTCCCAAACAATATACAGCCATCGCTAAACCTATTGACCAGTTGTACGAGAGACTCAAAGCCGCTGGTTATGTCACCCCCATCCCTGCTACCACTCTTGAAACCCTTCTCAGTGGGTCAACCCAAACAAATCCTGTGCATACCACTCCGGCATGAAAGGGCACACCATCAACGAATGTCGTTCTTTGAAAGACAAGATCCAGTCTCTGATCGATAATAAGATTATTGTGGCAAAGGAACCCGCTCCAAATTCCACAACAACCCTGTATCAGACCGTAAAGGCGGGGGTATTCACATGATTGAAGTAGAGGATGATTGGGATCCCGAGGGATCCATAGGGTTGATCACGGAAGGCGATGATCCAAAGAAGCCAACAGTTACTCTCAACCCCATCATAGTCCAGATCCAACCATCCGAGGTCACTGAGGTAGATGTGTCTATCCCTCTTGAGTTTGAAGCAGCGCCATCAACAAAAGCACCAACACCATTTGAGGTTGGAGTTTTGCCACCCGAAGAGCATATCCCATTCGAAGTAAAGGTGGCCGCACCGATCCCAGTGGCAATGTCCACTATGCCGTCATTCCATACAAAAGCTATACCCTGGGATTACACAGCCGAGGCTAGGAGAAAAGGCAAGGTCAGGTTCGAAGAGACTGTTGCAGCACAAGGTATGACAACAACTGCGAGAGTCTATACCCCGGAATACCTAGCTGAGTCCAGCAAGCAGGCCTCTAACCGGCCACTCAGCATTGAGACGGGTCCAGACGATCTTTGGAGGATAATACAAGCCAAGGAGTATTCGGTCATCGACCAGCTAAACAAAGCACCAGCACAGATATCCATCCCCTTATTACTACAGAATTCCAAGACACACAAAAATGCTCTGTTGAAGGTGCTGAGTGAAGCCTACGTGCCAAGCAACATCACTGGCGAGGAAATGGCTAATATGGTGGGACAGGTATTAGAAAGCCATAAAATCACCTTCTATGAGGACGAGCTGCCACCTGAAGGGCTGGGTCACAAAAAAGCCCTGCACATCATAGTGCAATGCGAAGACTATTTCATCACCAGGATCCTGGTCGACGGGGGTTCCAGCCTTAACATTTGTCCTTTGGTGACACTCAAGAAGTTGGGCAAAGGGCTGCATGAGATAAAAGAAGGAGCAATCAATGTGAAAGCCTTTGATGGGTCTCAGAGGTCCACCATTGGGAAGATTAATCTATGCTTGCAAATCGGGCCAACCTGGTTCGATGTTGATTTCCAGGTGATAGATGTGCCAGCGTCTTAGAACCTGTTGTTAGGACGGCCATGGATTCACGCTGCCGGGGCCGTAGCGTCAACACTGCACCAGGCAATAAAGTTCGAATGGAATCACCAGGAGGTGATCATTCACAACGACGGTAGCAACCCCATATACAGTCGTCAGACCATTCCAGCGATCGGAGGGAGAAGAAAGCTGGGCGGAGAAACCTACCACCACATCGAGTGGGTCAATGTTGTCGACAAAGACAAATGGTGGGATAACAAGATCGAGAGTATATTGAACTGGAGTGGGTACGAGCCTGGCAAAGGACTCGGCAAAAACCTCCGAGGAATCGCTAAACCCATAACACTCAAGAAACATGGCACCACTTTTCGCTTAGGGTACGAATACACCTGGGAAGAGTTCAATAACTAGTCGCCACCATGGCGCGGTCCTTACTACCCACTAGAGCATCCGATACCGCATTTGGAGCAGACTTTCCAGCAGGCTGACGTCGTCTATGGAACGGACGAAGAAGAAGCGCTCGCAGCACTGAAAAACTTGTTTTTAGAGGACAACGACATGGACTGCTGTGTTATTCTCGAGGAGGAGGGGGAGGAAGGCCCTTCCATATAGGCTGTAAGCAGAGGAGCACACCTCAATAACTTGACTATCAGGACAACCAGAGCCCGGCGAGCCTCGTGGTAGTAAGGCTAAAACAAGCATCATGCACTATTTTTTTTACTAGATGATTTTCTTTTCGCATTTTAATTCCCTCAATAAGATCTTCAATGTTCAATACAGTTATGAAATTTATCAAAGCATTTAGACTTTTCCTATGAATCAACACTCATTATTATTTTTCTCTTATTACTTTACTTATACAGCATTACTATTACTTATCTTGATGAACCAATGACTGTGACATGCAATAAGACAACGCAACAAACGGACATTGATTCAGAAGAAGATGACATACCCGAGGAGATTGTCAAAGAAGTGGAGAACTTTGAGAACAGATCTAAGTCCAACTTGGACGAGACAGAAGTTGTTTACCTGGGAGATGCAGAAAATGTCAAGGAAACACGAATCAGCATTCACCTTTCGCAATCAGAGAAGAAAGAATACACAGAATTTCTAAAGGAGTATGAGGACATATTCGCCTGGTCGTATGATGACATGACTGGTCTGAGTACGTCTATTGTGGCTCACAAACTGCCAACCAATCCAATGTGTCCGCCGATAAAGCAAAAGCTCCAGAAGTTCAAGCCCGATATGAGCTTGAAAATCAAGGAAGAAGTCACCAAGAAGATCAACGCTAAGGTTCTCAGGGTAGTAGAATACCCGACGTGGTAGCCAAGACATTTCACACCGGGGCAGCTGGTGTTAAAGAAAACTTTTCCACATCAAGATGAAGCCAAGGGGAAGTTCTCTCCGAATTGGCAGGGCTCATACATGGTCCACCGGGTTCTGACAGGAGGAGCCCTCATACTTGCAGAAATGGATGGAGAAGTCTAGCCAAAGCCGATCAATTCAAATGCAGTCAAACGTTACTATGTGTGATCTTTATATTTTCCCTATATGATGTAATTGAAATACGCCTGACTTGATTCCCGTTTAAGAGGGGATACGTAGGCAGCCCTATGGGTTCGGTCACAATTCAATAAAATTTTCATTTTACCCCCGAAATTGGAAACTAGGGCAAAATTTTGAGGACTCTCAAAATTCCGAAGTAACTTTAGCCAATCGCCGCACAAGTAACGGTCAGAAGCATCAACCCATTAAACTGGGGCAGAATTTTTAGGAGGACCCTCAAAATTCCATAGCAAGAGAGGTTGCAATGTCCTGAACCACGTCACAGTCGTCGGTTCATCTAAAAAGTCATTCTTAATTATATATTTATGACATATTTTTTACTAAATCATGCATGTTCACTACTGAAATTGCCTTTTTTAGCAACGCTACCCCAATGATACATACAGTATCACCAGATCAAAGCCGAACAGGTCAAGCAGAGCCAGTGGGGATACGAACTAACCTCCCCCCCCCCCCTTTACAAAATTCACGATTTTTCTTTGGATGCAGGCACTTGGATTGCGAAATCATCAAACATACTATACACTCACGAGACAAACATTGTTCAAGAATACAACTCTCAAGACCGTTGCACTTACCCACATCTGCTATCCACACACACCAGTGATATTCCGTATGTCACAATGTCCCCAGCAATAACAATGTTGCAATCTGCTATCAGCTAAG
Source organism: Nicotiana attenuata (assembly GCF_001879085.1). Classification (NCBI taxonomy): domain Eukaryota; kingdom Viridiplantae; phylum Streptophyta; class Magnoliopsida; order Solanales; family Solanaceae; genus Nicotiana; species Nicotiana attenuata. The sequence goes on from NC_031993.1 coordinate 27,395,031, forward strand.
AGAACTCTACTACCATTGGCCATTTTATTTCTTGCATAAGGCTACTATTCTGCCTTCCGAGACTAAACGTTGTCTCCATCCGCATTCTTTGCATTGCATAAGGCTACTATTCCGCCTTCCGAGACTAAACGCTGCCTCCATCTGCATTTTGCATTGCATAAGGCTACCATTCTGCCTTCCAACTTGCATAAGGCTACTATTCTCCCTTCCGAGACTAAACGTTTTCTCCATCCACACTGCATGGCTGAAAGATCACCTCATACTACATCTGCATGGCTGAAAGATCGCCAAATACTACATCTGTATGGCTGAAAGATCGCCTCATACTGCATCTGCATGGCTGAAAGATCGCCACATACTACATCTGCATGGCTGAAAGATCGCCTCATACTGCATCTGCATGGCTGAAAGATCGCCTCATACTGCATCTGCATGGCTGAAAGATCGCCTCATACTGCATTTCATGGGCTGAAAGATCGCCTCATACCGAATTTGCATGGCTGTAAGATCACCACATACTTTATCTGCATGGCTGAAAGATCGCCTCATACCGCATCTACACAGCTGAAAGATCGCCTCATACCGCATTTTAGGGGCTGAAAGATCGCCACATACCGCATTTCATGGGCTGAAAGATCGCCACATACCACATTTCATGGGCTGAAAGATCGCCACATACTGCATCTGCATGGCTGAAAGATCGCCACATACTACATCTGCATGGCTGAAAGATCGCCTCATACTGCATCTGCATGGCTGAAAGATCGCCTCATACTGCATCTGCATGGCTGAAAGATCGCCACATACTGCATTTCATGGGCTGAAAGATCGCCACATACTGCATCTCATGGGCTGAAAGATTGCCAAATTATCCAAAGGCGTCATCGTTCGGAGGCACCATCTTCATAGCCCGATAACACCATGTCATGGCCTGAGGACCCCCTTTAATCCTTTTGCATATCATTATTCAAAGGCATCATGGTTCGGAGGCACCATTTTCATGGCCTGAGAGCATCATTTCATAGCCTGCGAATCCTTTATTATACGCTTCATGGCCCAGGACACCATGGTCTAAAGATGTCATCCTAACCGTC
>NC_031993.1:27396471-27496574 GCF_001879085.1 Nicotiana attenuata
TCCTGTCGATGATGCGTGGTTTACCAACTCTTCTGCCTTGGTGACTAAACCTGCCTGGCCCAGAAGATCCACCATACAGGAATAGTGCCGCCTGTCTGGAAAGACCCCATGAAGTCTCATTTGTTAGCCTCTTTTAGGATTTAATTGCGTTTATATTCATAAAAATTAAGTCCAGTATTTTTAAATGGTTAATTATATGTCATAAATCATTTTAGTACTTTTATTTTATTTCCAGAAATCAGTTTACTATTTTAGATAATTTTAATAGGGGAAAATTGGCTATTTAAATGATAGCCCGGTTACATTTCAATTATAGCCCAAAATTGACCCCAATTTGAACCCAATTTCCCTCGGCCCAATTCCTTTTAAATCCGTCCCCTTACCCGTTTAAACAACCCAACCCGGTCTCCCACCTAACCATTTCAATCCCAGCCGTTGATCATTTAGATCAACGACTCCCGTTCCCCCTTACCTTAACTAATCCCAAACGACCCCAAAACCCTATCATTTCTCACCTACCGCCGCCCTTGAACCCCCTTCCTCTCAAATCCCTCTCTACAACACCACCTAAACCCTAGCCGCCGCCACCCTAATCCACCCTATTACCTACCTAATCTATGGCCTTCCATGGTCATTTGAGGCTTGTACCAGCCTTCCATGGCTCCTATGTGTTTGATTCTATGGTTTCATGACCAGACCTCGAAAGGAATTGGTCCAGTCCTTGCTCGATGACCTTTCTCCCGTCATCCCTGACCTTTCTCCGGCCAGCCATGGCCATTCGAGTCAGATCCTTGACTCTCCTGGTTAGATCGGTAACTTTCAAGGCCTTTCTCATTTCTTTTGGGTTTTCTGAAACCCTAATCTCTATGATCTTTCTATTTCATTCAGATCTGCTTTAGATCTGTACTCGCTATGACTTTCTTAAGTGTTTCTCGAAGGTTCTTTAACTTTCCTTCAAAAACGACCATTCATCTTCTCCGATTAGGGTTTTTCCTCTAAATTTTCTTTCAAAGATCTCTGATTTTAACGTATTTCTGATTTTGTTATGGTTTTCTTCATATTATTCTTCTATCTGAGTTCGCATGTTAAAACCCTAATTTCTTTTGGGTCTCATTCGAATCCTGAAGCTGTTTGTTTAATGTGTACTTGTGTAACTAAGTTCCTTGTTCTTGTTTGACTTATTGTGTTATCATTTTTTTTAAAACTCGATTGTTGTTGAAAAGCCCTAGGTCTTTGGGTCTGAAATCATTTGTTTGAGTACTTTACTCGACAGAAAGCATTTATTTTAGACTTTCTTTTCTTTATGTGACTTATCTGATTTTACTATCTTTCAACTCGACTATGGATAAAACGCTAACTTTTCAAAAGTTTTCCTCACCTGCTACTGTGAGACCTTTGCATGTATCTGATACTCTGTTTTCTGCACTATTGATTCAATGTGACTTGACCGACTTGATTACTATGCTTCGAAAGTTTGCTCTACTACTGAACCCTGGCTTATTTCTGCCACTACTGCATGCTTGTGATTATCTCTTTTGCCAATGTGCTTGGCCTCGCATGTCTGATGACCTTGTTCACTTTATTTATATGCTGAAGTTTCTTCCTTGATTGATCTTCATCTTGTGTCTGATTTCTAAAGTTTCCCTTTTTATGAACCCTGATTTCACTCGCCCGTTCAAAATTGATTGATTATTTTCCCATTATTGTAATATTTACCTTGCTGAATCTATTTCCATAAGCATATTTATGTACTTTGACTTGATTGCTTACTTAATGTTTTTACTACAGCTTTTATGGCAATAATCAGTCTGTCTCTAAATTGATCTCTTTCCTTATTTGAATCTGTTACTACCCGTTAAACAGTGATTCCTTAATTAAAGGGAGTCACTTGGGTAATTGATTCTGCCTGGAGATTGTTTCTATATTTGTATTAAAACTTTACTTATTACCTTCCTTCACTCGTTTTCAAAAAGGCTATGAATACCCTGCATCCCTCTTCTTTCAAACGCACGAACACAAGGAATGAAACACATGAGTTTAGAACACGCACCTCACTAAAAACTCTCTCGCTTTTCTCTGTTACTACTTGTGTTGCTGCCTTGTCTAGCCGGCTGAAAGCCAAGGCTAGGCTCTGGGGAATTTGCTTACTTTTCTTTCTACATTTGCTTCTTTTAGTGGTATGTTCTAATTAATTTTCCATCATCAACAACAACAACATGTTTCCTTACTATTTCCCTCACTCTTGCCTGTTTCCTGCTTGTGTTTAATCGAGTTCCATTACTGAGCATACTGTAATCTGCCCCTTTCTCTCCTGAATTACTACTTTTCTTATGTACGAACTCTGTCAGTCACTTATTATGACTTATGAACAACAAACCCCCATATCCCCTATGTGTTTGTATTCCTTGGTTGGTTTGGGGGCATGTCAGCATTAGACATTGCTGTGCACGACCCCAAACCTGACCACTCCTTAGGGTCATATGCTTCATATCCCCTCAATGTGTTGTGTTCTTAGGCTGGTATATGGGCATGCCAGCACCATCTATTGTTGTACATGCCCAACCTGGCCCCTTCCTAAGGTCTTATACTCCCTGCAATGAATTCCCAAACCCCTGACCCCTTTGTATGAAAGTGCTGATTTTGTGTAATGTTAGTTGTACTACTACTATTTTCCAATCACCCTTACCCCTCTCTATTCTCCACTCAGTTTTAAATCTCTATTCCCGCACTTCCACTATATTCGTTGACTTAGGTTCTGCCCCTCTTGTGTGAGCCTTGCCTTGGGACCCATGAGCTCCATCTGAACTTGGACACATAAGGGTTGGCCCTCCCACACTGCACTCATCTCTATCTGGTTATGCAAACTTGGGTGTAAGTACTGCCTGGAGTCCCTTGAGACCTTTAGGGAACATTGACACACCCAGGTCTGAGAAAGGCTTTGAAACAAGTTGGCATTTGAGGTGTTTTGTTCCATAACTCAGAAAGGAAGTCAGAATCAGGCTTCCTATGGTTGTAACTTTTCTTTTACATTTTTTTTGATGTAATTCATTATATTGGTCTGTAATAATTTGTAATAAATATTTGGGGTTGGTTAGTGAAAAAGGGCTAGGTAATTGTGCATGCTTAACTATTAGAAGGGTAGAGATCATGCCTTTAGGACCTTTTGTTATGATTTACTCAGTATTTAGATAATATGCCTACAGGACTTGTCTTTAGAGTTTGCATGTTTAACTCTGCATTTAGAGAACCTGTCTATAGGACCTGGTTTAAATTCTTCATTTAGACAACATGCCTATAGGATTTCTCTTAAGTTCTGCATGTTTATTACTACACTTAGACACCATGTTCTTAGGATCTTAATGATTATAATCCGGCATTAATATCATGTCTATAAAAATTAAAATCAGCAATAATAGATATAATGTCTATAAGATTTAAAATCAGCAATAATAGATGTCATCGTCTAAAATGAGTCTAGTCTAAAATCAGCCTAACTCTCACTGTTCTGAACTAATTTTCAACGACTCTCTCCTTTCCTATTAATACGGTTTAGAAAGCATGTTTATAGGATCTTAAATCGTTTATTCTAGAATTTGTTACTGCTTTGCCCCATTCTGAATTGTAATAGATATCGTGTTTATAGGATCTCACCCAAACACCTAGGCAAGCCTTGGGTGATAAAAAAAATAAAACTGAATCCGCCTTTGTTATTTAGTAATTGCTACAACTAGCAGGGAGGCCTGATCTGATTCGGACTTCTTATCTGAGTTATGTAATAAATTGGTCCGCTTCAACAACTGAAACTCCCCTATATTAGTACTTTAAATTCTGGCCTTGATTGTGTTTATGTCATGGTATTTATGTGCTTTGCTTGAGGAGGTATACATGAGCCTTTTTGGGTGTTTACATGTTCCCCCTTAATGTGCAGTCCTATGTGTTTTGTATGCCGCCCTAGCTTTTTCACCTTTTGAAACCTCAATTCAGCCTAATATCCCTCCCCTTTAGGAATAGTAGTCCTATGTGCCTCCGGGACTGATAGGAGTGGGACGGGTAATAGCATGTAATAGTGGTCGAGACCAATCTGCGCTTTAGTACCTCGACGGGGTGGGAAGGGTAGATATGGATATGATGACCGGTGCGCTAATACCACGTGTAGCCCCTCTCTCGAGGATTGATTACCTGGTATTGCATTGATGTGATTCATATTGCAAATAAACCTAGGACCTCCCCCTCCTCTTTCTTTTCCTTTAAATATTATAGAATTGTAACTTCTTTTCAAAATCAGCCCTTTAATGATTGCTTTGCAAACTCTGTTTTACTTTCATCACTTCCAAGCACTTGTGTATTAAAATCTCTTATTTGAGCCTTATTTGTTTACTTGTTAATTGCACAAATTCACAAAGAACTATCTGGCAGGGAACCACACTAGTGGATCCTGAGGGGTGCCTAACACCTTCCCCTCGAGATAATTTCAAGCCCTTACCCTATCTCTGGTTATCAAACAAACTTAGAAGTGAACCTTATAGGTGTCCTAATGCACGTTTAATCATTAGGTGGCGACTCTTCAAATGCAAAACCCAGTTCCCGAAAGGAATGAGTTGTCCTATACCCAAAATGTCATAAACCCGATTTTCTGATGCAAAGAGGGAAAAATGGGGCGCGACAAGAGGGACGGCTTTAAAACCCTCTATGTCAAGAAAGAGGAGGAGATCAGCGATCTTCGAGCCGAACTTGCAAAGGATCGTTAAGAATAGACCAAGCTTATCGAAAAGGTAATATACCCTTTGAGGTTTTATTATGCATTTGCCTAATTGATCGGCTAACATTCCAACTTTGTAGGCTCAAAAAAAGGGCGAGCTGGTGGAGCAGCTCTGAGAGGAGCTCAAGATGAAGGAGGTCGAGACCATAGGGTGGAGGCAAGGCAGGACTGTCTCGCCTCGGAGAAAGATACTCTTTGGGAGCAGCTGGCTTCAATCGAATGCCGTCTACAAAGTGTGAAGGGGGAGAGCCTGGCTCGAAGTCGGAAAATCGAGGAGCATGAAGCTAAATCTGCTGTTGAGCTTGCCAAGGCCAAATCTAATGCAGAAGCATTTATATCTTCGTATCGAGCTGACAGTGAAGCAGCTAAAACCCATGCAAAGGAGATCTCTGCTGCGGCCGAAGTTAAGCTATCATGTGCACTTGACCACGCCATGCGACAATCCCGGAGAGAAACCCTCAAGGAGGTGCATGCTTGCGGCTTCGATCTCTCAGCTGATATTGAAAAGGCAAAGACTTTGGAAGAAAAGGCTGTCGCTTTGCTTTCTGATGACGAGGATTCACCCAGTGGCTCCGAGAGCGGAGGAGACGAAAATGAATTCCCCGAGGAGGAGGCTCCCGAAGATGCGGCTCTCGATGATGCAGCTGCCGAAAATGTGGCCCCGGAGTAGATTTAGGTTTCTTAATTTTGTTTTTGTGTTTTTGGGCAAGGACTCCTCATGGGTATTATAAAATATCTCTTGTAAGCCCCTCTTATGAATATAATAGGATCTCTTTGCTTCAGCTTCGATTCCGTACTGTCTTTATTTTGTGAAATATTTGATAACTTCAATGACGAAGTGAACCTTGGCTCGAATTTTGAATATAACAACCGTTAGATTAGTCATCAACGTGTGATCTTTGAACCTAGAATAGAATACCTCTTAAGGTTTTTATTAGTCTTCGAGCTATGCTTAAGTTGATTTGGCGTGAGCTCGGGATAGTGGGATTCTTGAATCCGAGTTGAGTGAGAGCAAGGTCTCGAACCCTATATTTTTTGGCCCTTGGGCTCTTTTATATCGGCCCTTAGGCTCTTTTATATTGGCTCTTAGGCTCTTTAAGTTGGGCTTATTTGGCGTCTAAAGCGGCTGTAATTTTTCTCTCTTTTCGGCTAAAATACTTAGTGAAAATTTATCTATGCCTTAGCATGTGTTTTTTGTACCCGTTGGGTTTTTCGAAGGTTCGACGGATCGGAACCTTATTAGTAATTTGTTTCTGTAAACATAATCAAATACCTCTTGAGGTTTTTTCGAAGGCCGATGTTATCGAAACGTCTAAATTATTCGAGGGTTGATTTTATCGAAGCCCTTTATATTTTTCTTTTGCCGAGGGTAGCCTATTTTTACCAGTTTTTTTTAAAGTGTTTGAAGGCCTTTAATTTATGGCGGAAGTAGGACATCTCCGATATTTCGGCCGTAGCCTTTTTATATGACCGTAGTCTTTAATATGGTCGTAGCCTTCGGGTATGTCTCTTGGACTTTTTTCCCGATAACCTTTCGAACTTGTCCGAAAGGTTAGTCCCCGAGTATGTTGGCCTTGGCCTTTGTATCGAGGGGATGCCTCTTTGAGGTCTTATGAGTCCGAGTTTTCAATGACTCGGATGAGCTGACTATCGATGATAGTCCCCGAGTATATCGGGGGTGCATTCGTGCTCTAGCTCTTGAGCCTTTTCCCATAGGTTTATAAGTGTAGAGCTCGCATGATAGTAGACTTCTTTGAGACACAAACTATTTTTTATATAAACAGAATGCTTCTTCAAATAATTGATACATGCGTACATGTTTTGCCGTCAGTGCTCGACTATTCTATATGGACACGGTTCATGTGACCGTTTGACCCATTACGTAGTTCTCCTATCGAGGCCCTCTTAGGCGTGAAGTATTTTCCTCGAAAAAGTGCCTACGATGGCTTCGATCGAATACCTGCAATGAGTTAGTTTCAAATTCAGATGGACAAGAAAGATACATTCATACCTTAGAAATAGTATCGTTTGAGTAATTATAAGTTCCAATTGTTCGGTAGTTGTTGACCTTCCATTGTGCTAAGTTTGTAAGATCCTTTACTGACAACTCCGAGGACTCGGTACGGTCTTTCCCAATTCAGGCCCAGTTTTCCTTAATTCGGGTCTCGAGTATTGAGGTGACTTTCCGTAGAACCAAGTCCCCGATTCCGAAGTGTCGAAGGTTGGTCCTTCTATTGTAGTATCTTTCGATCCTTTGCTTCTACGCGGCCATCCGAACAAGTGATGCTTCTCGTTGTTCATCTAATAGCTCGAGGCTAGTATGCATAGCCTCGTGATTCGACTCCTCTGATGCATGTTGAAACTTGGTGCTGGGTTCTCCGACCTCGACAGGGATGAGGGACATGGAGCCATATACTAAAGAGAACAGAGCAGCTCCCGTGCTAGACTTTGATGTTGTTCGATATGCCCAAAGGACCTCGGGTAGAACTTCTCTCATTTCCCCATTGCATCGTCCAACCTTTTCTTCAGATTTTGAATGATAGTTTTGTTTGTTGACTCGGCCTGTCCATTTCCAGTTGGGTGGTACGGCGTGGATAAGATCCTCTTATTTTGTGTGCTTCGAGGAACTGCATTACCTTGCTGCCGATGAATTGTTTTCCATTGTCACATACAATATCGGCAGGTATCCCGAACCGGCATATGATATGGTCCCAGATGAAGTCAATAACTTCTTTTTCTCTGACCTTCTTGAAGGCCTGTGCTTCCACCTATTTAGAAAAACAATCAGTCATAAACAAAAATGTCCATTCCCCATTTCGTGAAAGGCCATGGGGATAGGACCTAGTGGAGTTGTTCTTCGGGCCGATGGATCATTGGTGCAAATCGTTGGCACTTATCATATTTTTTGACAAATTCCTTAGTATCTTTTTCCATGCTATCCCAGTAATACCCTGCTTTGATAATTTTGCGAATCAAAGACTCGGCGCCGTAGTGATTCCTACAAGTGCCTTCGTGGACTTCTCGTACAACATAATCGGTGTCCCCCGGCCCTAAAAATACCCCTAATGGCCCATCGAATGTTCTCCGGTACAATGTTCCATCTTCATCCAATGCAAACCTAGCAGCCTTGGTTTGTAGGGCCATCGATTCTCTATGGTCCGACGGGAGTTTTCTATTTCGCAAATTATCGATATACTTATTCCTCTAATCCCAAGTCAAACTTGTTGAAGGATCTGGTATCGGCGTCACTTCATCGACTCCAAACATCTCTTTGGCAGCGTGTTGCTCTCCGTAGACCGTTTTCACACCATCCTTCATCGGGAACTTCATCATCTGTTGAAGAGTTGAAGGTACCACCCTCATGTTGTGTCTCCATGGTCTCCTTAGGAGTGCATTGTACCTCATGTCACCTTCGATGACATGGAATTTTGTATCTTGTATTGTCCTGGCTACGTTTACCGGCATTATTATCTCCCCCTTTGTCGTTTCACTTGCCATGTTAAAGCTATTTACGACAGGGGATGCAGGTACAATCTGATCCTGTAGGTCGAGCTATTCTACGACCCTCGATCTGATTACGTTTGCTGAGCTACCTGGATCAACTAATACACGTTTAACTTGAATTTTATTTAAAAGGATAGAAATTACCAGGGCGTCGTTGTGTGGTTGAGATATGCCTTCTGCTTCTTCGTCATATAATGTTAAGGCATCCTCGGGCACATAGCTCCGAGTCCGCTTTTCTCTGATGATCGATACCTTAGTTCTTTTCAACACAGGTCCTTGAGCATGTGGATTCGATGTTGAGGTTCTTCTTGCTCATTTTTTCTTGCATCTCTCTCCTTGAAGTGATTCTTAGGTCAATCACTTAGGAATTCTCGAAGGTGACCCTCGTTGAACAACCGAGCTATCTCCTCCCTTAGTTACCTGCAGTTTTCGGTCTTATGGCTATGTGTGCCATGATACTGGCACATCAGGTTTGGATTCCTCTGAGAAGGATCGGTTTGTATAGGCCTGGGGCACTTGGTGTCTTTGATTCTTCCAGTAGCGGACACAATCTCTGATGCATCTATGCTGAAGTTGTACTCCGACAATCGAGGTGCCTCTTCGGGATCGATATGCTTATCGAATCCACTCTTACTCATGAGTCCCCGAGAGCTTTGACCTCGATCTTTCTCCGATCATTCCAAGGAGTGTTACGCCCCGAACCATTGTTTCTCCGATCAACATACGGCTGATACCGTTCTTTGTTCGACCTAGATTCCCTGTCCGTATCCTTCGGAGGCTTGGCTGCCAGTCTATTAGGATGAACTGAACCCGAGGGGGCTCCCAACTGGTCGTCCTCGACCCTGATTTTTGATTGATGACGGTTATGCACATCTGACCCCATCACAGCTGGATACTCGATTAGATTATGCTTTAATTGTCGAGACGCAATCGAGCTCTTTTCATTCAAACCCAGCATAAAAGCTTGTACTGCCCAGTCATCGGAGACCGGTGGTAATTCCATTCGTTCCATCTGAAACCTGGATACGAACTCCTTCAACATTCCGTTGTTCCTCTGTTGTATCTTGAAGACGTCCGATTTTCTCGTGGACACCTTTATGGACCCGACGTGTGCTTTCACGAAGGCATCTTCTAACATAGCAAACGAAACAATAGAGTTAGGAGGTAAGTTGTGATACCAAATCATAGCTCCTTTCGATAATGTTTCTCCAAACTTTTTTCAACAAGACTGATTCGATCTCATCGTCATTCAAGTCATTTCCTTTGATCCCGCAAGTGTATGAAGTAATATGCTCGTTAGGGTCAGTTGTCCCGTTATACTTGGGTATATCGGGCATGCAAAACTTTTTGGGAAATGGGCATCGGAGCCACGCTCTGAGGGAATGGTTTTTGTATGAACTTTTTGGCGTCTAAATCTTTCATGACTGGAGGTGCACCTAGTATCTGGTCAACGCGGGAATTATAAGTTTCCACCTTCTTGTCATTATCCCCAATCTTCTTTTCTCTGGACTCGATCCTCTTAGTGAGCTCTTCGAGCATCCTCATAATCGTAGGGTCAGTCCCCGAGCCATTTTCATTTGACCTCTCTGGCGCTGGTTCAGTACATCGAATGTTTACTGGTTCAGCTATACTTAGAGTTTTATTCTGGCCTTGAAGTTGAGCGATAGCGATCTGCTGAGCTTGCAGCATCTCGAATGTCACTTGGAGGCTGACTCCCCCATCTCATATTCCTGGTGTTCCTTGGCCTCTAGATCGGGCTTCCCTGTGTATACTCCATGCAGGGTCCGCGCCTAGATCTGCATTCAAATCAATGTGCGAACTAACATCAACTGGTTCCACATTTGGCACTTCCCCTGGGTTTATCGGTGGTACACCGACCCCTACATTGTCGTTTTCCCCATGAGATCCAAGACCTTCGTTGTCATGAACAGGTGCATTTTGCGAGTTTGACATGTTTAATCCTTAGAATCAGAAAATATTGACAAGAAAAAGTGTAAAAATAACGTGTGTAATGAGAATCAGTAATGAAACAATCACTATTATCTTTAGCCCCACGGTGGGCGCTAAACTGTTTACCTCGAAAATACGAGTAACAATTAAATTTGATTTGTGATTTTAAAGATATGTGATTTAGTTCAAAATCAATTAATAATCAAGAAGTATGAAGTAGAAATGAAAGAAATAAGTGAATCAAACCAGTATTACTTAGCAGTATCGACCTCGAGCTTGGTGACCTCGAGATGAACCAAGAACAATAAAGTAAGAACAATAAAGAGAATGGACAATTATGATGAACAGTAAATGAAAAGTAGGGAGTATATTCTTTGCTAATGATTAGATGATCTTTACAAATGATTGGAGTCCCTTTTATATAATAGGGGAACCCTAAATAAGGTACATTTCTATTTACAGTAAGGAATATTATTGGTACAGCTGTCTAACCGCCTAGTACGGAATCGTACAATCCTACTTCGGGATTTGCGCCATGATCTTGGGGACGTGGCAGGAATCTTGCCCATTCTGTTACAAATTCATAACGGCATTATTCGGGGTCGAGCATACTCGGCTTCGGTATTCCTCGGACTTCGATCCTCGGGCATCGCATCCTATCTTCGAGCTCGAATCTGATCCCCTGGGCTCGAATTCGACCGTGCTCGAACTCGGCTTAAGACGACTCCTCGAGCATATAGATCGAAAGCATACGATCTTGACCGTATACAAAAGAGGTAGAAAATTTTCAATTAAAATTTTTTATCAGCTGCAAACACCTCAACATAAAAAAGGTCCTTGGAAGAGTATCGCTCTGCATTCCAAACTCTATCCAATGTTGAAATTTATTCCCTGGCTAGTTGTTCAAGGAAGACATGGTGCGATTGATAGGTTGCAGAAGTTTATATCTAGATGCCTCAAACACGTGCCTTCTGTGACTTGACTGATGAAACATTTTAACATCTATTTTCTATTGTCATGTGACATAAAAAATATGGAGTAAGCATCTGTCCTGGTTGGGATTTCATTGACCAATATATGATTGTCAAGCTGAGGTACAGTGGGCTCGCGGTACGGCAAGAAAGAAGGTTGGCATATGCTATATTGCTAGTTATAACTTTGTTAAGCTAGTCTACTTGATACGGAGAGAAAGAAACATGCTCAGATTCCAGAATGGTATATTTCAAGAGAGCAAAGGGTGCAGAAAAATGGTTTTGCATTTACATGCATATCGCAACAGAATTCCCTAATGGAAGTAGGCTCTTATACCAATAAATTCTTTTCCTTAGTTTTCCTTTGGGTGAAAATCATTTACCCTCCCCAATTTTGTGTTAAAAATCAAACTCCCCCCTCAACTTTGAACAATAATCATTCTCCTTATCCTACACAATACCTTTTTTGCCCTTGAATTTTTAATTTCCTCCTCAATTCAATACTTTTTTATTATATGATATTTTTTTTAATGGTTTTAGCTATAACTTAAATTATGTAATACCTATTATAAATTGTAATTAGAGTTCATTAAAATTATAAGTAGAATAAGTAATTAGAGTCAATTAAAACTTATCTTTATGATTGTTATTTTAATGTAATGCATATTAAATATATATTTAAGCTATATTTTCTTAGCGACGGAGCTAGAAATTCATATAAGAGGATTGAAAAACACCCCAACTTTTTTTTTCCGGATTGAACTTGTGAGCTAAGATAACTTGGGGTGTTTTTCAATCCTCTTATATGAAAACTCGGATTGAACTTGTGAGTTAAGAAATTAATGAACTCTATTCTCTTAGCTCACAAATTTTAATTTCTTAGCTCACAAGTTCAATCCGAAATAAAAAAAAAAAAAATTGGGGTGTTTTTCAATCCTCTAATATGAATTCCTAGCTCCGTCGCTAAGAAAATATAACTTAAATATATATTTAATATGCATTACATTGAATAACAATCATAAAGATAAGGTAATTTTAATGTACTCTTACTTATTCTACTTATAATTTTAATGAACTCTAATTACAATTTATAATAGATATTACATAATTTAAGTTATAGCTAAAACCATAAAAAAATCATATAATAAAAAAGTATTGAATTGAGGAGGAAATTGAAAATTTAAGGGCAAAAAAGGTATTGTGTAGGATGAAGGGGGGAGAATGATTATTGTTCAAATTTGAGGGGGGAGTTTGATTTTTAACACAAAGTTGGGGAGGGTAAATGATTTTCACCCGTTTTCCTTTTGAATGTTTCTGACTTCTGTAGTATAGTTCTTCAGGTTGTTTGCAACCTGATATATAGTTATTTTTCGAGGTTGTAAATAGTCAGCATCTGCTTATTTTGTAATGAACACTATGCTTATTACTTATCTATTATACCGACCAAAAAAAATTCTAGCTAGGTAACCATTTGGAGCTGATCCAATGATACGGATCACAAGGGAGAAAGGTCTCGGCGACAATTAATCGTGACCTTCTTTGTTGCAGAGATGGATTTAGGTAGGGGTGTCAAATGGGCGGGTTGGGTCAATTTTGGGCGGGTTAAAATGGGTTGAGTCAATAACTGGACGGGTCAAATGACCCGCCCAAAAGTTACTTGGGCTAAGATGGGTTGGGTCAAGATGGGTTAAAATTCGGGTCATAACCCAACCCGCCTAACTCTTATTAAACTTTAATTAATATGTGTTATTTTCTTATAAATTGTATAATTACTAAATAAGGCTTTTTTGCTTTTGTTATGGTCATATTTAAAATATTAAACAAAAAATAAAATTATTTCTAAGATATTTTGACAAACTTATTCATGGATCAATTTGGGCTAAAAATTAGCCCAACTTTAAATGGGTTGAGATGGGTTGGGTTAAGATGGGCTAAGTTCAATAAATGGGCGGGTCAATAACCAACCCAACCTTGGACGGGTTGGGCGGGTCATTTGGGCTTGGGCCAAATTTGACAGCCCTAGATTTAGGATTTTAATTTTATTTATTGGAAGATGAAATTCTACTAAAATTCATCTATTTACTGTGTTCGAGATCAATTATTTGTATTTATCACATTTATATGGTTTAAGTCAAAATGTCTGAGTCTGGATAAATCAATAAAATTAATAATCTGCATCCCACCCGGCTTTGTTGGGCAGCAAGCTTAATGATAATTAATTAACGAGAAAGAGAGGCAGCTATCCATAAGGAAATGCAAACTGGCATTAGCAGAGTACGTTATAAACTTGATGGGACTGAAAGCAATATGTTCATGAAGGAAGTAAAACTACGAAAAACTAATTATATACGTATATATATACAAAGGGTTAATTTCATATGAAGAAACCTCTTTGTTTATTGAGCATTAAGAATCACGCTTATTCAACGGATTAGCAAAGATTTTCAAAATTACATCCTTTAGCTATAAATACATCCCTTAAGATATATCCATAATATCTCACACGAGCTTTTTCTTAAATGATTCTTCCTTTTTACTAAACTCATTGAAATTCCAATGTCGTCCTCCAGCTACCTGCATCTCTTTCAGTTGTGTTTCTTTCTCGCCATATCAACTTGTGTAGCTCAAACCACTTTTCATCCTAAGACTTTATTCCTTGCAGTTAAGAAAGACCCTTCCACTCTACAATACATCACTAAAGTTCACCAAAGAACACCTCTTGTCCCCCTTAAACTAGCCGTCCATCTTGGCGGCGAAAGCCTATGGGTGGATTGTGAACAAGGCTACAAAAGCTCTACATACAAGCCAGCTCGTTGCAATTCAAGGCAATGTAATCTAGCTAGGTCAACCGCATGTGGATATTGTTTCGAAAATAGTACACGACCAGGTTGTAACAACGCCGCATGCTATAACCTTGTTGGAAATCCATCTATGGATTTTATGTCCAGTAACGGTGAAATTGCCGAGGATGTTTTGTCCATCCAATCCATTAGTGGATCCATTCCAGGTCCTGTTGCAACTGTGCCAAGGTTTATCTTCAGCTGTTCGACTACCAATTTAACCCAAAATCTTGGTAAACATGTGAAGGGAATGGTTGGTTTCGGGCAGCAGACTCCAGTATCATTTGCTACTCAATTTGCATCAGCTTTTAGATTCAGCAGAAAGTTTGCCATTTGCTTGAGTTCATCAACTGAACGAAATGGTGTAATTTTCATTGGACATAGCCCTTATTACTTCAGCCTTGCCTTTGACGCATCACAAGATCTTATCTATACACCTATCGTTACCCTCCCACGTTATATTGCCATTACCTACCCACATTATACACGCATCAATCGGGCCTCATCAGAGTATTATATTCAAGTTTCATCCATTAGAATTAATGGAAAAACTTTGCCCCTAAATAAAACATTGCTCTCGTTGGATGAAAATAATGAAGAAGGAGGGACGAAAATCAGCACTGCCGTTCCTTACACTGTATTGGAGGCTTCCGTTTATAGTGCTGTAAGTAAACCTTTCGTTAACGAGATGCCAGAAGAGGTGAAAACAGTCTCCCCAGTGCAACCCTTTAAAACTTGTTTTGACTCGACGTATATTGGTATGTCACGGTTAGGTTACAATGCTCCAGAAATTAATCTCGTCTTGCACAAGCCAAATGTGTATTGGACAATTACTGGAGCGAATTCGTTAGTAAAAGTTACCGAGAAAGTCATATGCCTAGCCTTTGTTGAACGAGACCAAGCATTGGGACAAGCAATTGTCATTGGTGGATATCAAATGCAGGACAACCTCGTGGAATTTGATCTTTCTAGAGGAAGAATTGGTTTCAGTAATTCTCTCTTTTTCCGTCAAACTATGTGCTCAAATCACAATTATGCTTAGAAAATTGACATTTGCGCTCGTTGATTTAATGGTGGAACAGACTTACTAAGGAAAGAGCTCATTTTATCTTTCTTAATTATTCAATAATCTTCATACGTACTTTGATGATCTTATACATCACGACTTACTGCAAGATGAAGTTGCTTTTCCAATAAGGTAATATTATCATATAGCTGTGTGCCATATGAAGTAGATTAACATCTCCGCATTCTTATCAAAGAAATTTGTATTCAAGTTAATTATTAGAACTAAAAAGAAGCAACTTCTCAATATGATAATGCAATGAAGTACCATGTTCTTCGATGCAGCCAATTATGCGTGTTTTTTATTTTTTTTTATAGCATTTCTAATTTTATACAACGTCTAATTTTATGTCGTTATAATCAAAATTCAGATCTGAGCTCTTGTCATCAAGCTTCGTATCCCGTAGCATGCCTCTGATTAGGAGTGGCAAACGGGCGGGTCGGGTCGGATATGGTTCGGGTCGAAAACGGATAATGAAAAAGTAGATCAATTATGCGACATGACTTCTTGTATATGATCACTTTTGGGAGAATTCTTAGTCTCCCTAACTTGAGGAACCCCCAATTTGAGGCTTTACAAATGTAAAAGTTAGACCTTTGGTTATCCATTGGTTACTCATTGGTCATCCATTTTCTAAATGGATAATATGGTTCTTATCCATATTTGACCCGTTTTCAAAAAGTTCATTATCCAGCCCATTTTTTAGTGGATAATATGGGTGATTAACTATTTTCTTTTAACCATTTTGCCACCCCAACCTGTGATGGAGTGCTTTACTATATATGTTAGCAGGAGAATTGCTTCTGGAAATTAAGTTCTTCTTGATGACCACCCCAACCCCCATCTCTCTTATGTCACTGTTATTTTAGAGTTCACTCCAACACAACAAGGGGGATATAATTATTATTGCGGCCAAACGCACACGCAAGTATACGCGGTCGTGAAATAATAAAGTGACTAGAATGTCGGATAACGAACCCACGAAGACTTGTTATTAACTACTATGTATTAACAAAACTAGACTATCCTAATTATCTAAACAAGGATTAAAGCCAAAAGTATTTGAATCTAAACTAACTAATATTAGTTATATATGGTATGTGTTCGGGAGGTTCCGAATGAGTTTTTGGTGCTAAAACGAAGATTTTGTGATTGCTAATTTTTCTGATGTAACAATTCCGAAAATATCGGTTATGTCCCTCACATTTTCAGACATCCTTTTAACACTTCAAGACATCATATCTCCCTCATTTTAAGGACAAATTGGGAGATTCAAAAGGCTATCTTGGGTGTAATCTCGCAAGGATTATTTTGGGCTTATCAGATGTGAGTTTTGGAATCATCTAGGATCTCATTCGGGCTGGGCCAGCTACTCATTTTTTTTTAGAGTTAATACCCTAAAACCCCCTTAAACTATAACATTTTTGTTAGTTTCCTACTTAAACTATTCAGTGTAAAAACTCCCTGAATTATATTGTCCTTCGTATTAAAACCCCCTTGTCGCTGACCTGGCCTAACGTGAGCAAACACTCGCTTGAGAGCGCGTGACAACTAAAAAAAGCCATCCAAATTGGCTCATATAACAGAAAATAATGGCTAATTAGCCTAACCCTCTTTCACATTTATTCTTTTTAATAAATATTCACCATATTTCAGTTATATCCACCTTTCGTCCTCATTTTTTAACCATTTTTTCATTTTTTTTTTACATTTCTTCTTCATTTTTGAACCTTTTTTCTTCAGTTCGCCATATGGGTTTCCTCTGAAAAAATTTCTCCCTCTCTTGTTTCCTCTGAAATGATTTATTTTCATTTTTGTTTTAGTCTTCTTTCATTTCTTGCACATATTGTTGAAAGAATACCAATTTAAATATTCTTATTAAACTCAACACCTTGTAGAGAATAAAGTTGAATATCTTGAACCTTCTTTATGTAATCTGGAATTAGAGAATGTAATTGTATTTGTTGGCTAATTAAATTTTTATTTGCGAAATTTTATTTTGTGTAATCTTTTTTATGTAATATAAGATTATTTTTATGAAACACTATATGCCTTTATTTGTATTTTTCTGTGCTACAAAATGAATATAAATGACTTATTCAATTGGAGTTTAACATNACACCATGCAAAGAATAAAGTTGAATCTCTTAAACCTTCTTTACGTAATTTGAAATTACAGAATGTAGTTGGCCAATTAAATTTTTATTTGCGAAATTTTATTTTGTGTAATCTTTTTTATGTAATATAAGATTATTTTTATGAAACACTATATGCCTTTATTTGTATTTTTCTGTGCTACAAAATGAATATAAATGACTTATTCAATTGGAGTTTAACATAATTCACAATCTCAACTAAACCTAAAATTAACACAGTGCATTAATATTATTTTGGCCAAAACTCATAAAATTAATCAATCATCCCAGAGTAATACATCATGGGTAAATTGTATAAAAAAACACTTTAAAAACCACAAGTTAATATAGTTAGACAGACGCAACATGGAGTTTTAATATACAGGGAAATATAGTTCGGGGGGGGGGGGGGGAAGCTTTGGGGACACCAGATAGTTTAAGTAGGTAACTGACAAATGGTGATAGTTTAGGCGGGTTTTAGGCTGAGTTGAATAGCCACGTGTAGTGCTACATGGCATGTTTTTTAAATAATTAGGAGCGTGTACTACACGCACCTCTAAGAATGCAATGAGGTATTTTTAATATGAAGGGAAATATAGTTCAAGGGGATTTTTGGGACACTGAATAGTTTAAGTAGAAAACTGACAAAAATATAATAGTTTAGGGGGATTTTAGGGTATTAACTCTTTTTTTTACTTGTTTCAAAATTTAGTCATTTTATCTCACAAGGTTTTGGAGCTCGGGAAGAGGCGATTTTTGAGGGAGTTTTTATCTATATTCATTTACATAACTCAAATTTATGATTATAACATGAGTCTCTCATTTATTTTTTGTGACGACCCAACCCGTCGTCTCATGTATTACAGCCCCGTTTCCCCATTTATTGCTCTTTCATGTTTTATTATCAGCAACGGGTGAGTTAGAGTTGAATTGAATTGGTTTGGATAGGAAATGAGACACTTAGTCTCTTTAAGGAAGGTTTGGTTTGGAAAAAGTCAACCGAACGTTGGCTTATTAGTTAGAAGGCTCGGATGCGAATTCCGGTGATTCGGTTAGCTTCGGAAGGTGATTTGTGACTTAGGAGTGCGATCGAAAGTGATTTTGGAGGTCCGGAGTAGGATTAGGCTTGAATTGGCAAAGTTGGCATTTTGGCGAATTCCGGTGGATAGGTGAGATTTTGATCCGAGGGTCGGAATGGAATTCCGAGAGTTGCAGTAACTCCGTTAGGTAATTTTGGATATGTGTGCAAAATTTCAGGTCATTCGGAGGTGTTTTGGTTGGGTTTTTGATCGAATGCGTGTTTTGAAAGATTTAGAAGAACTTAGGCTTGAATTCGATGTAAATTGATGATTTTGGTGTTGTTTGAAGTGTTTTGATAATTGGAACAAGTTTGGATGATGTTTTAGGATGTGTTGGTGTTTTTGGTTGAGGTCCTGGGGGCCTCGGGTGAGTTTCGGATCATTTTGGAGAAGTTTGATATTGCTGGTTCTAGTGTAACACTGTAGCTTGGGAATTGCGAACGATTTTCTGGGAATTGCGAAAACACTGTAGCTTGGGAATTGTGAAGGATTTGCTGGGAATTGCGAAAACACTGTAGCTTGGGAATTGCGAAGGATTTGCTGGGAATTGCGAAAACACTGCAGCTTGGGAATTGCCTTAGGATTTGCTGAGAATTGCGAAAACACTATAGCTGGGGCAGAATGTTTAAAAAACATTTCATCCGCGAGTTGGGGGTATTTTCCACCATTGTTAAGCGACCTTGGGAGTATTTGGCGAGCAATTAAGAGGGTTTTGACTGGGAATCGATTGGAGGTAAGTCCTATGGCCTAGAAACGTCATTTTTATTGTGATTTCAACACTTAAATTCATGAAAATTGGGTTAAAAAGGGAAGAACTAGGGCTTGGGTTTTTGAATGAGAATTTGGGATTTGAGGGAGCAAATGAGCTCCGATTCTTGTGATTTTTACATGTATAGACTCGTGGCGAGATAAGGAGCATTTTGGTGTAAAAATTTCTGACTTTTGAGAAGTGGGCCCGGGGCTCGGGTTTTGCCAACTTCGTGAATTTTGGTGTTTTTCGAGTCTTTTCGATTGGGTTATGTTTCTTTAGCCTATTGTAATGTATTCGTTGTGTTTTAATCAGATTCGGCGTGCGAAGAGGTTGATTCGAAAGGCAAAGGCATAGCGAACTAGACTTGTGGCCGACTTGAGGTGAGTAATAAATGTAGATGATGACCTGAGGGTTTGAAACCCCGGTATATCACATTGTGACACTATATTGAGGCGAGACACGTACTCTATGACGAGTGCGGGGTCGATTGTGACTGGGGATTGTGACCTAGTCCGTTCCGATTGATGTTCGTACTGTGTTCTTGACTAGAAATTGTTTGGTAATCATCGTACTTGGATTTTATGAATATGTTTGGGGCTTTGTGCCTATCATTTGCATCCTTCAGGGATCCTTATCACTGCTTCCATGATGCTTAGCATATTTCATGATATCAGTCCTGAGTTAGACACTGCCTCGAAATGTTTAGTAAATAAATAATGGTTTAAACACTTAGCTCTATAATTCCTAATAATTGAAACTAAAAATGAACAATTTGACTGTGGCCGAGTGGCTTGCATGCATATATATATCTGGACTGAGTGTGGATCGGGCTGCACGCCGCAGCGAATGTTACGATGATATTGCGCTTGGGCTGTAGGAGCCCCTCCGGAGTCTGAACCCCCACAATGAGCGCGGGTACCCAAATGGATCGGGCTGCGCGCCGCAGCGGTCATGTGCATTGCATTGCATTCATGCATTTATACCTATTTGTCTTACTTGTCCTGGTATTGTTGTTGTCCCACCGTTTTATGTGCTGAATCGCTGATTATAGCTTTATATTGTAATATTTCGGGATTTCTTACTTTCAGCCATTATATATGTTTATTACTCACTGAGTTGGAAGTACTCACTTTACTCCCTGCACCATGTGTGCAGATTCAGGTGCTCCGGAGACTTAGTGGAGCTGTTTGCTGTTTTCGTGAAGTTTATTTTCAGGAGTTGTTGAGGTAGCTGACGTCCGCAGGACCCGACTCCTCCCCTTTATTTCATTTATCTTTCCATATCCTAGACTTCTTTATTACTATGGATATATTACTCTGTTACATCTAGAGGCTCTAGACTCGTGACTCCAGATCTATTGGGGAATGTTTGGATATTCGTTATTATTTTCCGTACTATTTTATTTAGTTTCGGATTGGAACCTTGATATTTGCTATTTTAATCGTATTATTTGTTCACGGATTTGCGTATTTGGGTTGAGAGTTNNTCCGATTTCTCAGCTTCTACTGCAGCAGCTGCTTCCCAGACCGGGGGAGGACATCTGACCCCTGTTGCTCACACACCTGAGCAGGCTGCCCAGGGACTTCAGACACCGGAAGTAGCCATAGCTCCGCCAGTTGCTCCAGTTGCACCAGTTGCACCAGTTCCAGCCTATGAGGTTCCAGCTATGGTGGATGATGAGCAGCGTCGTCTTGAGAGATTCGGCAGGCTTTAGCCTCCGACATTCAGCGGTGCCGAGGGCGAGGATGCCCAGGGTTTTCTGGATAAGTGTCAGCGTATGCTTCGCACTGCATGGATCTTAGAGTCGAGTGGTGTGGCTTTTACTACTTTCCAGTTCTCAGGGTCTGCATTTACCTGGTGGGAGGACTTCGAGAGGCGTAGGCCGGTTGGTGCAGCGCCCCTTACATGGCAGTAGTTCTCCACTCTCTTTCTGGAGAAGTACGTACTGCAGTCTCACAGGGAGGAGCTACGTCATCAGTTCGAGTGGTTGGTTCAGGGGGACATGTCTGTGACCCAGTACGAGTTGAGATTCACGTAGCTAGCTCGGCATGCCACTTGGATGATCCCAACAGATCGGGAAAGGATTAGGAGGCTCGTGGATGGCCTCAACTATTCACTCCGCATTTTGATGACCAGAGAGAGGGTTATGGGTGCCTCGTTTGAGGAGGTAGTTGACATGGCTCGAGAGATTGAGACGGTTCGCCGTCGGGAGCGTAAGGAGAGAGAGGCAAAGAGGCCTCGAAGTTCTGGTAGTTTCAGTGGTGCTCCGTCTAGGGGCCAATTCCAGCGTGGCAGAGGCCGTTCCTTCAGGCCTCCTCAGTCAGGTCGTCCAGAGTACAGTGGGGCCTCTTCAGGCCGTGGTCATCAGGGATTTCAGCAGGGCCAGACTTCACTTAGTGCCCTTCCAGCTCAGAGCTCTACACTTGCCTCTTCAGCCCAGGGTTCTTAAGCAGCGAGGGGTTTCTATCAGTTCCCTTCTCCAGCGCCGGGTAGTTGCTATGAGTGCGGTGAGTTCGGTCATATGAGGAGACAGTGTCCTCAGCGTCGTGGCAGTCAATCTCAGCAGAGGGATCAGCCCTCATCTTCTGCTCCTGTTTCATCAGCACCCGCCCAGTCAGCTAGGGGTAGAGGTCAGGTAGCCAGGGGCCTCCACAGGGGTGGAGGCCAGACTGGCGGTGGTCAGGCTCGATTCTATGCTCTTCCAGACAGGAAGGACGCCATTGCCTCAGATGCTGTTATCACAGGTATTATCTCAGTCTGCCACAGAGATGCCTCGGTCTTATTTGATCCCGGATCTACCTATTCCTATGTATCTTCATATTTTGCTCATCACCTGGGTACTACCCGAGGTTGTCTTGCTTTGCCTGTTCACGTATCTACCCCGGTGGGTGATACTATCATTGTAGATCATGTATACCGATCCTGTTTAGTAACTATTGGGGGTCTGGAGACCCGAGTTGACTTATTACTGTTGAGCATGGTTGATTTTGCTGTTATTCTGGGTATGGATTGGTTATCTCCGTACCATGCTATTCTGGACTGTCATGCTAAGACAGTTACGTTGGCTATTTCGGGTATTTCGAGGATNGGAGCGGTTGGCAGAGATTTTCATCCGGGAGATTGTTTGGTTGCATGGGGTCCCAGTTTCTATCATCTCGGATAGGGGTACTCAGTTTACTTCCCATTTCTGGAAGACTTTTCAGCAAGAATTGGGTACACAGGTAGATCTGAGCACAACATTTCATCCCCAGACGGACGGGCAGTCCGAGCGTACCATTCAGATATTGGAGGACATGTTGCGTGCCTGTGTTATTGATTTTGGAGGTTCTTGGGCTGAGTTCTTGCCACTTGCAGAGTTCGCGTACAACAACAGCTATCAGTCCAGCATTCAGATGGCATCGTATGAGGCCTTATATGGGAGACAGTGTAGATCTCCGGTTGGTTGGTTTGAGCCCGGCGAGGTTAGACTATTGGTGACAGAGTTGGTTCAGGATGCCTTAGAGAAGGTGAAGTGATCCAGGAGAGACTTCGTACAGCTCAGTCGCGTCAGAAGAGTTATGCGGACCGGAAGGTTCGAGACGTATCCTACATGGTGGGCGAGAAGGTTTTGTTGAAGGTTTCGCCTATGAAGGGCGTTATGAGATTTGGAAAGAAAGGAAAGTTGAGTCCACGGTTCATCGGTCCTTTTGAGATACTTAGGAGAGTTGGGGAGGTGGCCTACATGCTTGCTTTGCCACCCAGCTTGTCGGGAATTCACCCGGTATTTCACGTTTCTATGCTCCGGAAGTATGTTGGGGACCCGTCCCATGTGTTAGACTTCAGCACGGTTCAGTTGGATGATGACTTGACTTACGATGTGGAGCCAGTGGCTATTTTGGGTCGTCAGGTTCGGAGATTGAGATCAAAGGATATAGCTTCCGTAAAGGTGCAGTGGAGAGGTCAGCCCGTAGAGGAAGCTACTTGGGAGACTGAGCAGGAGATGCGGAGCAGATATCCTCACCTATTTGAGACCTCAGGTATGCTTCTCGACCCGCTCGAGGACGAGGGTTTGTTTAAGTTGGGGAGGATGTGACGACCCAACCCGCCGTCTCATGTATTACAGCCCCGTTTCCCCCATTTATTGCTCTTTCATGTTTTATTATCAGCAACGGGTGAGTTAGAGTTGAATTGAATTGGTTTGGATAGGAAATGAGACACTTAGTCTCTTTAAGGAAGGTTTGGTTTGGAAAAAGTCAACCAAACGTTGACTTATTAGTTAGAAGGCTCGGATGTGAATTTCGGTGATTCGGTTAGCTTCGAGAGGTGATTTGTGACTTAGGAGTGCGATCGAAAGTGATTTTGGAGGTCCGGAGTAGGATTAGGCTTGAATTGGCAAAGTTGGCATTTTGGCGAATTCCGATGGATAGGTGAAATTTTGATCCGAGGGTCGGAATGGAACTCCGAGAGTTGCAGTAGCTCCGTTAGGTGATTTTGGATATGTGTGCAAAATTTCAGGTCATTCGGAGGTGTTTTGGTTGGGTTTTTGATCGAATGCGTATTTTGAAAGATTTAGAAGAAGTTAGGCTTGAATTCGATGTAAATTGATGATTTTGGTGTTGTTTGAAGTGTTTTGATATTTGGAACAAGTTTGGATGATGTTTTAGGATGTATTGGTGTTTTTGGTTGAGGTCCCGGGGGCCTCGGGTGAGTTTCGGGGTGGTTTCGGATCAGTTTGGAGAAGTTTGATATTGTTGGTTCTGGTGTAACACTGTAGCTTGGGAATTGCGAAAACACTGTAGCTTGGGAATTGCGAAGGATTTGCTGGGAATTGCGAAAACACTGTAGCTTGGGAATTGCGAAAACACTGCAGCTTGGGAATTGCGAAGGATTTGCTGGGAATTGCGAAAACACTGTAGCTGGGGCAGAATGTTTAAAAAACATTTCATCCGCGAGTTGGGGCTATTTTCCACCGTTGTTAAGCGACCTTGGGAGTATTTGGCGAGCAATTAAGAGGGTTTTGACTGGGAATCGATTGGAGGTAAGTCCTATGGCCTAGAAACGTCATTTTTATTGTGATTTCAACACTTAAATTCATGGAAATTGGGGTAAAAAGGGAAGAACTAGGGCTTGGGTTTTTGAATGAGATTTTGGGATTTGAGGGAGCAAATGAGCTCCGTTTCTTGTGATTTTTACATGTATAGACTCGTGGCGAGATAAGGAGCATTTTGGTGTAAAAATTTCTGACTTTCGAGAAGTGGGCTCGGGGCTCGGGTTTTGCCAACTTCGTGAATTTCGGTGTTTTTCGAGTCTTTTCGATTGGGTTATGTTTCTTTAGCCTATTGTAATGTATTCGTTGTGTTTTAATTAGATTCGGCATGCGAAGAGGTTGATTCGAAAGGCAAAGGCATAGCGAACTAGACTTGTGGCCGGTTTGAGGTGAGTAATAGATGTAGATGATGACCTGAGGGTTTGAAACCCCGGTATATCACATTGTGACGCTATATTGAGGCGAGACACGTATTCTATGACGAGTGCGGGGTCGATTGTGACTGGGGATTATGATCTAGTCCGTTCTGATTGATGTTCGTACTGTGTTCTTGACTAGAAATTGTTTGGTAATCATCCTACTTGGATTTTATGAATATGTTTGGGGCTTTGTGCCTATCATTTGCATCCTTCAGGGATCCTTATCACATCTTCCATGATGCTTAGCATATTTCATGATATCAGTCCTGAGTTAGACACTGCCTCGAAATGTTTAGTAAATAAATAATGGTTTAAACACTTAGCTCTATAACTCCTAATAATTGAAACTAAAAATGAACAATTTGACTGTGCCTGAGTGGCTTGCATGCATATATATATCTGGACTGAGTGTGGATCGGGCTGCACGCCGCAGCGAATGTTACGACGATATTGCGCTTGGCCTGTTGGAGCCCCTCCGGAGTCTGAACCCCCACAGTGAGCGCGGGTACCCAAATAGATCGGGCTGCGCGCCGCAGCGGTCATGTGCATTGAAATGCATTCATGCATTTATACCTATTTGTCTTACTTGTCCTGGTATTGTTGTTGTCCCACCGTTTTATGTGCTGAATCGCTGATTATAGCTTTATATTGTAATATTTCGGGATTTCTTACTTTCAGCCATTATATATGTTTATTACTCACTGAGTTGGAAGTACTCACTTTACTCCCTGCACCATGCGTGCAGATTCAGGTGCTCCGGAGACTTAGTGGAGCTGTTTACTGTTTTCGTGAAGTTTATTTTCAGGAGTTGTTGAGGTAGCTGCCTGACGTCCGCAGGACCCGACTCCTCCCCTTTATTTCATTTATCTTTCCATATCCTAGACTTCTTTATTACTATGGATATATTACTCTGTTACATCTAGAGGCTCTAGACTCGTGACTCCAGATCTATTGGGGAATGTTTGGATATTCGTTATTATTTTCCGTACTATTTTATTTAGTTTCGGATTGGAACCTTGGTATTTGCTATTTTAATCGTATTATTTGTTAACGGATTGCGTATTTGGGTTGAGAGTATTTAATTGGTCGGGCTTGCCTAGCATTAGTGTTGGGCGCCATCACGACCGGGATTGGGGTCGTGACATTTTTTCTCCAAATCAAGGAATCTTAAAGAAGGAAAGAGGATTTTGGAATGAAATATAAGAAAATGCATTTTGAGAGTTTTGGCAAAACTTTCTAAAGTGAATAAATAGGTTTTGAATACCGATTCATAGTCGGATTTGGATGAAACTTGTATGGTTGGACTCTTATTTGAATGGGTGCCGAAATTTGTGAGTTTTGTCGGGTTTCGGTGTGCGGGCATGGGGTTGACTTTTTGGTTGACTTTGAGTATTTGGTTAAAGATTCTACCTTTATTGTTTGGGTTTGATTCGTATGATATTGTTTAATGTTTTGAGTTATTTTTGGCTAGATTCGAGCTGTTCCGAGGTCGATTCATGCAGGAAGGTATTTTTAGAATAATGATTTGGCTTATTCGAGGTAAGTGTCTTGCCTAAATTTGGTTGAGGAAATTTTTTCTACTAATCGATGTTGTTTTCTACATGCGGGGTGGTGTATATATGAGGTGACAAGCGTATATACATGTGCCATAGGTATTCATGCTCGAGGTAGTCCTTGCTCACTTTATGCCTTATTTGATTGTATGTTCTACTTAATTCTATGTAATTGACTACATGAGCACAATAAACTATATTGAGAAATCTTGAGGCTATTGGTACCTTATTTCAAACATGATGAGCAAATCTTAAGACTTTTGCTTTTCCTTGGAGTTTAATATACGGACATTGCGAACACACACATCCGTACTTGTTCTTATGTTCAACCTTGATAGGGATGTGTGCAGTCTGTGACACATATGTGACACTTTGTATGAATATTTGAACTTGGTTGTTACAACGGAATTTGCCGTAGTCATATTTTGTATGTTGAACCCGCCCGTATTTTCTTATTATTTTCATGTCCTTGTGCACCTTGTTGATAAATTATGAGTTATGCATTTGATGAGGTTTTGATATTAATATTTTTTTAATAATAATGGCACATGTGGACATGTTGTGGGGGTTGATTGATGTTGTGGAGAGTATAAGGGCGGCATTTCACTGTTGTTGTTCTGTTGAGTATCAGGGTGGCGATATGCGTATGCGACAACATAAGGGAACCATTTCATTGTTATGTGCATGCGGCGACATAAGGGAGCCATTTTATCATGATGTGCATGCGCCAAAATTAGGGGGATATTGTGGGGATGTTATGTGATGGCATTGGGGCGATTTTAATTCATTATTTTTATGTGGTGGAACAAGGGTGACATCCTTAAATATGCATGTGACTTCCTTATGTGTGTCATGTATTTTTACATGTTTTATTGCGTTGCATTTAACACGCTAAAACGTGCCTGTACTAGTACTTGATGATTTAGTTTCCAAGATAGATTTCCTACATAGAGCTGATATCTCATATATTATTGAGTTGTTGTTAGCATATCGAATTGACGAGATGAGGAAGTTGTCATCATGCATTAATATATTTGATTCTTGCAAGGTTCTCTTGAACATGTTATGTGGTATTTGATACGGAATCAGATCATGTTGGACCCAGATTTACAATGATATATTAGTATTAGGCACATGTATTATATGGTGCATACCTTTATGTGAGCGGAATTGGTGCAAGTCGTAATTGTTGAACATGATTAATTGGTAGAGTTTGTTTGTTACCACATTCTAGTTGTGCACCTTTACTCTTGATATTCTTTATTTTTTAACTGTTTTTCTGGAATATTTTCTCTGTATTACACATGTTATTGAGCTGCACAGGTTCTGCAAGTAAGTATCTTTTGACTTAAAAACCTAGTTACTACTTATCTGAGGTTTGTCAAGATACGAAGTAAGTACATGGGGTCAATTGTACTCATACTACACTTATGCTCTCTTGTTCATGGTAGCTTAGGATTTCATTTATATTTATGTAACTTTCAAACAAATGCTGTATTAATGTATCCTACCTGATGTCACGACCCGGAATTCCCAACATTGGGACCATGATGGAGCCTAACATCACACTTGCTAGGCAAGTCAACATTAGAGTATTATTAACCAGTTTCCTTTACGTTTCAATGATTAAAAGTAAACAAGCTAAAACAAGTAGAAATAATTGCGGAAGTAAGTAAACAGTATCTTTGCTTGTATACTATTACCAATACTATTGCTATTACTACCCAGAATCTGGTGTCACAATCCACGAACACACAATGATTTTCTACAAGCATCAGTCTGAAAGAAATTACAATTATTTTGAAAATAAAGAAAACAGCACTATTGTGATGTAGAAGGGGACGTCAGGGCCTACGGACGCCAGCAGGACTACCTTGGGTCTCCAAACTGTGTAACCTAGAGCCAACCTCTCAATCAGCCACTACCTGCTCCGAAATCTGCACAGAGAGTGCAGAGTGCAGTATCAGTACAACCCAATCCCACCATATCAACATCACTTACTTAATAAATACGGAAATTTCACAATTTAACTCAAAACTCCTCACGATATTTAAACCTCAAACCAAAGCAAACAGAAAGCTGGTACATTATGAAACTTCAGTCAAATAATACTACTCAGCGAAAACAATCCGATATATACCATAAAACACCTATAAACCAGCTTAAGCCAATAATATGAGACAATGAAACTACGGGATAGCAAATACCTTCAACAATGAAGAACAATGTTTGACAAGTGGCATGTAAGCATGTAAATACTAGTAAAGCATGTAGCAATTAAGGCAGGGAAGACAATATAATAAGAACGGGAAGAAAACAGGCAAAACAGATAAATTGGCGGTGCATAGGTACTCGTCACCTCACCTATACGCTACTCGCATGGATTTTCACAAAGAAATTAAGTCAAGGATTCCTAATCCCTCGAGTCAAAGTTAGACACAACACTTACCTCGCTTCAACGGCCAATTGAAAGCTTAGTCACCGCTTTTCCCTTTTCACAAGCCTCCGGACCAATAGAATCTAGCAATTTACCAACCAAACAATTCAATCTAAGCCTTGGGAACTACTCACGATTGCAAGGAATTCAATTTAGGCCATTTTTAAAAAAGCCAACAAAAGTCAAGACCTTGGCCCGCTTGGTCCAAACCCGAGATTCGGACCAAAATCCGATTACCCATTCACCCTCGAGACCGGATATATAATTGGTTTTGGAATCTGACATCAATTTGAGGTTTAAATCCCCAAATTTCGAAATCCCTAGTGTCTACCCAAAAATCCCCAATTCCACATGAAATTCTCAAGAACACTTTGAAATTCCTATTTTCACAACCGGACGTCCGAATCGCGTCAAATCACTTTTGTTTCTCACCACATTTCACAGATAAGGTATAATTATTATTTTGGACCTTTAGCGGGCTCTGGAACCAAAATACGGGCCCGATACTAACAAGATCAAACATTAACCAAATTCTTAAAACCATTTAATTTCCAGCCTTTCAATTTTCATCAAAAATTCAATTTCTTGAGCTAGGGACCTAGGAAATCGATACCGGGCATACGAATAGGTCCCATATTTCTATACTGCCCTATCGGAACTGTCAAAACACAGTTCGGGTCGGTCTACTCAAAACATTGACCGAAGTCAACTATATCAACTTTTAAAGGTAAAAATTATTATTTTTATCAACTTTCAACATAAAAGCTTCCCGGAAACACGCCCGGACTGCACTCGCAAATTGAGGAGGAATAAAATGAGGTTTTGATGGCCCCGAAACACGGAATCGAGTTCTAAAACATAAGATGACCTTTTGGGTCATCACATTCTCTACCTCTAAAACAACCGTTCGTCCTCGAACGGACATAGAAAAGTACCTGAGCTGGTAAAAAGGTGGGGATATCTACTCCGTATATCGGACTTGGACTCCTAGGTAGCTGCCTCAACAGGCTGACCTCTCCACTGCACTCGAACTGAAGGATAACTTTTCGACCTCAACTGATGAACTACCGGTCTAGAATAGCTACTGGCTCCTCCTCGTAGGTCAAATCCTTGTCCAACTAGACAGTGCTGAAATCTAACACGTGGGATGGATCGCCATGATACTTCCGAAGTATGGAAACATGGAATACTTGATGTACCGCTGATAAGCCTGGTGGCAACGCAAGTCTATAGACCACCTTTCCTACTCGCTCAACGATCTCAAAAGGCCCGATATACCTAGGGCTTAACTATCCCTTCTTTCCAAACCTCATTGCACCCTTCATGGGCGATACTGGAAGCAACACTCTCTCTCCGACCGTGAATGCCATATCACGGACCTTATGGTCGGCATAACTCTTTTGCCTGGACTGAGCTGCGCGAAGTCTATCTTGAATGATCTTAACCTTATCCAAAGCATCCTGTACCAAATTTGTACCCAATAACCGAGCCTTCCCCTGCTCAAACTATCCAATCGGCGATCAACACCGTCTACCATATAATGCCTCATAAGGAGCCATGTGATGCTCGACTGATAGTTGTTGCTTTAGGCAAACTCAGCTAACGGCAAAAACAGATCCCAAGAACCTCCAAAGTCAATAACACAGGTACAGAGCATATCCTCCAAGATCTGAATAGTACGCTCAGACTGTCCGTCCGTCTAAGGGTGAAATGTTGTGCTCAACTCAACCCGCGTACCCAACTCATGTTGTACTGCCCTCCACAAGTGCGAGGTAAACTGCGTACCTCGATCAGGAATGATAAACATGGGCACATTGTGAAGACGAATGATTTCACGAATATAATTCTCTGCCAACCGCTCCGAAGAATAGGAAACTGCCAAAGGAATGAAATGCGCTGACTTGGTCAATTTATCCACAATGACCAAAACTGTATCGAACTTCCTCTGAGTCCGTGAGAGTCCAACAACGAATTCCATGGTGATACGCTCCCACTTCTACTCAGGAATCTCTATCTTCTAAAGCAAACTGCCAGCTCTCTGATGCTCGTACTTTACTTGCTGAAAGCTTAGACACCAAGCCATATGTGCCACTATATCTTTCTTCATTCTCCTCCACCATTAATGCTGCCGCAAGTCCTGATACATCTTTGCAGCGTCCGGATGAATAGAATACCGAGAATTGTGGGCCTCCTCTACAATCAACTCACGAAGTCCATCCATATTAGGCACACAACACACGACCTTACATCCTCAAAACTCCATCATCTTCAACCGTAACCTGATTGGCATCACTGTGTCATACTATATCACTGAGGACAAGCAAACGAAGGATATCATACTGCCGCTCCCTGATGCGCTCAAACAATGACGACCGAGCGACCGTACAAGCTAGAACACGACTCAGCTTCGAAACATCCAACCTGACGAATTGATTGGCCGCCTAAACATCTAAAGCAAGCGGTCTCTCACCGAC
Source organism: Nicotiana attenuata (assembly GCF_001879085.1). Taxonomy (NCBI): domain Eukaryota; kingdom Viridiplantae; phylum Streptophyta; class Magnoliopsida; order Solanales; family Solanaceae; genus Nicotiana; species Nicotiana attenuata. Next base: position 27,427,436 of record NC_031993.1, read on the forward strand.
TAGAATGTATGCAAGGCTGCCCATACCAACTGACTTCCTACTCAAAGCATCGACCACCACATTGGCCTTCCCAGGATGATACAAAATGATGATATCATAGTCTTTCAATAGCTCTAACCACCTTCTCTGCCTCAAATAGAGCTCCTTTTGCTTTAACAAATACTTCAAACTGCGATGGTCCGTGAACACCTCACACGACATGCCATAAAGATAGTGCCTCCAAATCTTCAGCGCATGAACGATGGCGGCAAGCTCTAAGCCATGAACATGATAACTCTTCTCGTGAACCTTTAGCTGCTGTGAAGCATATGCAATTACCTTGCCACCCTGCATCAATACCACACCAAGTCCAATACGAGATACGTCACTATATACCGTATAAGGCCCTAAACCTGTGGGCAACACTAACACCAGCGCGTAGTCAAAGCAATCTTGAGCTTCTGAAAGCTCACCTCACACTCGTCCGACCATTTGGACAGTGCACCCTTCTGGGTCAACCTAGTCAACAGGGCTGCTATAGATGAAAACCCCTCCACAAACCGACGGTAATAACTCGCTAATCCCAAGAAACTACAGATCTCTGTGGCTAAAATTAGGTCTTAGCCAATTCTGAACGGCCTCAATCTTCTTAGGGTCTACCTGAATACCCTCTGCTGATACTACGTGACCCAAGAAAGTAACTGAACTCAACCAAAAACTTGCATTTTGAAAACTTAGCATATAACCGGCTGTCTCTCAAAGTCTGAAGAATGGTCCGAAAATGTTGGTCATGTTCCTCAAATTACAACAACCCATTCGAACACGAGTCCAACCATACAAATTGCACTCAAATCCGACCCCCAATCGATGTTCAAATCTCAAATATTAACTTTAGAAAAACTTAGACAAAAACCCCCAATTTCTATTTTGGATTCATCAATCAAATGCCAAGTCAATGCTGGAATCATGTAAAATAATCAAATTTGAGTAAAAAATACCTACCCCAGTCAAAATGGTAAAAATCGCCTCCAAAATCACCCAAATCCGAGCTCTCAAATGCAAAATTTTATAAAACTCTATGCCCAAAAATATAAACTTACACTGCAGCTTCAGGTGTACCCTTTGCGATCGTGAGACCAATTTTGCGATCGTAAAACACTAAACGAACACTGCCCAGAAAAAAACACTATGCGTTTGCGGCCCCAGACTCGTGATCGCGATGAACTACTCAGTCAAGCCTCCGCGATTGCATTTGAGAACATGCCAATGCGAAAGTAACAAACCAGCTCTCAGCTTCACTTTGCGAATGCGGCTAGCTTTACGCAAATTCAAAAACAGTCTCCTCCTGTCCATTTTCCTTCTCCACGAATGCGATGGATCTTCCGTGAATGCGATGAACTACCAATTCCACTGAACGAGTACTCTACGCGGTCGTGTTTCTGCTCCAGCTATCGTGAAGCTCAACTGGAGCAACCAGAAAACCACCATCACATGCAAACTCTGAAATGGTCCGAAACCAATCTGAAACTCAACCGAGACCCTCGAGACCCCATCTCAACATTCCAACAAGTTACATAATAAAATACCGACCTATTTGAGGCCTCAAATAAAAATAATAACATCAAAACCATGAATCACATCTCAAATCAAGCTTAATGAACTATTTCAAAATTTCAAACTCAAACTTACGTCGAACACGTCTAAACGACTCGGAATCACCTCAAAGTTTGCACACAAGTTCCAAATACCAAATATTGCCAAATCTATCAAGAAGTATACAAACAAATGGGGCATACGCCCAAGTCCAAAATTATCATCCGGACCTAACGGAACCATCAAAACTCAGATCCGAGGTCCGATAAACAAAAGTCAAACTTTGTCAACTCTTCCAACTTAAAGTTTTCAAATTGAGAATCGTTCTTCCAAATCAATCCCGAACCACTCGAGAACCAGCACCGAAGATACACGCAAGTCTTAATACACCATATAAAGTTACTCATGACCTCAAACTACCGAACTGAATACAAATGCTCAAAACGACCGGTTGGATCGTTGTAGCTCATGTTATAGGTTACGTGCTTTAAGAGGTAAAAGGATCAAAATAATATTAATTAAGAATAAGAGGGTATAGGCTCATAATGCGAGTGCCAAATAAAAGGTCTACAAGCTCAAAAAGGGATAACTAGGGATAATTTTATTTGTAATAAGCATTAAGCTCAAAAATATCATAAAAAGCTAAAAATCATTTCTCAAACCGAGCATCACCTAGGATTTCACTTCAACTAACATTCTGAGCAAGTTCTGGATGCAAATGCAATGATATGGACTACATAAAATTTTTTACCACACATGGTACATGACTCACTGAGGACGGTCTCATTCCGACTCTCAAGCTAAATAAAGTATTAACGGAACCACAGGATATTAAGAAGCACAAAGTGAACACAAGCCAAGAAAACGAGACATAGGAGTCATAAAAAATGCTATCTAATTTATCAAGGCATCATAAATAATTTAAAAATATATGAAAGATACTACACATGCCAAAGAGTAAATATGCTACTATCAAACAAGACAAACGCGCCTAGGAATCTCATCATTTTTATTGATTCCCTAATCCCTAATCAACTCTAAAAAATAAAAACTACCATCCGGTTTAAAATACATCCCATGAAAAAGAATCGAGGCACAAAGAAAAATCACGGGGGATTATTACTACCTAAAGAAAGCTAACAGACATATTTTTATATTTTTCCCATTTTTTATTTTTTTTTTGAATTTTTTTTTAGACTTTAATTCCTCAAGAATACTGTCTAGGAGATCCATCGTTGGAAAAAGTCTAATGTGTTTTCTACTTTTTTGTTTTTATTTTCTATATTATTGAATTTTTTCTTCAAGTCAAGGTACTAAAACTACCTACCGAAAACTACGTGACTAATTCTACTAATTAAGCAAGCAAATTTGAAAATCTAAAAATTGTAAAATAAGAAGTTAACATACTAATATAATACTACTAAGTATCAAAAGAAATTTTTCCATTCTACACTTAAAAGAGTGCAGTGTCCCCAGTGCACAAATAAAGCAAAAATAATGAGGGTAGAGAAAAAACACCTCGAAAGGCCAAAGCCGAAGCAATAGCAGCTCACGGGGTACTCAGACTTCTCCTATGCATGAACCTTTATGCTTAGGGGTGGGCATTAGTCGGTTCTGTTTGTTATGAATATTATCGGTTTAGCATATCGGTTATCGATTTACAAATTTGATAAACCGATAAGTGAACTGATAAGATATCGGTTATTGGTTAATCAATTATCGATCATTATCGGTTCGGTTATTGGTTTACCCGATAAGATAACTCAATATAGAGACAAGCAAAAAAGAGAAGATAATTCACTGGAGTTAAGCAAAAAAGAAAAGAATTCACGTATAGTATAATACCCATTTATGCGTCCTGTCCAGTGGCCACAAATGGAATAGTACTAATTCTTCAACAACAGTTGTCCAAATACATTAATAATAATACAAGTAATATCAATTTTACCTTAAAATTAATAATTCCAAACATATAGTACTAACAGTTCAAATTAAAGTTAACAAGACAACTACTCAATCTTTATAGAATTCGCCGGATAAATTGGATGTTTTTTGTCAAATACCTAACCTGAAAAAAAGAAACCATAAAGCAAAACCTTGATCTATTCATGGGCAATACTAATGCAGAAATACAAAACACCTAGAAGGCAAGAAAATGTTGTCCTGTTGTCAAACCATAGCATACTGTACAGAAGAATATTGTTCAAAAATACACCCGAAACTGACGAAGATTGTCGATTGAGAATTGACAAGTGCGAAGAGAAACTGGTAGTAGGTATAGGCTGCACAATGTGAGCTCACAAAATTAAGAAACGAAAATAAAAAAAAATCATTAACAGTCAAAAATACCAATATGAAGATGATTTTTAAAAAGCCTAATGTATAAGACTAAAGACTTACACTAGGAGTAACTAGTAAAGTCTATGAAGAATTAAGATGAAGCAACTGAAGAGTTCGGCTGAGAAAGAATAGGAGAAAATGAACTGAAGCCCTAGCATAAGTATATACTTAAGGGCAAAGTCATAATTTTACTAATTCTTATTGGGTTATCGGTTAACCCATTAACAAATTGGCAAATCGAGGCCTGAACCGATAACCCAATAGTTAAAATTTTTTTTAAAACGTTACCAAAGAATTAACCAATGACCGGATACCGATAACACAATAAATAATTAACGGTTCGGGTTATCAGTTTTACCCGATATACGCCAGCCCTACTTGTGCGGGCCCCCCGCACTTAATTCCAACAATCTGGCTTGCTTTTGTAAATCTTATGGCCTTGCTTACTATTCTCATAATCCTACTAAGCAAAAACAAACTCCATAAAAATAATATAAAAACGAAAATAAAGAATGAATTAAAGTTGGGTTGCCTCCCAACAAGCGCCTTATTTACAGTCGTGGTACGACTTGAATCACTTTTTGCCTCCACCTTGAACTTATGAATTGTCCCCCTAATTTGGCTTCATGATATCTTCTATGCTCCCGGGGTGGAGGTACAAATCTAATTGGACCAAGTAACCAATGTAGTATTCTGCACTTCTTGGCCTTCGGGTGAGGTATGCAAGTTTTTCTCTCTGGCACGACAAATTGAAAAATGTAAGCACCTTGTTCCTCGTCCATTGACTCATCAAAAAACTCAGATGACTTGATTTCCATGTCATTATCCAAACACAATGTTGAAAAGTGTATGAAATAAGGACTAATGCATCCCGAATCCTAAATCACATTATTTTGACATCTTTACTTTCACTCGCACTAGAGTCATCAAGAATAATATTTTCCGCTTCCTCACTTGACTCTAATGTAATTTTCTCAACTTCGGCATCACCTACTATTATAAGGTCGAATGGTTGGATTTATACTGATTGCTCTACAAATCGGCTCTCAAATTTTTCTTTAGCTTCACACAACTTGTGACCACTATCCTCTGCAATTGACTGTTGGAACATACACGCCTCAACAATTTCACTCACTTTACCCTCCATTCTATTTATTGTTGCCCTGAGATTTTCAAAGTCCTTTCGGCGTTCAACAATTTGCTCCACTAATTGCATCAATATGTCCATAAATTGAGCATCATATTTCACATTCTCCACTTTGTTGTTCCTACCAAACTCACAAAAGTTATTAGAAACATCACAATAAGGGCTCGGAGAAGGATAAAAAGAATTAGGACCGCCATTCTAATGGCCATTTTGACCATCACACATAATACAAATAATCCACTCATAAGATTGAGATGGTGAATCGAACTTGCTCCTAAGAATATTTAGATAATTTTTTCACTAGTAGGATCCTCCACAGTATGGGCAAGGATCATCAAAGTAAGAATAACCATCACATGAACAATTTTCATTCCAAGATTCCATGTTAAAATAATTAACAAAATACTACAATAAAAAAAATTTGAAAATAACTTGAATAGATAAGAAGTAAAAATCTAATGTAGAAAATTAGCTAATTCTATGTCCTCGGTAACAGTGCCAAAAATTTATTGCGGCCAAACGCATATGAGTATACGCGGTCCTCATGTAATAAAATGAGTAGAAGTCCGATATCGAATCCACGAGGACTTGTGATTAACTATTAACTAAATTAGACTATTTTAATTATCTATACAAGGATTAAAGCCAACAATGTTTGAATCTAAATTAACTAAAATAAAAGAAAAACAAATAGTGAACTTTGAATAAAAGAAGAGTAGCTTCTTATATTATCAATTGCATTAAAACGATCCAGGGTCACGAGCTATCTAGAAATCCTATTGTACTAGTCAATTTAATTGACTGATTAATTTATGTGTTTTATTGGCTGTCAAGGTTAATATTGCTCATAAGACTATATCGAGTTCTTACTCGCCTATTCAAGCAAACCTAACGCCTATATGTCGATAGAGTTAGAATCTATAAGAATGCATTCATAATTTCTGTATAATAACAAAGCAGAGAAATTAGCATATGTATATCCTAACCGTGAATCTATTTCCCTATGCTCGGGTACAAGAACTTGCTCTACTCAATCCGATGTGCAATCAAGAATTTTTGCATTTGAGTACAATTCTAGATTCATATATAGTATACAATTTGTGATCAAGCAATAAAATAAATAAACGCAAGATTGAATAAATTAACCAATATGATAAATCAAGAAATTAAATCTATATTCAAATAAAAATAGTCATGAAAGAACCACAACCCTAGAATGTTAAGTTTAACTTGACATAGACATGTTAGCAAAACAACAAATGATCCAAAGAAACATAAAAGTTACTAAGTTTGGCGGAAGAAGCGGAAATCTGATGAACTCTGGCCTCTATGGTGGCTCATGCTCTCCACTGATCGAATTCCCTTCTCAAATACATCCACCCCCCTTCTTAGACATGTTTAGCGAGTATTTATAGGCTAGGGTCGAAATATCTAAGTCCAAAACTTAGTACAAAATAAATTGTTGGCAGACTGGGGGACCAGGCCTTTAACCTCATGGGGCCTGGTCTAGAGCCCACCATAAGCCAGGCGGGCAAGGCCTGGGGAGAGGTGGCATCTAGCCATAAGCCAGGCGAGGCGAGGCTTGGGGCGAAGTGCCTTTGCCTTGCTCCGATTTTTTCCTTTACGTGCTTTTTTCCTGTGGCTATCCTTTCGTATAACCTTGATTCTTTTCCACATTCAAGTGACCATACAAATAAAAACAACTTTATTAACTATAAACATCACACATTGTAATGATCCGGCGTCTTTTTATGTATTTTAGCACTGTTTTCCTATTTATTGCCTCCTCCACATTATATTTTGGATATGTGACTTGCCAGTGTTGTTGGTTTTCGGGTGAGTATCAAAGTGAAATGGGACACATAGTCACAGAGTTGGAAGCTTAAGTTGGAAGAGTTGAGCGGAGTTTGACTTTGTGTAGATGACTCGGGAATGGAGTTTTGACGGTTCCGGTAGCTTCGTATGGTGATGTGGACTTAATAGCGTGTTCGGATATTGATTTTGAGGTACGTAGGTCGTTTTGGCTTGAATTGGCAAAAATTAGAATTAAAGGTTTGAAAGGTTGAGAAGTATGACTTGGAGTTGAATTATTGATATCGGGGTCAGTTTTTGATTCCAGAAGTTGGAATAGAATCCGTAGTGTCATCTATGAATTTGAGGTCAATCGAAGTTAGTTTGGTATGAAATGACATTAGTTTTGGAAGTTGGATGTTCATGGTTTCAATAGGTTTGGATTGCGTTGTGATTTGTAGGATCGATGTTTTTTTATGTGATTTTAGGCCTCGAGTAGGTTCGTCATGTCATGTGTAACTTGATGGTATGTTTGGACCGAGCCTTGGGTGCCCCGGGTGTGAATCGGATTAAAATCGGATCATTTTTGGACTGAGTTAATTGTTGACGTTGCTGAAGTTCTAGTGTCATCGCACCTGCTGTGGGATTGGCTGCAGGTGCGGATACGCATGTGCAAAAGGCCATCGTAGATGTGGATTTGAGTGGGCTGGGGGAGGACCGCATGTGCAGTCAATGTTCTGCAGAAGCGGGCTCGCAGAAGCGATATCTGGTCCACAAAAGTGGGATAGGAGCGGAGGTCTATGGGCCTTATTGGAGGCTGCACCTGCAATGACTTTTCTGCAGGTGCGACAGATGGGCCGCAAAAACAGTAATCGCTGTGCAGAAATGAAGAAATCGAGGATTTTATTTCATTATCCATATTCTGAGTTAGAGAGCTCGGTTTTGGGCGATTTGTAGAGAGATTTTCAAGGATTTGATCGGGATAAGTGATTCTAACTTGGTTTCGAGTATTATACATTAATCCATCATTGTTTTTATCGTTTAATTAGGGTTTTGAGTAGGAAAAGTTGGGGAAATTTGTGAAAACTTCATAGGCTATATTTAAAGGATTTGAAGGTCGATTTGAGGTAGGAATTGAATAATATTCGTGTGAATGGATTCGTTATTGAATAGGTGTTCGGATTTTGTATGTTTGATCGGGTTCCGAGACGGTATCCTCGGGTTGACTTTTTGAGTTGACTTTAGGATTTTCTTTATAATATTGCAATTTTATTATATGGAATAGTTTCCTATGGTTTGTATTTATGGTATAAATTTATTTTTGCTGGATTCAATTTGTCTGGAGTCCGATATTCGTGGAAAAGGCTTACTAGTGGATTGAGTTAGCTTGTATGAGGTAAATATCTTGCCTAACTTTATGTAGGAGAATTACCCCTTAGGATTGGAGTTGTTTGTGTCATTTGTGGTTCGTGAAAGCCGTGTACGCACGCTGACTAGTGGATACACAGGCTATGTGTGGTAATTGAATGGTTTAGGCTATTTAGCTTCTTTTCATGCCTTTAATCGTATTGTTAAACCATGTTATGTCTTTCATCACTAATTAATCCTTACATGCTTTAATTGGCATTGTTAAATGCTTATCCCATCTCTTACTTGTTAATTGCCCTCACATGCTTAGTTGAAGTTATTGTTTCCTTATTGCCTTGTTAATTATTTAGATGTTGTGTTACTTTACTTGAAGATGTTATTCTTCGAATATCTTATTGTTGATCTTTGGTGTTGAAGTTGTAAAAGCCATGATCACATTGAGGAAAAGTTGTAAATTGTTGAAACACAGTCCTTGTTGAGCTATTCACTTTCAGTTCCTATTATTGAGACTCTTGTACACATTGTTGTTGAGCCATTGGCTATTTATTATGGAAATATTGATATCGTTTATTCTTTTGGCAAGTTGTGGCATTTGGGCACTTGAGGTGCGAGTTCTGATATTGATACATATGTGGTGGTATAAGGATAGGGATTGATACGCATGCGGTGAGATAAGGTGGGCTTGATATGCGTGTTGCTAGTAGGGGAACTACTTGAAGCCACGCGGTGTGATAAGGTGGGATGAATCACAGGTAGCTATTTTGGGAAAAAAATGATTTTCCATTTCTTTTCCTTGGTGTTATTATTATGTGTTTCTCCCTTGACGCCTTTATTGCCTTAATTATTGTAGCTTATCTTGTTGTATTCCTTCATTGTATCACGTCTTTGTTTCCATTAGTATATTGTACCATACCTGTTCAACTTCTTTATTTATTCCAGTAAGCATCTTGACTTGTCCTCATCATTATTCTACGGATGTTAGGCTTCATACTTACTGGGTACCATTATGGTGTACTCATACTATGCTTCTGCATAAATTTTTGTGCATATCCAGGTACCTCATACCAGGATAGGCACCTATGAGTTGAGCTTTCGGATCAGAGACTTTATGGTATAAATGCAGGCATTCGCAAGCCTCACAGTCACCCTCTATCCTTCGTTTCTCTTGCATACTCTTTATATAAATAGTGATGCATTCGGGATAATTTAGTATACTCTGCAGAGCTTATGACTTAGTTTCACCAGATTTTGACGGGCTATGTCTCTTTTCTCTGCTTCTTCCGCCTCACTTTAATCTTCTTCCTCTCCTCATTTTCCTCTTTTTCATCTTCGTCCTCGGAGGCATTATTCCGTGGGATTGAGATGGGAACCTAGAGGAGGTGGCGGTCGAAGATATCACCGTCGAGGATGCACGTTCGAGGAGATGGCGATCGGAGATGCTGCTACCGAAGATGGACCATCGAGAGTAGACTAGGTTCTAGAGTTTTGTTGTATGTGCACCCTTCACTCCTTTGTTTCTATGTAAGGACCCCTCGTGGGCTTTTGTAATCATAAGTATGGACCCCTCGTGGGCTGTTGTAATCGAATATTCATGAATACAAAGATGTTTCTTCAATTCTGTCTTTGGTGCTTGCTGTTTTTCCTTTTATTTGTACTTACGGAAACCTTGAATGCATGATACTAGTGGTCGTTGTCGATGTCGGGCCCAAGTGGGAGTGTATTTCTCTGACCTTTGGTTGTTTAATACGGCTCCCCGCGGAACCGTTTGCCTTTCCTCGGACCAAACACGGATTGGACCGATAGACTCGGGTCGTCGGAACCCTTACTTCGGGCTGAATGAGGATAACACTTCGAACCTTCAGACTTTCGAGAACAGTCTTTAGGCCTTGCAATACTCTTCGAGGGAAATTCGCTCGAGAGCCCTAGAATCGGGAGCCCTAGAATCGGGTCTGCCTTTAAGCTCTCGAGGGCAGTCCCCGAGCGGGGTTCATTCGAACATGAGCCACCTGGAAACCTACTTTGAACATAGCGCAAAATAGCCCTAAGGCGTTGTAGGTAGATCACAAACGAGGTTTTCACCCGAATTTAGATTGTATCCTGTGATCTAGCCCATATGGGTAGAGTTCAAATGCTTGTTTCTTTGGAGCTTAACTTTCTTTTGGCGGAGGTCTTCGAGGTTGGGTACCACCTCGGGACTTGTAATGATGCTGTTGGTTTATTGGAGCCTAACTTATTCTTGGTAGAGATCCTCGAGGTCGGGTACCACCTTGGGATTGGCGATAATGTTGTCGGCTTCCTGGAGCCTAACTTCTCTTGATGGAGATCCTCGAGGTCGGGTACCACCTCGGGATTGATAATAATGTTGTCGGCCACCTCGAGCCTAACATCTCTTTGACGAAGATCCTCGAGGTCGGGTACCACCTCGGGATTGGCGATAATGCTGTCGGCTACCTGGAGCTTATCCTCTTTTGATGGAGGTCCTCGAGGTCGGGTACTACCTCGGGACTTGCGGTGATGTCGTTGGCTCCTTAGAGCCTAGCTTCTTTTCGAAGGAGGTCCTCGAGGTCGGGTACTACCTCGGGACTGGTGAGGATGTTGCTGACTTCCTGGAGCCTAGCTTCCCTTTGATGGAGGTCCTCGAGGTCGGGTACCACCTCGTGACTGGCGATGATTACGTTGGCCTCTTGGAACCTATTTTCCTTTTATGGAGGTCCGCGAGGTCGGGTACTACCCCGGGACTAGCGATGATTACATTTGCCTCTTGGGGTAGGCGGACCATCGCCGTTTTTTCTATATATATATATATATATATATATATATATATATATATAGGGTTGTTTTCGCTCTTCTAGAGATCCCATCCTTCTAAGTAGTTACCCTTCTTTTCCTGCGTTAAGCCTTTCATCATTTCAGCATCAGCGTACTCTCACCGACTCTTTGCTTTAGTTCTCTGAGTTTGCCGTAGCCATTACTGTTACATCGGGGTCTGTCGGACAGAGAGGGGAGAGCTCCGCCTCCGGTATTCGGGACCAACGAGAGCATACCTTGAAGACTATTTCTTTGATAGAAGAAGAACATCTTGGGTTGGTGAGAAAAGACTGCGGCTGGGGGGAGGAAGTAGTGCTACAGGTACTTTCCTCGGATGAGGGCATCACGGATCGTGTCGATGGGTTCTTGAATTTGTACACGTATCCTTTCACACTGGGCCCCCTTGATAGGATTGTGCTCGACTTTTGTTTAAGGTATCGAGTCACCTTGGCGCAGATCCCTCTGTCATTTAGGCGTATAGTGTTGATGATGAGTTTTTTTGCGGAGAAAGCGGGTCTTGAGTTCACGCTCAGTCATCTTATTAGGCTGTATCGACCCTTTCACAATCGAGGTCTGCTAACCTTGCGATGCCGGTTGACCACGCCCTTTGTTGTCGACGATGAGGAAAAAGGAGATCGGGAGTGGATGAGCTAATTCGTCCGAGTTCGGACCGCTGACGTTATCCCCGTGGAGTTTATGCCATTCCCTGAGGAATGGAATTATGCATGTGAGTGGTATATTTCGTGCCTTCTCAGTTTTGCTTATGGCGGAAGCTAGTTTCGTAACCGTACCTTCCTTTCTTTTTCTGCAGTGGTTTCATGGGGGTTCGGAAGCTGGCGACCCACTCGATTCGTCATGAGCGCATGTGGCGAGCTTTGTCCTGGGGCAGATGGGATGCCTTTGTATGGCGACGGTGCTCAAAGCGAGGCAAACCCGGACCGGGGGCCCGGAGTCGAAGTGTCGATTGAGCCAACTGCGCCCGTGGTTACTGATTTTGTAAAGGTGGTTTCTCCTATGCTGCCGTCATCTTTTTCCGCCGGAGATACTTTGAGGGGTGCTCGAAACCAGGGGTTATATGTGCCCAGCGACCGTGCCTCGACTGAGGTCAACTTATTAAGAGCCGGGGAAGCTTGGCTGGTGGATGTGTGCTCGACCATTGAGGAAGTCCAGCAGCTTCACTATGCGGTAAGTTTTGGCACAAGTTTCCGAATTTCGTATCCTCCCTTTCTTATGGTGTTTTCTTTTTGCATGACTTTGATAAGCTTAAGTCCGAGTTGCTTCGCTGGGAGGCCAGGCTTCGGAAAGCTTTGGACAAGGAGAAATCACTTAGGTGCCTTTGTGAATAAAAGGAAAACGAGCTGGCATACTTACAGTATGAGGCTAGTCGGAGCTTGATTTGTGAGAGCTATTTTTGAAGGAGCATGTAGTTTTTGTTTCGACTGAGCGCGTGTTCTTTCTTCTAGCTCCTGAGGCTAGTATTTTGTTTACTTCAGTTGCAGAAAAAGGTGGAGGACCTGGAGTGCCTTCGGAACGAAGTTGATCGAACCAATCGCGAGTATGATGAGTTGAAGGCTCGGTCGGACACTCAGACTTCAGCGGAGGAGGGTGCTCTGGGCAAATTCTCCGCCCTTGAGGCTCAACTTTGCTTAGCTTGTGACAATTCTTTGGTTAAAATAGATGTGATCACGAAGCTTGAGTCCGAGCTTTCGAAGGTCAGCGCTGAGATAGTTAATGCCCGAGCTGAAGCCGTGATTAGCCGAACTAAGGCTGACCAGGAGGCGGCGATCTATTTGAAGGATGCTGCCGATGCTCAAGCTGAGTTGTGAAAGCTCCTTAATCGTTAAGGCAGGATCAAGGAATATGCTCGTTGCAAGTCTCGAAGAAAGACTCTCGAGGAGATCGGTGCTAGGGGTTTTGTCCTCCCAGAAGAGTTGGCGCGCGCGAGGGCGGACGAGCATGATGCTCGGTTACTTCTGTCCAACACTGAAAGAAGCGAAGATGAGGCCGGTAGGCGTAGCCCCCAGGGGGCCGTAGATTTTGCCATCTGTATGTAGCATTTTCAAAGCATGTTTGTAGATGGTGAGTGTATTTTTTTTGTATATGTGTATACCGAAAACCTCGTGGCTTTACTTCTTTTGTATCCCTTTCAGTCTTGAATTTGGCCAGGTGAACTGGACTTTAATTTGGTAGGAATCCTTAGATTCGCGATATGGCCCTGAGGTTCATTAGGCTGGCGATAATGGCTCTTATGCCTCGGGTCAAAGTGACCTTTCAGTGTAAGCTGGCGTTTGAGCTCTTTTGCTATTTGCCCTGGGGCATTTTGTAGGTAACTATTTGGGGTTCAGTCTCCGAACCGGGTTGCGATTCGAGCTCATTCGACCCTCAAGTTTTCAAATTTGCATGGGCTGGCGACAATGGCTCTTACGCCTTGGGTCGATATGACCTTTTATGTGTAAGCTGGCGTTTGATCCCTTATGCTTTTTGCCCTAGGGCGTTTTCAGGTAACTATTTTGGGTTCAGTTTCCGAATCGGGTTGCGATTCGAGCTCATTCGACCCTCAAGTTTTCAGATTTGTGTGGGCTGGCGACAATGGCTCTTACGCCTTGGGTCGAAGTGACCTTTCATGTGGGATTTATTTTTCCCTTGTTAAGGACTTTTTCCGATAATTTTTTCCTGACTCTTCGACCATTCGAGAAGAACCTTGATTATGAGCCATTTTGTGGCGATGATCGAGCACCTCGAGAGGTTTAGCTCGGAGGTTGAGTATCTCGAAGCCTATGATTTGGAGCTAACATGGTCGAAGCTCTTTTGCCTATGTTGAGGGTAGCCTGTTTAAACGTGTCTTTTCGAAATAGATTCGAAGTAATTGAAGGCCTGTGATTTTGTAGCGACAGTCGGGCGTCCCCGAGTCGCGTTAGTTTGGCTGGTACAGCCTTATGACCGTATCATTTGTGCTTGCCGGAGCTATTTTTGATCCCAAGTGAAGTAGTTTGGGCGTCTATATCGAGGGTATGCCTTCTTAGGGGTCTTACAAGTACGATATATAGCCTAAACTTTGAGATCGGGTTTATGCCTTTAGCAAGGTCTTACAAAATTTTCATGCCGTTGTGGTCTTATAGTTTTTAGATACTTGGTACAAGTATGGTTCATGCCTTGCTTGAGGTCATACAGATGTTTCCACTTGGTACAAGTGTGATTCATGCCTTGCTTGAGGTCTTACAGATGTTGTCACCTGGTACAAGTGTCATTCATGCCTTGCTCGAGGTCTTACAGATGTTGTTGCTGCCTTATATAGGCCTTACGAGACTGAGTTTGCCCGCTCGGGGTCTTATGGCCTCGGGTATTTGTAATGAGTGCTTGGCGACAGTCCCCGAGTTAACGAGGGCATCCTAGCTCGGGAGCCATTTACTTGTAAGCTTGGTTTGCCTCATTGAGGGCTTACGACTTTGGCGATTCCGACCCTTAGGTCATACGGTTTTCGAGATTTCGACGCCAGTCCCCAAGTGTTCGGCACACTTTCGGCATTGGAGTCATTTCGTGATTTTCATGTTGCCTCGTTGAGGACCTATGAGCTTGGAGTCCCGACCCGGAGGTCGTTTGGAGATTGATTTGTCGGCGCTAGTCCCCGAGTGTTCTGGACGCTTTGATGGAGGAGTTATTGTTTTTGCGAAAATGCTGAGTTTCTTTTGGAGTGTGAAATGCTTCGACAAAAGGTATTCTTCAATTACTTGGTACAAGTATACATGTTTTCATCGTTGGGGCCTGGCTACACAGACACGGTTCGTGCGACCGTTAGGCCCGGTACATCATTTTCCTATTGGACCCCATTTGGCGTTTCTTGGTTTTTCCTATGAATGGCCTTCTGGGGGGATGCCCCGCAGTGTTCGAGGTTGATTGCAAAAGAAGCCTAGAATACTTGTTGAGTCTTCCTTAGGTATAATGTGGATGTTGCGTCGTTAAAAACCTTGTCGGTAAAAACCCCTCTCGGGATAAAAACTCGGCCGAAGGAAAAGAGTGCAACGGATGCTTTAAAACCTTAAGGTCTTCGAGCTGGATCAGCGTCTCGACCGCTTCGATCGGGCGCCTGCATAAGAGTTAGTGCGAAATATAAAATGAAAAAGGGAGATGGTGATACCTTAGCGTGGGATGTGCCGACGATGTTACGAGGTCCGATATATCTCAGTCGCTTGCGATGAGGACACGGTACGGTCCTATATTTTGTTTAATCGGGCTTGACCGAAGATGTAGTTTGATCATTCTTCAGTTCTTTCGCGGGTGGAGGTATCGGTATTGGTATTGGTGCTACATCGTGCACATCGAACATTTCCCTAGCTGCATGTTGTTCCCCGTAGACAGTTTTAATCCCATCCTTTGTTGGGAACTTCATCATTTGGTGGAGGGTGGATGGTTCTGCTCTTATGCAGTGTATCCATGGTCTCCCGAACAAGGCGTTGTACCTCATGTCACATTCGATGACATGGAATTTGACATTCTGGGTCGTGCCGGCCACGTTGTCCCGGAGGGTGATTTCTCCTTTCGTCGTTTCACTTGCCATGTTGAATCCGCTGAGGACTCGAGTGGTGGGCACGATTTGGTCAAGCAGTCCGAGCCGCTCTATTACCCTTGACCTGATAATGTTGGCCGAGCTACCTGGATCCACGAGTACACGTTTTACTTGAAATGTATTCAGGAGGAAAGAGATTACCAGTGCGTCGTTGTGAGGTTGAGACAAGGTCTCGGTGTCCTCTTCGCTGAACGTGAGGGCATTCTTGGGTATGTACCCCCGGGTTCGCTTTTCTCTAGTGATGGATATATTTGTCCTTCTCATCACGGGTTCTTGCGGGGCATCAACGCCTCCCAAGATCATGTGGATGACATGTTGCGACTCGTTCAGTTCGTTCTTCTTGGTTGCCTCTCTTACTCGAAACTGATTTTTGGCCCGATCACTTAGGAATTCCCGGAGATGACCTTTGTTGAGTAGTCTGGCTACATCCTCTTAGAGCTGGTGGCAATCCTCGATCCTGTGGCCGTGTGTTGTGAAATTCACACATTATGTTATGATTCCTTTGCGAAGGATCCGATTACGCAGGCTTGGGCCACATGGCGTCTTTTATTCTGCTGATGGCGAAGACAATATCCTATATATCAACGTTGAAGTTGTATTCTGACAGGCGAGGTGCCTCTGTTGGTCCTGCGTTCCTGTCGAATCCGGCTCTGTTGATGAGTCCCCAATGATTCTGTCCTCGGTCTATCCTTCGATTGTTTCGAGGTGGGTTACGCCTCGGGGCGTTCCTTCGGTCTTCGATGTATGGCTGATATCTTTCTTTGTTTGGCCTTGGCTCCTTTGCCAGGAGCCTGCTTTGATACACCAAGCCCGAGGGGGTTCCCAGCTGATCGTCCTCGACCCTGATTTTCAACTGGTATCGGTTATGAACATCCGACCAGGTCACGGCGGGGTACTCGACCAGATTCTCTTTCAGCTGCTTCGAAGCTATCGAGCTTCGCTCATCAGACCCTGAGTGAAGGCCTGTACCGCCCAGTCGTCGGAGAACGGTGGTAGTTCCATTCTTTCCATTTGAAAGTGAGATACAAATTCTCGCACCATCTCGTTCTCCCTTTGCTTGATTTTGAAGACGTCAGATTTCCTGGTGGCCACCTTGATGGCCCCGGCATGCGCCTTTATGAAGTAATCTGCCAACATGGCGAATGAGCCTATAGAGTTAGGGGCACAGTTATGATACCACATCATCGCGCTTTTAGAAAGTGTTTCTCCAAATTTTTTTAGTAGGACGGACTCGATCTCATCGTCCTTTATGTCGTTTCCCTTTACTGCACAAGTGTAAGCGGTAACTTGTTCGTTGGGTTCCGAGGTACAGTTGTATTTCGGAAGCTCCGACATTCTGAACTTCATCGGAATGGGTTTCGGGGCTGCTTCCTATGGGAACGGTTTCTGTACGAACATCTTCGAGTCCACACTCTTCAAGATCGGGGGCGCTCCTGGAATTTGGTCAACCCTGGAGTTGAAAGTCTCGACCTTCTTATCATTGGCTTCTATCATTTTCTCGCCCGATTCGATCCTTCTGGTGAGGTCCTCGAGCATCTTTACGATGGCGGGATCGGTTATCGACCCATTATTGCTTGACCTTTCCGGTACCTGTTTGGCCGGGGGAGCTGTCTCCGGTGCTACTTTGCTAGGAGTTTTCTGGTGACTTTATAGCTGAGCAATAGCCAGCTGTTGTGCCTGCAACATTTCAAAAATAGCATGAAGGCTAACTTCCGTTCTTCCCGAGCTGGGGTTTTTTAGGTTTCTTGTTGGTCGCTTTGGTGTATGCTCCCGTTAGTGTGGGAGCTTATTTCAACGTGTCGAGCATCGCATGAGACTTCGTCCACAGAAATCGGTCCTGGTGCGTTCTCAAGGTTTTGTGGTGGTTCACCAACACCTGGAACAACCACACCATTCTCCCCGTGGTTCTCAATATTGTTGTTCACTGAATCAGACATTACGACCTAAATCAAAGATCTTTGGACAAGAAAAAGCGTGAAAGATAACTTGCGTTGAGTAATGAAAGCAGCAAGCAAATAATCACTATTATTTTTAGCCCCACGGTGGGCGCCAAACTGTTTGACGTGGAAATGGTATTAACAATTAAATTTGTTAATGGGACTCTAAAAATGGGTGATCTATTTTATTGCTAGTTGTTGAGCAGATGATGCTATGTGTATGAAGTTTAGAGACGAAACGGGAGCTAAATATAAGGCGACAATAAAACCGAGAGGCTGACAATCGGGGCCTCGATCTTGTCGATACGCAGGTCTCGAGGTCAGTTCCGTGGCGCGATAATTTACTATCGGGGGCGATCGGGGTATAACTAACAGTTATAATAAAATCAAAGAAGGCTCTTCATGGCAAATGATAAGCAATAAATGATGAACAAGTGTGAAGATAATAAATGAAAGCAATAATAACAAGAAAATATGTTAGAGAGTAGACAAAATGTTCTTTTTTGTATATTCGTGTGGAGCAGCCGGAGCAACAGAACCTTACAAAATGAAAATGACTCCCTTTATATAGGAGGGAAATCCCCACATAGTACAAAATACATTAATTACATAGATATGGGGACTGGACGGCTGACTGACGCCCTGATTTGTGTTCAGAGTAGCTTGCTAGACTGTGTCAGTCCTAGCCGCGTGTCTTGGGAACTCCCTGTATTCCCCATTAGCATGATCATTACTGCCCTGGGGTCGAGAGTTGTCGGCCCCTGAAGATAGAAATTCGGCCGCGGCCTCGATTCTTCGTTGTGGTTCCGCGGCCTCGAGCCTTTGAGGTAATCTTCCGAATGCCTTAGTGACGAGGAATTGGACTCTCTGATTTCACCGTATACACCTGTTCAATCAAAGATATCAAACATCGGAGGTTTGGACCCTACCGGTATGTCCACATCAGGATGGATACACGGATCCTCATAGTCTAGACTTTCACTCCCTCGAGCGACCTGAAGGTTCATTATTTGTTTTCTCAATGCTCATAATTGCTCAGACATTGATTCCTCCTCCTTATACTTAGATTCCCTTTCTACTTTAGCATATTCATTGACTTCATAAGGCATCCTAACCGTGACAGGCGTTGTGAAGGTGGGTTCTAAAATGACATATACGGGAGGAACATATCCCTCATGTACAGCGGTTTGCAGTGTGTATCTGCTGGTTTTTGGTTAGTGGTAAAGGTTACTCTGCCACGAGGAGGAAAGTGAACTGTGTTGGTGGCAACTAAAGGGTTTTGTAGTGTTTGAACGTAATTTGGTACGTATGAAATGCGTATGAAAGGGTTTGGTGGGTTTGTAGGGGTTACTGGATGTATAATCTGGGTGGTAGGGACTGAAGTCGGGGTATTGTTAGCTTGACGAGTAGTGGAAGTAAAGTGGTCGGGGATTGAATCTTGAGAGGTTGTGGCAGCATTGTCACGGCAAGATGTGCCAATTCCCGAATATGTTTTACTTCCTCCCTCAATGATTCCATCTCTTGGGCCATCCTAGCCACATGTTTGTCATTCCTCGTATCATCCTTCTCTTTCGATCGCCCATGGCAATCAACTATTACCAGAGCGTGTTCAATCGGGTAATTTGTTGTGGGCATCTTCCATTTCAATCTTAAGTTTTACGGTGGTTCCGCATGTTTAGGATCAACACAAGCCAACTTTTCTTTGGGGAATAATGGTAATGTAAGAAAAGGAAAGAAAGAAAAGAAAAGAGAATACAAGTCATTTTCCTACAACTCGAGGGACCTCTCTTTGCCGAAGGTAGGCCTAAGTCGCGAATATTTGAAAAATAATTAGATTTGACGCATTTAGATTCGAAGCAAATTTTGATTTTTATTGATAGTATTTGGATTGTAATAGGCGGGAGCAGGGGCTACATCATTGTTTCCAACATTGATAGATTACATAGGCTTGAACATACTTGCCCTTACGGACTGAAATCAAGTAAGGACTTAACCTTAATTGAAAAAGATTCTAAACACTACTTCTTTAGCATTTAATTCTTTCATATTGTTAGGTGTTGTTGGTTGTTTTTAGATCAGAGCATTGAAGACCCTATTTATAGTGCCGTTCAATAACTTAGTCTTTCAATAGATTTAAATTATCAGTGGAAGAAGACGATGAGTTGATGATGTGAGCAAAATCGAGTGAAATCAGAAAGAACAGAGGGAAAGCAATGAGGATTTTTAACTGGGCGTGTGAAGATCGGGAATGACCTTGATGAGAAAAATCCATCGACTAAGATTCCAATGCCCAGAGGTCACTGTGTTTGACCTCTGGACATCCAATAACATGATGACGCTCTGAGAAATCCTCATGCACGCTCCGATTTGACGGAGCATAAGATAAATTATGAGATTTATTGTTTTGTTCTTTTCGTCTAGGGTTCGGAGTTGGGGTGGTCTCTAGGTTTAACATAGGGGGTGGGATCTGGGCCGCTGATCTTTTCTATCGGCGGTCCTGATTATTTGCGATTTAAACATTTTTTTATGGAGAATTTTGGTGGCCGCTGAATCATTGTGATCCAACGATTAAGATTAAATCTACTGGGTTCTTTTAATTTAAAGGGAAAACGGAGTCAAAAATCCCAGGCCATTGATATAAGATGCCCAGATCAATTGTGTTTGTTTTGTGTGTGTTGGAGATGGGTGACGTGGCGCACAACTATTGATTTAAAGGGAATGGCAAGGATAGCCAAGGTGGATTGGAGGAGTTGTTTGAATTGTTCGTTTCAGATTGGGCTTGATCATTTTTACCAAAAATTTGAATGGTAGCCCTTTTATGTTTAATTAAGGAATTGTAATTATAGCCTTTTAGCCTTTTAACCCCTTTGAAATTAATTTAAAAACTAAATTATTTTCAATAAAATATTATAAAAATTATAATTATTGAAGGTAAGCTATAATCACGTGTTTTTGTCGCTTATTGCACTCTAATTCACTGCACTTTACTTGTATTGAGCTTTAATTGGTCGTGTTTTGCACTTATTGTGTGTTTTATGCCTTGTAGGAGTGACTCCGAGCTATATAGATGTTGTGGAACTAATTCAAGCTGTTTGGACCTTTGAAGTCTGAGTAAAAGCCTACGGGATTAAGCCGGGATTGTGTTCGGGGGTCGAGGACTAAGTCTTGACATCAAAAGTCGAAGTTTGAATAATTCTCTGAGAAAACCCTACAGTCGCAGCACGTGGAGCACCGTGTGGGGCACTGCGGCTGTGTAAAATGTTGTTGCTTCAAAAGTGCAAGGCCCCTGAAGTTCCCCACTAAAGCCCCGTTTGGCGCGTCGCCCCATGCGGCATGCCTGTACATTTTTTACAGAGTAAATGTCCCATTTCGGCTAGGAAACGGTGATTTCGTCTGGCCTGACACTACATGGTATAAATACATGCAAAAATATTATTTTTTGTACTTTTGACATATTTTAGACCTAAGGAGGCTCAAGAGGAGTGAGAAGAACACGAGCACAGGGATTTTATCATTCATTCCTCACTCAAGACCCGAGTTTGGATCGTTTTATGTTTTTCTATACTTTAAACATACTTGCGATGAATTTCTTCATGTTTATGGAGTAGTTCCCTTAAGGGTTTGATGGATTTGGTGTATTGATATGTTTTTGTGGATTATAACTCTAGTTTTATGTTTTGAACCATTTTTGGATGATTTAATTATTGCATCTATATTCACTTGTTCATGTAATCGAGAGAGGCATAACATGTGATATCTTTGCATTATATTGTTGGTTGAGTTCATTAATTCTTCTAAGTAATCGAAAGAGGCTAGTTGAATCATTGATTAAACCTAGTTAGGAAAATAATCAAAAGAGGTTTTCCTAAAGACCAATCAACCACGCATTCTTGCATATCTTCACGTGCTTAAATTGGTTCATCTTGTGAGGTTGAGACTTAATTGAGAGAGGAGTTTCTATTAAACGTTTGAACTAATAATTGTCTAAATTTGAGAGACTCACTTGAACATTAGAAGTGAATTATTTAGAGTTCGATCCAAAACAATTATCTTGTACCTATCCCAGCAGAAACCTATTTTCTCCCATTGAATCTTAGTTAATTTTAGTTCTTAATCATATAAATCTCAATTGTTGATCATATTGAATAGCAATCAAGCTAGAAACTACAAGAATGATGTTTAAATCTAATCCATGTGGAAACGATACTATATTATACTATATTCGACTAGCGAGCATATTTAAGTGTGTGTATTGCGCTAGTCAAATTTTGGCATTGTTGCCGGTGATTGACAATCAATAGTGTTTCAAATAGTTTGTTGTGCTAATTCAGGAAGTTTTTATTTTTTATTTTATTTTTCCCTTTTTAAGTTTGGTGTACTTTGGTTGTGCGCGGGTTACATGTTAAGATCGGTGACTGACTCGAGCTTCTGCCAAAGAAGTGGTACCATACGAGCCAGGGTTAGAAACAAATAACCGACAACTGAGGAAAGAAAGAAATCTCACCGAGATGTTAAAAAAGGTTGGGCAATCCTCAACCCAAGAAACTGGCAGAAATCAATGATGATAATGTAGATTTGGCTGTAAGAGAGGCAGTCCAACGACGAGAAAAAGCTGCACGAGATACTAATGAAGCAGCCACTAGAGCTACAGAAGATGTCTATGTAGAAGAGAGGGGTCATAGAATTAATCAAAATCAACCCTTGGCTGCAGACCAGTTCAGAAATATAGCTCCCAGGCTTGGGAGATCACTTGGCTGTTATGCTAGACCGGTTTACAATCAAGGATTATCTAGTGTTAGACCACCTCAAATTGCAGCAAGCAATTTCGAGTTGAAGCAAGGGTTGCTGCAAACCTTTAAGAATTGCCGTGTTTTAAGAGGGAAGCCAAATGAAAATCCAAACGCTCATCTAATGGACTTCAAGGAGATTATGAATACCTTTCAATACAATAGGGTGTCACAAGATGCGTGTACTTAAGGGCATTCCCCTTTTCACTGAAAGATGATGCTAAGGAATGGCTTCGAAGCATTCCTAGTGGATCGATTAGAACTTGGGAGGGGATGACCAGAAGATTTCTTGATAATTATTTCTCCCAAGCTAAAACGGGCAGAATTAGAAGAGAAATCCGTGTCTTTTGCAAGAAAGAGATTGAAACTGTTTTTGAAGCATGTGAGAGGTTTAAGGAGATAGTTAGAAAGTGTCAACATAGCGGAATTGAACTCTGGATGCAACTCCAGAACTTTTGGAAAGGATTGACACCGACCTCGCGTAGAACATTGAGCAATGCAGTTGGAGGCCCTTTGATGAAGAAGACTCCAGAGGAGATAGTTACAATTCTCGATGAGTTATCTGAAGATGCTTAATCAGTGGCCCTCCGAGAGTGCTGAAAGAAGAAGATCAACTGGTGTTCACCAAGTTGATACTAATACATGTGTGCACGTACAACCTGATGCTATGGCAAAAGAAATACGAAAGCTGACCTTAGCCTCGATACAAAATGAGCCTCTCGCAGCTTATGATATATGTGGAAGAGGACACCCTACTCATGAGCGTCAAGCCTCAACTGAGGAAGTGAATGCCAAGGGGAATTATAATGCAATGGGTTAGGGGAACGCCGGTTTTTCATGGAGTTCACATGAGCATCTAAAACAATACTACAAGTCTCAAAGTCTACTCCACTACTACATAACTGAATCTGAAAGGAACTAAAACAGAGGGAGAATGCACTGGGCTGCGAATCGCCAAGGAGCTACCTAGTAAATCTCCGAAGATTTGCTGGAAACTATCAACCCTCAGTAGCAGGACCTGTAGCGCCAAAATCTGCACACAGGGGTACAGGGAGTAAAGTGAGTACTCCAACTCAGTGAGTAATAACAATAAATGAAGACTGAGCAAAATAAAATCACGTTAAACACAACAATAAGCTATAAGAGGCATAAAAAAATCAGTAAACATAACTAAACAGTGAAATCTCATAGAACACATTTTAAGCAGTCAAACAATATATAGGAAAAACAACTAGAACTAGTAAGCACATAAGAGCTGCCCCACGGGCAATGTAACAACAGAATCGGCCCCTAGGGCAATATCACAGAACAATACCAGCCCCTCGGGCTATATATTAGATCTCAATGGGTACCCGCGCTCACTGGGGGTGTACAGACTCCGGGAGTGGCCCCTTACGGTCCAAGCGCAATATCAAGCCATCTCGTGGCATTATAAACAGGCTCTCGGCCTCATATCAATCACAAGCCACCTTATGGCATACAATCTCAGGCCCTCAGCCTCATTATTATAATCAGTATATCTCTGCTACGACGTGCAGCCCAACCAAAATGTATCCTCACAATGCAGGCCCTCGGCCTTACTCAGTCAGAATCTCATAAGCCCCTCGGGCAACAGTAAAATATGAAGCTCAGCTCAAAAATATCTTTAAAAATATAATTTAAGATGTTTAAAAATGAAATAACATAGCTGAGTTTTAAACGGTAAAATATGGCATGACTGAGCACAGGTATGAAGTCAAACAGTGAAGAAAATACCACTAAAAATCCCCTAAGGGTCCAAACAGTTGGCACGAAGCCCAAATATGGCATGTAGCCCAAAACATAATAGTATCAAACAATTAGCTATCACATACGCAATAAAATAGTCATTCGGGATGGACTAAGTCACAATCCCCAACGGTGCACGACCCCGCGCTCGTCATCTAGTGTGTGCGTCACCTCAATATAGCCGAACGTTGTGTTATCCGGGGTTTCATACCCTCAAGACAACATTTAAAATCATTACTCACCTAAATCCGGCCCAAACTCTAGCTCACAATGCCTTTGCCCCTCGAATTGGCCTACGAATGCTCCGAATCTACCAAAATCCGAGCGTAATCATCAAAATATGCTAAAGGGACAAAGCCCACTCGAAAATAATCGAAAAACAACGCGAATCCCGAAATTATCAAAACCCGACCCCCAGGCCCACACCTCGGAATTCGATATATTTAACATCATTAGATTCCTTATCTCCCCACGAGTTCATACATATCAAAAGTTCCAAAATCCAAACACAAACGGTCCTTCAAATCCTCAGCCCTAGTTTCTCTAATTTTACCCTTAATTACAGCTCTAATCCGCGAATTAATACCATAAAAATGAGTTTTCATAATCTAAAACCTTACCTCAATGATGTCTACTTGATTTCTCTCTTCAAAATCGCCAAAGCTCCAATATTCGTGTTTAAAAGTAGTGAAACCCTCTGAAAATCGCGAAGGAGGTAATATAAACATTCTGACCCAGGCTTTTCACACCTACGGTCCAGATGTCGCACCGGCCTGGCCGTTTTTGCGGTCCCAATGGCCGCACCTGCTGTTTCCACTTATGCGGCCAAAACTGCATCTGCGATGTGCATTCCGCACCTGCGGCTTCGCAGATGCGGTCCCACAACCGCATCTGCGGTTCCTTCCTTTCCCGCCATTTTCCACTTCTGCGACTGGCCTCCCGCATCTGCAGGGTCGCACCTGCGATCCTTTAACCATAGATGCGGTTATGACTGTAACAAAATACTTCAGCTTTTCAACTTAATTCCAAACCTTCCGTCAACCATCCGAAATCACCCCGAGGCCCCCGGGACCTCAACTAAAAGCACCAAAAAGTCTTATACTACCATTCAAACTTATACCAACCTTCAAAACACCTCAAAAAACATCAAAACCACCAAAACATATCAAATTCAAGCCTAAGGTTCTAAAATCTTCCACATTCTGCATTTGATCAAAAAGTGTACTAAACCACATCCGAATGACCTAAAATTTTGCACACACATACCAAATGACATAACGAGGCTACTGAAACTTCCAGAATTCCATTCCGACCCCTATATCAAAATCTCACCTATCAACCGGAAAACGCCAAAAACTCAAATTCGCCAATTCAAGCCTAAATCTACTCCAGACCTCCAAAACACATTTCGATCACGCTCCTAAGTCCCAAATTATCTCCCGAAGCTATCCGAACCATCACAACTCACATCCGATCCCTCTAACATATAAGTCAGCATCCGGTTGACTTTTTCCAACTTAAGCTTTCTTAAAAGAGACTAAGTGTGTCCAACCTTCTCAAAACCTTTCCGAACCCGAGCCAACCAACCCGATCGCATCTAAAACCGATAATTAAAGCAATAAGAAGCAGGAATAGGGTAACAGAGTGGTAACTCATGAGACGACCGGCCGGGTCGTTACAATCCCAGGGACTCTCCCCGCTGATACAAAAAGAAATCCTAATGAAATGGTGAATGTTGTAACTTTGAGAAGTGCGAAAGTGTTGAAAGATCTCACCCAGTTCAAAAAGAGGTTAGACTTGAAAATTAAACTGGGGAGCAGCTGAAAAGTGATGTTGAGAAGAAGAAGAAGGGCCATATGAAAGCTGAGAAGAACAAGAAGGAAGAAAGAAAGGAGGACCGCGATGAGAGCAAGTATATGCTTGCTCGACCTTTCCCTCAAAAGAAAAGTAGAGAAAGGCTGGACATGCACTTTGGGAGATTTCTGGATGTGCTGAAACATGTTCATGTAAATTTACCATTCACACATGTGCTCCACAGATGCTTTCTTATGCCAAATTCTTAAAGTGGATCCTTACGAAGAAGAGGAAGATAGAGGAAACCTTAGTGGTCAAGCTCACAGAGCATTGCAGTGCGATATTACAAAATAAACTCCCACAAAAGTGTGGAGATCCAATGAATTTTACTATACGTTGCCCTGTAGGAACTATTCAATTTAATAAGTCCTTATGTGACTCTGGTGCTTCAATTAATTTAATGCATCTATCTATCTACAGGAAAATGGAGATGATATTGGAGAGATAAGGTCTGCACCCACATCCTTATAGATGGCAGACCAAACGACTATTATACCCGAGGGGATAGTGGAAGATGTGTTAGTTTGTGTGGATAAGTTCGTATTTCTTGTGGATTTTATAGTGGTGAATAAGGCGGAAAACAAGGAGGTCCCCTCATCCTAGAAAAACCATTTTTAGCAATGGGCAGAGCTATATTAGATATACAAGAGAGAAAACTGATGCTTAGAGTGGGTGAGGAGACTATGACTTTTGAGATGAACGTAGCAAATGGGGCACAAAAAGAAAAACCAGTTGCGAGTGTTGAATGAAAAGTGAAGGGCTCGAAAGAGAAGGCTGAGGCTAGCAAGAAAGCTAAGTGTGGGGTGTACCCCAAGAAGGCCGAGAAGAAGCTATCACTACGACAAAAAAATTAGAATTAGCTATGAACGTCATCGCTAATCTGTCGCTAAATCACCCGTAGCTAGCAGAATTTCTTAATAATCTATTGCTAATCCGTCGCTAAATGAGATTAGCGACAAATTTTTTTATTTAGCTACAAAATCTGTCCGTCGCTAAAACTAGATTTTTTAGTAGTTGTCTGCATTGATGTGTGCTTTAGTTCAACAAGAGGAATGGAGCCCGACTTCGACTCAGTCCCCAACTAGATTTTCAGGGAAGTTTCCTTTACGATATGCTTTTTAATTATGTGTCATGGGCGCATACCACAACTTAAAGTGTGGGGTGGGGGATAACTATATCTATGTTTGTATGTATATGTGTTTCGTTTTGCTTAGTTTTTGTAGTTAGAGATAGATTTTTTTTTTTTTTTTGAAAAAAACATAAAATTTTTGAAATTTTTTATTTTTTTCGACGATGGATATCATCGTCATGTTTCTTGAGGGATTAGAGTCGAAGGAAAAAGACAAAAATATTTTCTTTTTTTAGGTAGTGTAACAAGTCCCCCTTGGTATTTCTTTGTACCGCGGTTCTTTTCCAAGGATTTTATTTGAACCCGGTGTAGTTAATGTTTATTTTTATAGGAGCAGGAAACCTTGTTCTATGATTTGAAGTGAAGTCAATACCTCTTGACTTTATTAAATCTTGAGAATAGTGAGTTCTTTAGTTGTGATGCTTAGGCTCAGTTTTTGACTCTTGTATAAGTACCTTAAATTTTATGATCTTAACTGCGCTTAACTACTTTTACTAGTGTGTCTTGATAGTCCAATCCTGAGTGAGTTATGTGCCATGTGTGTGTGTAAGATTTTGTATTGTTCATTGTATTGCATTTGATGTCTTGAACTTGCCTCGTGTGTTTGCAAAGCGAAATAATAGTTTTTATTCAGCCTTGGAAGTGATACAGACATTTCTTAATTGAGCAAGTTATAAACTTTCGCCCACCTAATTTTTATGTATTTTTTTTTACCCCTTTTGAACATGTTATCTTGTTTCATTGGCAACCAAATTTCAAGCCTTACCCATGTGTTAGAATTGACCATCTATTTGAACTGTTTACCTCTCGTGAGCACTTGAATTTTTTATGAGCTTTGTAAAAGTTAAAGTGTGGGGTATTGGTTTGGATTTTTAGTGGAACTATTGAAATTGCGAGAAAGGTGCACTGTGTTGAAAATGTAAGAGCCACTTGAATTGAAAAAGAAAGAAAAATGAGTGTATTATTGTTAAAAATATCCCTTGATAGTGGTAACTCATGATGTAATTGTGCTTAAAGAAGTTTGGAGTTGATGCATATTAATTTGAAGGTGGAGATGTAGTTTGACATAAGTATGGGGTTTTATATTTTTAATGAAAATGTATTAAAGTTCTTAGGGAGGTGTAGTCACTCTTATATCCAAATGTATCATACCCGTCCTGCAGCCTACATTACAACCAAATGAAGTCCTACTTGATCACTGACTGAATGAGCTCAATTGGTAAAGTAGTACACTATGGGCAAGCCTATGATACGTCTTTTGTGGCCCATGAATGTTGTTTCTGAGAATGAGCGAATTCTTTCTATCTTGAGTTCCTAATTGTTCTTAAATTTGATCGTGTGTGGAACTGCTCTCTATTGTTGTATGAGGGCACTTGATTCACGAAGGAAAGGTAATGTTGTTGACCTTTGTGTTAGAGAAAGTAAGTGGGTTATAAAAATAATGTGGTGTTCTTGAGTCAAATCATGAGGCGAGGATGTTACAGTATCTATTTAAATATTCTTGGTCTGATGAATTAGGGGGAGTTGTTTAAAAAAAGGTCATGTCTATGTGAAGTGCAGTTTGATCGCTCGAGGACGAGCAACGATTTAAGTGTAGGGTGTTCATGGTAGGCTATAATCACGTGTTTTAATCGTTTATTTCACTCTAATTCACTGCACTTTACTAGTGTTGAGCATTAATTGATCGTGTTTTGCACTTATTGTGTGTTTTTATGCCTTGCAGGAGTGATTTCGAGCTATGTAGATGTAGTGGAACTAATTTGAGCTATTTGGAGCTTCGATGTATGAGTAAAAGCCTAAGGGATTAAGCCGGGATCGTGTTCGGGGGTCGTGGGCCAAGTCTGGACATCAAAAACCGATGTTTGAACTTTACTCTGGGAAAACCCTACAACCGCGGCGCGTGCGGCGCCACGGCTTTGTAAAATGATGTTTCTTCGAAAGTGCAAGGCCCCTGAAGTTCCCCACTAAATTCTCACTTGGCGCGTTGCCCCATACGGTGCGCGTGTGTATTCTTTACAGAGTAAATGTCCTATTTCGGTTAGGAAAGGGTGATTTCATCTGGGCTCGACCCTATATGGTATAAATACATGGAATAAAATTATTTCCTAAACATTTGACTTTTTTTAGATCTAAGGAGGCTAAAGAGGAGTGAGAAGAACACGAGCACAAAGATATCATCATTCATTCTTCATTCAAGACCCGAGTTTGGATTGTTTTATGTTTTGTTATACTTTAAACATATTTGTGACGAATTTTTCCATGTCTATGGAGTAGTTCCCCTTAGGGTTTGAGGGATTTGGTGTTTTGATATTTGTTTATGGATTATTACTCTTGTTTTATGTATTGAAGCATTTTTGGATGATTTAATTGTTACATCCATATTCACTTGTTCATGTAATCGAGAGAGGCATAACTTGTGATATCTTTGCATTATATTGTTGGTTGAGTTCATTAGTTCTTCTAAGTAATTGAAAGAGGCTAATTGAATCATTGATTAAACCTATTTAAGAGAATAATCGAAAGAGATTTTCCTAAAGACCAATCCACTACGCATTCTTGCATATCTTCACGTGGTTAAATTGGTTCATTTAGTGAGGTTGAGACTTAATCGAGATATGAGTTTCTGCTAAACGTTTGAACTAATAATTGAGTGAATTCGAGGGACTCACTTGAACATTCGAAATGAATTATCTAGAGTTAGATCCCAAACCTTGCACCTATCCCATCAAAACCCTCTTTTCTCCACTAATAACCTTCTTTGCTTACTCATTGTTACGACTGTCACTGGTCAATAGCTTTAGATTCTTAGTTAATTTTAGTTCTTAATCATATAAATCTCAATTTTTAATCATCTTGGATAGCAATAAAGCTAGAAACTACAAGAACGATGTTTAAATCTGATCCCTGTAGATACGATATTATAGTATACTATATTCGACAAGCAAGCATATTTAAGTGTGCGTTTTGCGCTCGTCAATTATCAAATATACTATTAATTATTTTTAAAATACCTTATTTACTAAATTGTAACACTAATTT
This sequence comes from Nicotiana attenuata, assembly GCF_001879085.1. NCBI lineage: Eukaryota > Viridiplantae > Streptophyta > Magnoliopsida > Solanales > Solanaceae > Nicotiana > Nicotiana attenuata. Next base: position 27,457,539 of record NC_031993.1, read on the forward strand.
AGAATTGTTAAGATAATAATCTAATTTATTAAAAATTAAGGAATAGTTCATTCAATTAATTATCACGCCTATGTGATATATGTAAAAGTTATTTTAATAGTCTTAAAATAGTAAGCATGGTATATTTATAATTACATAATACTAACACTAAATTGTTAATTTCGAAACTACTAATACTTAGTTGATTTTTTAAAAATAAGTATTATCCATTGAAAATGTTTTCAATGTATTCTTTGCAAATTACTGAGTATAAATAAGTTAATTTTAAAGCGGAGAGTCAAAATTGGCCGTCAATACCTTTTCCTTCAACATTAGCATAAGATAGCTTCATACCATTACAGTAGCATAGTAACCTCTTCATAAAACCTGGTTCTATCAACACAATTAATTTTGTCATCAAAATACACACGTGCTCAGCTAAAAAATTCACCATTTTGATGATGAAAAACCCATGTGTCAATTACACAATGATTTGAGAAGTTTTTTTAATCTTCTATATAAGAACCATTTTCATTGTCAGCATTCTTCTTCAAATTTATTCATGTTTGCACAAGTGTAAGGCACTCACCTTCCATTCATCGCAATCCTAGAGATGGCTAGGTGGATAAACTCATTGATACAATCCTTTCATTAACCCGAGTGCTTAAGAACTAGGTCTACTGATCAATATATGTGCACATCCTTAACTTTTCTCTTTCGATATCATCGAAACATAGAGTTAGTATAGTAAAAACAAAAAATCAATCAATATCAAACTAATGGCCACTGAGGCTACACTAACATGAACACAATCTCAGGAACTAAAACGTCTAATCCAATAAAGATATCCAGATATAACGGGACAAATTTTGCCCAAACTACGGAAATCATATAGATTAAGGGATTTACCACATTATTACCAAAGGGGCTCAAACAAAAATACGGTTGAACAAACCCATCAAACTGCCAACAATAAAAAAAAAAACTAAAATCTAGTCTTAGAAGGAGTCGACAGGGTACTGACTAGGACTAGACTAGGAGACCTAAGAGGACTGAGGATTGGGTTTCTTTGCTTGAAGAGGGTTTTCCATGAATAAGCCCTAGAAGCTTGTCAAAGCGAGCAGTAGCAGCAACCTTTTATTTATACATCTCCTGCTTCAGCTTTCTATTCTTTACTTTCACAAAGACAATTTCCTCTTTCATTTTCTCCTTCTCCTCAATGGCAGTAACTAGTTCCTCCAAAAGATTTGTGACGTGCTTTTGCTCTTTGTGGATGGTGGTCTTACATTGCAGTCACATTCCTTTAAGGTTTCCTCATCAAACATATCTTTCTTTTACCCTTTCTTAGGTCTCTCAGTGGAACCTTAAAGTGATCGAAGACCGTAGTCAACAAAAATCAATAAGGCAGAGCATGCGTGCCTCTTTCTCGATCAACTACCCTTGTCATATGCTTGTTCATAAATGAGGGAAAATTGATAGGAGTATTTCGATCCAAGACCTCCGTGAATGCCAGGTCCAAGTAGGTAGGCTCATGTATTCTTTCTTATCGAGGCAATAAACATTTGTTGACAAACTCAAACAGGAGCTTGTGAAACTACACCAACTATCTTTTTCCAACTTTTCTTGAGGTATTTTTCTCCTTCTTCCGATTATACTTAGAACTCAAGTATATAGCCTCCTCTTTCTCTACCAAAGTAGGCCACTCACATTGCACATATGTGCCAAAGCAAATCACAGGAACACTTAGATTATGTCCCAGTCGTTCCGCATCAAGAACCAAGTCCACTCCCCTCACCATAGTACTCATTGTCCTATCCTCAAGCAACATGAAGTTCTTGTAAAAATGAAACATTGCTTCACCATACATTACTGGGAGTGGGAACAGGAACAAACATGTCCACTTCTGATGCTCGATCTTATCAACCAAATCGTACTTCCAAAAAATCTCAGTAGTGGTTGGGTCAATCACTCTTCCCTTTAATATTATTAGCCTACTAAACCACTATTCGTTGCCTACAGTGGCAATCTTCTTTTGGATTTTCTTTCGTTATTTGGAACTAGTCCCTTTCGCCTCAGTTTCATCTGCCTTCCTCTTTTTAGGGGTCCTCTTTTGCTTCGTGGCGACTAAAGATAATTCAGCCTTCTCGTTCCATTTCTCTAAAGAGGAACCTCCTCCTCTTTTTCACACAGCACGTCAACTTCTTCCACATCCGACTCATCCCTTAAACTAAACTCTTTTCTCTCTTTTCTCTTTTCCATGCTCTCCTCCTAGGCCTTTTCAAGTGCAATATTGCTCATCCCTCCATTTTTTGGAATTTCAGCTTTAGGAGCTACAGACCCCTGCAACAACATTGCCTTTTTCGCTACCTGTTTCACCCTACTAGATATCATTCCTCCCGTACTCACATTCTTTTATTTCATTGTAGCAATCATTTCTGCTAGAGCCTCATGATCACTACTTTCACTGGTTTCTTTTCTTACTTCAATCCCTCTCTCTTTTTCTCCTTCCTCCTCAGTATCAATCCAATCATGAGAGAAAGATTTCTCTAGATCAACATTCATAGAACAAGATTCGTGAACCTTTTTAGCATCTATGTAATATTCTCTTAAACAAAGCCTACAACTTTTACCTAATAAGTACTCACATTAGTGTTGTTCCCTCCCTCACCAGCAGTAGAGGAACCTGGTTGGTAGGGGGCGTCTAGTCTTCTACGCCCACACTAGCACTCACCTTTTCTTGTTTCTTCTCTATGCCATCAAAATCATCTACAACATCTCCACTCTTCTTTTCATATTCATCACTTTTCTCCTTTTCAACTAATTCTCCCCCCCCCCCCCTCCTCTAAATTTGAGAGCTACTCTACTGCTGAATTTTCATAACTAGAATTTTTTCTTTTTCATTCGTTGGAGTAGTCGACTAAAGTTGCGACAACTATTGGGGTTGCTTTGACAGGACTTGGATCTTAAGCAGACTCGGAATGATTAGGTGAAAGAGGAGGGTCATTCATTAGTGGAGTAGGATTTGACTCGAGAAGACATGATGTAGTTTAGCTTGGAGAGTTAGACATTTTCAGTGGTTGAAGATTCTTGTAAAAATTGAAAAACTATTTTTGTTTTTAAATTGTATGCTTTGAGATAAGGTTAATTGATCTAATGAAGGAAGATAGACGTAAAGAGGGGGCTTTGTTGGAAACACGATTTCACAGTTATTGGTCCAATCAATCACAGTTATAAATTCCTAATTAGGTTTTGAGAGGGAATAGGGTAATGCCCAAGTTTCAAAATTTAAAAGGCAGTTAAATGGCTTGAATTGGGTCATAGAAACCTGTGTAGAGAGAGTTGATGGTCCTATTTTACGCGGATTGGTATCAGTCATGCTTTTTGAATGTGATTAGTGATTTTGTGTTTGGAACCCGATCTAATAGTGACATGGTAGCCTGACATACTGATTTTAATTATAAACTAGAAAGGAGGTAAATACCTGGGTATCACATAACTAGGTTCTTTGACCAATATCCACAATGCGGCAAAAGGTCCTTTCTGATCCAGAATTTTTATCATCAGATTAAATATCTAAGCCCTTGAAACCATTCCACACATGCATACCTATTACAGTATAAGATTGAGTTAGATATTTTAACACTTAAACTCACAGAAAGCTTTATTAAAACATAGCAAATCATTGAGGGAAATAGAGAATGTCTTAGTTCAACTTGATCAAACCAATCTCCAAGCGGTTTCTTTCAATGTGATCCCTCCTCAATGTCTTGTAAATATGTTTACAATTTTCTCCTCCCTCTTGCAAAATTTCAAAGAGATGTGGCCCTTTTCTACATTATCCCTCCAAAATTATTGCCACACATCAATATGTTTTATTATATTGCGGTGAACTAGGTTCCTTTCCATGTTCATTGAACTTGTATTGTAACATAACAGAGGAATCGATTCAATTATTATTCCATCATATTACAATTGTTGTTTGATATACAATAATTGAGAACAAAATGATGCTGCAACCACATACTCAGCTTCTGCAGTTGACGAAACTACAGAATTTTGTTTCTTTAAATCCCATGCGATCAAACACAAACTTAGAAAGTGATCCATCTCTAATGTGCCTTCCTATCCACCAGGTAACCAGCATAATCAACATTTGCATACCCAATTAATTCGAATGAATCACCAGATGGATACCAAAGCACCAGGTCTCAAGTACCTTTCAGATATCTAAGATTCATCGTTGAGATTGCACTAAAATCACGTGCACAACCCCACACTATACATAATTTTTGGTCTATTTTTTGTTAGGTAGCGCAAAGATCAAATCATACACCTATACTTTTTTACATCAACAAACGGACCAGGTTCATCAATGTCCAGCCTGGTTGCAATTGCTGTGGCAGTAGAGATTGTCTTATAACGACCTGATCAGTCCTTTTGTGTAATTTAGACCCGTTACCCCTTACATTGCTTCACACATGTATGTTTACGATTTTATGACTTGAAGAGTTGGTTAGTTTTGTTCCATTAATAGTGCGGGTTGATTTGGACCTTTGATTGTTGAGTCAGAAGTTTAAATTAGAAAATATTGATCAAACTTTTACTTTTGTATAAACAACCCTGGAACTGTGTTTTAATGAATTTGATAGCTTTGTATCGTGATTTAAGACTTGGCGTATGCCCGAAATTTGTTTTGGAAGTCCGTAGGTTGATTTGTGTTGATTTTTTAAAATTTGACAATTTGAAGTTGAAAAGTTTGATTGTAGGTTGACTTTTAACTATCGATCTCGGAATTTGATTTTGGGACTTGGAATATGTCTGTTACGGTATTTAGAACTTGTCTGCAAAATTTGGTGTTTTTGGAGTTGATATGATAGGATTCAGATGTTTAGTTGTAACTCTAGAAATTCTTGAACTTTACTTTGAAATTTATGCGTTTTAGAGTTCAATTCATAGTTTTAGATTTTTTATTGTGTTTATATTGTGCGAGCGAGTTCGTATGCTGTTTTCAGACTTGTGTGAAGTTTTGGTTTGCAGCCGGGGGGAGGGGGGCAGTCGGATGAGTTCCGGACGTGTATCAGAATGGTCTGGGTTAAAATAAACTGATGGAGTGCTGGTGCTCCGATATCGCAATTGCTAGTTGCGCTGGTGACAATAGGGGGTCAGTTGAGCAAATGCTACTTCCCCTTCACAATTGCAAAGGCAGTAGTATTTTAGCATTTTTTGCATTTGCAAACAAACGTTCGCTTTTGCAATAAAGGCCAGTTCGCAATTGCGAAACCTTTTCTCATAATTGGGAGGTTTCATGAGGCTGTTAGGCTTTGCAAATGCAAACACTGTGTCACAAAATGCAACATCTGTAGCCGGTTAATGGACTGGGAGACTGTATTTTTGAACTCATTCTCTCATTTTTTAACCCTAGACTCAGTATGAGGCGATTTAGAGAGGGGATTTTCAACGACAAACTTTTGTTAAGTGATTTTAATCCATTTATTATCATATTCTATCAATATACCTTAGATTTTAACATCAAAATCATGTGAATCAAAGTAAAAATTTTTCAAACTTTGTCAAGTTTTTGATAAATAAGATATTGCATTTTGATAGTCGATTTGGACTCGAATTTTGAATCTAATTACATGTATGAACTCATGGGGTCATGAGTAGTCAGAATCTATCATTGGAGTCCGATTTTGATGGGGGGCCCCAGATTGACTTTTGTTCACTTCTTTGGAAAAGTGTAAAGATCTTAGCTTTACAAATTGCAATTGATTTCCCTAGCATTGTTTGATGATATTAAGTTGCTTTTTGGTTAGATTTGAGCCGTGTTGAGGCAGATATTAAGGGAAAAGCTATTTTCAAGTGTTAATTTTGCCTCTTTTATTGCTACATGCTATCTCTTCATTGTTGCTCATAATTATTTGAAGTCATTATACATGTTATCTCTTTCATTGTTGATTATCATTAATTGAATTTATTGTTCATGTTACCTCTTTCATTGTTGATTATCAAATTTTGAAGTTAATGTTCATGTTATCGCTTTCATTGCTGATTTCCATTATTTGAAGTCATTACTACACATTATCTCTTCTATTTTGAGTTATTCGTATCTGACATCGTGGTTATACGTTGTCTCTCATGGTTGAGTTATTAGTGTTGAAGTTGTGAATGTAGTTATCACGTTGAGGTGAAATTGTTATTGTTGAAACATCTTTCTTTGAGCATTTTACATTCATTGTTGTTGTTGATATTCTTGTACCTGTTGTGGTAGAGCCATGAATTGTTGTGAAAATATTGATATTGTGGATTGTTGGAGAATTGTGATATATTGGCACTTGTGGTTCGAGTTCTTATTGTAATGTGATATTGACGCGCATGCGACAGTATAAGGCTTGGGGTTGATGTTCATGCGGCGGTATAAGGTGGGACTTATGTACGCATTGCTTGTACGGGAACTACGTGAAGCCACGCGGCGTCATAAGGTGGGCTGAAGTGCATCTAGCTATTTCCGGAAAATTGTTTTCAAAACTTATTTCAAATGTAAGGCTCACGTGGCAGTATAAGGAAAGATTGTGATTGAGATTGTGTATTGTGAATACAAGGCGGTACCTCGGTTATGATTCTTGATTTATACGAGGTGGTATCTCGGTGGTGATTCTTATTGTACACGAGGTGGTACCTTGTTGTGTTATTTTGTTGCTTATCTCATGTTGCAAAGAGCGTTTGGAGGAAATGTTCTTGTTGTTTTGTTCTTCATTGTTCTAGAAGTTGTTGTCCGTATATGATCAATTTGGTTCTCTTGAGTTGCCTCTTTTATGTTTTTACCATGTTTAATTTTCGATATTAGTCATGTTATTATCTTGTTTCGTATCAGTTATTTCTTCACTTTCAATTAGTTATCCTTATTACATTTCCATACCACTTACTTATATCCGAGTAGGTGTCTTGACCTTGCCTCGTCACTACTCTACTGATGTTAGTCCTGATACTTACTGGGTACTATTATGGTGTACTCATACTATGCTTCTGCATAATTTTGTGCAGATCCAGGTACCTCTGCTCGTGTTGCTCATCACAGATCATTTGTAGCTGCCTTACAGAGACTTCTAGGTATGCCTGCTCGGCGTCTGCAGGCCTCGGTGTCACCTTCCCTTTTATTCTTGTTTACTGTATATGGTGAAATCAGAGGAACCGATTTCACGGCCATTACGATGCTCCATAGATACGCCTGCTAGGGCTCGAGGCGAGGCTCGAGATGTAACCTCGAAGGATTTCCAAATGCTCAACTCTGAGGCAGCGCATATCGATAGCTATGATGGAGATACGGGGAGTTCCCTAGGTACAAGCCCGTACAGTGACATTTAATAGTTGTACCAGCCTTATACCTTTGTAATAAATGCATTTGTAGTATGTTGAGATTCCCCCACATATATAAAGGGGACCCTTATCATTTTGTAAGGATATACAATACAATACAACACACAACATTGAATACAAGAACATTCTATGCTCTTTAACTTAAAAACATTCTCCTTTGATTCTATTTATTGCTAATATTTATTGTGTTCTATTAATTGTTCTTCATTTATTATTCATCATTGATCATAAGGAGCCTTCGTCAAAGCTCTCAAAATTGTTAGTCCTCTACTAGTTGTGCATATCTTAGCATCGAGCTCATCCTCGAGGCCTCGTATAACCAGGCTCGAGACCTCGATTCTCATCCATTCGGTTTGCTTAAACATACATTTTTTTGAGTTCTTATCTTATTTTCCAGTCTCACACTTAGTACCTATTGCCTAACAACTAGCATAAAAATAAATCACGTATTTTTAGAACCACAAAATCAAATCCAATTGTTATTACCCTTTTCAAGGTAAACAGTTTGGTGCCCACCGTGGGGCTAAGAATAATAGTGATTGTTTTCTTGTTGGTTTACTACATAACGCAAGTTATTTTCACGCTTTTTCTCGTCCAACAATCTTTGATTTCAGGTCAAAATGTCTAACTCAGTAAACGCACGTGACAACAACGACTTTGAGGACCATGGAGAAAATGGCGTAGTTGTTCCAGGTATTGGTGTACCGCCACAAAACCTTGAGGACGCGCTAGAGCCAATCCCTGCAGATGTAGTCTCACGTGATGCTCAACATGTTGATATAAGCTCTCACAATAACAGGAGCGTACGCCAAGGAGGCGCACAAGAGGCTCAGAAAACCCCAGCTCGGGAGGAACATGAGGTTAGCTTTCACGTTATTTTTGAGATGTTGCAGGCACAACAGCTGGCGATTGCTCAACTACAAAGCCACCAAAAACTCCAAGCACGACAGGACCAGAGACCGCTCCTTGAGTCGAACAAATACCGGAAAGATCAAGCAACAACGGGTCAACAGCCAATGAAAAATACAGGAGGATCGAATTGGGCGAGAAGAAGATAGAAGCCAATGAAAAAAAGATGGAGACCTACAATTCTAGGGTCGATCAAATCCGGGCGCACCCCCGATCCTGAAGGGTGTGGATTCGAAGAAGTTCGTAAAAAAGCCATTCCCACAAGATGCTGCTCCAAAACCCATCTCGAAGAAGTTCAGAATGCCCGATCTTCCGAAATACAACGGAACCTTGGACCCAAACGAGCATGTCACCGCTTACACTTGTGCGGTGAAGGGCAACGACCTAAGGGACGACGAGATTGAGTCCGTCCTACCAAAAATGACTAGAGAAACACTTTCGAAGGGGACATGATGTGGTACCACAACCTCGCCCCGAATTCAATAGACTCATTTGCCATGCTGGCAGATTCTTTCATAAAGGCACACGTCGGTGCCATCAAGGTGGCTACAAGGAAATCCGAAGTCTTCAAAATCAAACAAAGAGAAAACGAGAAGCTGCGAGAATTTTTGTCTCTCTTTCAAATAGATCAAATGGAATTATCACCTTTCTTCGACGACTGGGCCGTACAGGCCTTCACTCAAGGTTTGAACGAGCGATGTTCGGTAGCCTCGAAGCAGCTAAAGCAGAACTTGGCCGAATATCCTACCGTGACGTGGTCAGATGTCCACAACCGATATCAATCAAAGATCAGGGTCGAAGACGGCCAACTAGGAGCCCCCTCAGGTTCAGTATATCCTAGCAGGCTTCTAGCAAAGGAGCTAAAGCCAAACAAGCAAAGGTACCAACCATACATGTAAGATAGAAGGAATGCCCCAAGACGTAACATACCCCAAAATGACCGAAGGATAGATCGAGGTCACACGGGACCGATGGAGGCACCCCGATTGTCCGAATACAACTTCAACATTGACGTTTCAGACATCGTCTCTGCCATCGGCAAAATTAGGGAAAACAGATGGCCGAAACTTGTACAATCAGATCCGTCACAAAGGAACCCCAACCTAGTATGCGAATTTCACGGCACGCACGGTCATAGGACCGAAGACTGCAGACAGCTCCGTGACGAAGTAGCCCGACTACTTAGCAAAGGGCCGAAGACTGCAGACAGCTCCATGACGAAGTAGCCCGACTACTTAGCAAAGGGCACATCCGAGAGTTCCTCAGCGGCCGAGCCAAAAATCAATTTCGGGAAAGAGAGGCAAACAAAAAGAATGAAATAGAAGAACCACAACATATTATCCACATGACTGTTGGGGAAGTTGACATCCCACAGGAACCTATCGTCAAACGAAAAAAAATATCAATCTCCAGGGAAAAGCGAACTCGGGGCTATACCAGAGGATGCTCTCACATTCAGTGGCGAGGACATTGAGACCCTGTCTCAACCTCATAACGACGCATTAGTAATATCTTTTCTTGTAAATACATTTCAAGTTAAACGTGTACTTGTGGATCCAGGTAGCTCGGCCAACATCATCAGGTCGAGGGTGGTGGAGCAGCTTGGACTGCTCGACCAGATTATGCCCGCCACTCGAGTCCTCAACAGGTTCAACATGGCGAGCGAGACAACATAAGGAGAAATCTCCCTCCCAGTCAACGTGGCCAGCATGGCCCAAAATGTCAAGTTCCATGTCATCGAAGGGGGCATGAGGTACAACGCCTTGCTCGGAAGGCCATCGATACACTGCACGAGAGCGGTACCATCCACCCTTCATCAAATGATGAAATTTCCTACAAAGGACGAAATAAAAGTCATCTATGGAAAACAACATACATCGAGAGAAAAGTTTGCGGTGCACGATGTGGCACCAGCATCAATACCTCCAGCATCGAAGGAGCCAGAAGATAAGCAAATAGTGAAGAAGCAGTAGTGAGATATATTCTTGGCTACACCCGACTAAATGAGTAAAGGACCGTACCGCGTACTCGGAACAAACGGCTGGAGCACGTCGAGGCTCGAAGCGCCATCGGCACTAAGGTATAATCATTTCCCTTTTTCATTTACATTTTACACTAACCTATGCGCACGTATCCGATTGGGACAGTCGAAGCGATCTCTAGCCTGCAGACCTTAGGTTTCAAAGCATACGTTGCACTCTTTTCCTTCGACCGGGTTTTATCCTAAGAAGGGTTTTACCGGCAAGGTTTTTAACGAGGCAACACCTATATGCTACCTAAGGAAAACTCAAAAGTATTCAAGGATCCTTTTCAATCAACCTCGAATACTGGGGGGCATCCACGCGGGAGGTCACCTCCTGAGAGAAGTCAAGATATGCCAAAAAGGGTTTCGATAGGAAAATGATGGATCGGGCCAAATAGTCGAACGAACCGTGTCCATATAAAATAACCGAGCCCTTGACACCAAAAACATTTATTCTTGTACCAAGTAATCAACAAATATTTATTCTATCAAAACGCTTTGCGCTTCGAAGAAATCTGCTATTTTTTTAAGAAACGGCTCCAAAGCCAGGAAATTCCCGAACACTCGGGGACTGACGTCAAAAACTCAAAGTCACAAGACCTCCGGACCCAAAACTTCAAACTAGTAAGCCCTCAATGAGGGAACCCCAAGCTTACACAAAACGGCTCCCGAGCCTAAAAGGTTCTCAATATCTCGGGGACTATCGCCAACTGCCACCCCATCGACTTATCAAAAACACCGAGGCTATAAGACCCCACGTGAGCAACCTCGAGCTCACAAGACCTTCATAAAGGCATGAATCATACTTGTACAAAGTAACCAAACCCGTAACACTTTAAGCAAGGCATGAATCATACTTGTACCAAGTAACCAAATCTGTATGACCTCCAGCAAGGCATGTTAAAATTTGTAAGACCTTACAAAAGGCATAATCCCGATCTTAAAAGTTAAGGCTATATATCCGAACTAGTAGGACCCCTAAAAAGGCATACCCTCGATATAGACGCCAAAAATACTTCACTCGGGGACTAAAAGACTCTGGCAGAATATAATGACTACGGTCACAAGGCTGTACTAGCCAAATTAATGCGACTCGGGGACGCCCGATTGTTGCTATAAAATCACAGGCCTTCAATTACTTCGAAAAAACTTCGTAAAAATTCGGTTAATCAGGCTACCCTCGACTTTAGTGAAAGAGCTTCGATCATATCAGCTCCAAACTACAGGCTTCAAAATCATTCAGCCATCGAGTGAAACCTCCCCAGGTGTTCATCTATCGCTGCATAACGGCTAACAATCGAGGTTCTTATCGAACCGTCGAAGAGTCGGGCAAAAGTAAAAACTTAAAAAGTCTTTAACGAGGGAAAAATAAAGCCTACACTAAGAGGTCGTGCCGACCCAATGCGTAAGAGCCGCTGTCGCCAGCCCATACTAAGAGGTCGTACTGAACCAACGCGTAAGAGCCTAATGGCCAACTTAAAATTCAAAAACATAGGGATCAATAAGCTCGAGTCGAAATCCGACTCGAATACAGAGCTTGAAACAGTTAACTGAATATGCCTAAGGGCAAAGGCATATGAGCCACAGTCGCCAGCCTAAAACTAAAGGTTGTACCGACCCCGCACGTAAAAGCCTACGGGCCAGCCCAAAAAGCCTCAGGGCCAAATTTTAAACCTAGGCGTTTCTACTCCAAAGCCAAATCGTCTGGCCAATCACCGACAAACGTACAAATCCAAAATGAAGAAAGGCATGCGCAAGCAAATAGAAACTAATGAAAAGAGAGGAACTGAAAGGTGTCTTTATATATGCATGTATGAGACAACGCAAGGCTACATTTACAAAGTTCTCTAAGAACATTGTACAAAGAATAAAAAATAAGAAAGCCTAGTGTACTTTCCCCTCGGGGACTGCGGCCCCATCGACTTCTTCCTCACTATCCTCGACATCGGACAAGAGGAACTTGGCGTCGTATTCATCCGCCTTGGCCTGCACTATCTCTTCTGAAAGGTCGAAGCCCCTAGCATGAATCTCTTCAAGGGTTTCCCTTCGAGATTTGGACCGAGCATACTCTTTGCTCCGAGCCCCTCTCAGCTCAGCTCGAGCATCGACAACATCTTTCAGATAGACAACCACTTTCTTATCAGCCTAAGCTTGGATCGCTTCGGCTTCAGCCCGGGCATCCACAACTTCGGCCTTCACCTTCAGAAGCTCAGACTCGAACCTTGCAATCATGTCCATTCGAACCGAGTTGTTCTCACGAGCATTAGCTGCACCTCGAGGGTAGAAACCTTGGCCAAAGAATTTTTCTTGGCCGCAACATGGGCATCTATCTGAGCTCCTAGATCGTTATGCTCATGCCTTACCTAGCCAACCTAGCCCCAAAGGCGTTCCAAATCCTCTATCTTGCCCAGCAACTGAGGTATCAAAATATTAAACTCTGAGGATAGGAGAAGGAGCATGCAAACCCTCGAAGCAAAAGCTGCCTATTTCTCAAGGTGGCTTCCGTAATCAGGCTTCGGTTCGCCTCGTACCGAAGGTGCCTCAATTCTTTCCCCCTTTCATCACAAAGAAGCCTGAGGGACTTCTCCTCATCCAAAGTTTTCCTTAACCGGGCTTCATAGCGGAGCAACCCGGACTTGAGCTTGTCGAAAGCCTACAAAAAGGAAGCTCAATGAGAAAAACGAAAAATATGAAATCAGGAGATCGAGGAAGTTGATCAAAGCTCACCCCAGAACAAAGCCGCTGGGCCTCCTCAAAGGTTGAGCCTGCACCTACTGGCCTGGCCTCACCGGCCCCAGCCGAACCAATCTCGTCGGGAGCACGATCGCTCGAGACCCTACTTGACTTAGGCGGCCCCAGGTCTCGAGCATCCCTCGAAGTGCCTTCGACGGGGGCGAGAACGGCGGCTGAACAACTATATCCCTCGAAGTACTTTCGGCGGGAAACGAGGATGGCGGTAAGAGAGTAACCACTTTTCCAATGCTAGAAACCTCAGACGCCACATGATCGGAATATATATCTCCTTTGGGCCTTTGAGCAGGGCTTTCCTCGCTATGAGCATCCTCGTTCATGGAAGACTCCTTCCGCTTGTTATCAGTCCTTGGCCCCAAAGCCAACGATTCTCCTTCCTTGCTGAGGAGGATCGGCCTGATCGCAGAAAAATATCCAATACCTATGGAAACGGAGTTAGCACACACGAAAGAAAGTACCTCTCGAAGAAAGCGAGCCACATACCACGTACCATGGTGTTTTGCCTCCCATCTACCCTTTGCTAGATCTCGCCACTTACGCTCATCGTAAGTCAAGCAAGCTGCCAGCTTCTGAGACCAATCCGTCAGGTCGGGAACCTCGTGTGGCATCCACAGGATGGCTGCAAAATTAAAGAAAGAGAGAGCATCTTTACAGGGTCTTCCTTCACCATGGGCAAGAACAGTACGAACGTATGTGTGCCACTTACGTGTGAAGTTCCATTTCTTAGGAAATGGAAGGAACTCTGCGGGGATAATATCGACAATCCGCACTCGGACGAAAAGACTCATCCACCCTCGGTCCCCATTCTCTTCATTGCTGGCAACAAAGGGTCGAGTGGATCGACGACGCAGAGTAATCATGCCTCAATGATGCAAAGGGCTGGTACAATCTAAGAAAATGACTAAGGGTAAACCCGAGCCCGGCTTTGTCTACAAAATATCTTATCATAAGCACTATCCTCCAAAACGATGGGTGAACCTGTGCCAGAGTAACCCGACATCTCATACAAAATTCGAGCGCGACTCTATTAAGGGGTCCCAATGTAAAAGGGTACGTATATACGTTCAAAAACCCCTTGACATGAGCCATGATGCTCTCTTTCGGGGAAGGTACCTGCAGTACTACTTCTTCTCCCCATCCGTTGTCTTTTCTAACAACCTCTAGATGCTCCTCCCCTATCGAGGAAATAAACCTCGAAGCATGCTCCCGATAGCCCTGAATATTGGAAGGTCTCTCTAGCGCAAAATCGCTCCTCGTAACGAAGCACCTCGAGGTTAGCTCACTAGAAACCGACAGTGTACCACCAACTGAGCGCGAAGCAGATGTAGAACTCTCCTCTCTGTGGTGAACGGGTTTGGGTGCAGCGGCCGTGGCTATGGTAAAATAAGAAAAGGGAAGGCAAAGGCTTGGGCGGAAGCTTTTTAAGAGGTAGAGTCCTTAAATGAGAAACAAGTAAGTGTATATATAGAGCAAGCAGCGACTGTTCGCCTATAATGAAGGCCAATTAATTCTGACCATGTCAGTATCATTTTTGGGAAATGCACCGGTGGGACCACCACGGTCGCTTCACAATTGTGGCACATAAATGATAATGCCACGCGGCACTAGGTAGCCATTAAGACCCCGAGATGGTGCCCGATCTCTGGGGCCCCTACTACTCCAAGTATGGGCTCCGAAGAGCCGGCATCAAAACTCAACGGGCTAACTTTACATAAGCATTGAAAAATAAATTCGAGGACTTGAATCAGAAAAATTTTCTTGCATTGCAAAAATTATATTTACAAGGGGCATCTCTACAATACCTTTTCCCCAGGAATTCATATACAAAAGAGAAAGGAAAAGACACAGGTCTATTCTTCACCATCGCTACTCTCCGGGTCATCTCCAGAACCCTCATCCGAAGTGGTTGAGAATGCCTATTCTTTCTCCAAGTCTTGGGCTTCCTCGATCACAGTTAAGAGATCGGCGCCTTTAGCGCTTATCTCCTCGAGAGCTTGCCACCTTGCCTTGGCACTGGCGTGAGCAATGGCCCAAGTTAGCTTCTGCCCGGACTTCTTTGATATCTCTCAAGCCCATTCATTTGCAGTGGCGACATCATGCTTATACGAGGACGCGTCCGCTTCGGCCGGAAACTTGGCCGCCAGTAGCGCGGCAACCTCCTTCTTAGCACTTTGAAGAAGGTCCCGGGTCAACGACAGTTCCATCCGCAGAAGGTCCCTCTCCGAGGCCACGGCCTCATGTTGCCTCCTCAGCTCGAGGACCTCCGCACCCTTGGCAACGGCCTCCTCCCAAAGTTTCCCCACAAGGGCATCCTTTTTCTCAATCTGCAAAGGTAAAGCAAGTTGGTAAGCATTGAGTTATAACAATAAAGGGCAAGTTAATAATACAGTGTTACTTGCTCAATGAGGCCAGCTTTTTCTTGGTACGCTCTCTCCAAGCTCGCTTGGATCCCGCTCAACTCCTTCTCCCTTCGGGCAGAAGAGGCATCCGACTCTTTCAGCGTTGAGGTAAGCACCTCGAGCTCCTTCCCACAGCACAAAACCTCCTCTTGGAGCCTATAGAAGGCACGATTGTACATCTTCTTAGCCTGCAACAATGCAGAAAAGTTAGAAAGTTGAGCACAAAGATTTAAGGCACGAATGGTATGTCGAAGATATCACCTGCATGTGAAGCCTCTCCGCCTCCTCGAGAGAAATGGGATCATCGAGGTCAATATCCTCGTCGACGCCGGCGAGGAGGTCTTCAAGTACATCTTTCCCTCCGTGAGAGGCCCCCGCATTGGCGATATTTGGGCATGTGCGTCCCTGAATTCCCCTGGTGAGTACGAATATCCAAAAGAAAGGCCACCTAAGGCATTAAGTTCTCTAAGGGTCTCATCTTGCCCCTGAGAAGCATCGCATTGAGGCCCTTCGAAATCATCGGCAGCAGGTCCCCCAACATGGACTGTACCATGTCCGGCTTGGAGCTCGGAGACCGTATCCGCACTCCCCTCGGGGGTCTCCTGGGCACAGGCTCGATCAATATCGACCGTTCCCAATTCACCGGCCCTCGGCCCAGCAACCTGCGAAGCATCCATGCCCGATCTCACCCTTTGTACCAAATGGTATTCGTCATTGTCGTCATCTTTATCCTCGAAGCCAGCCGCAGTGGCCGAATTCGAGACCTTGTCATCGGCTCGAGGAATGCGAGGTTTAGGTTTCTTTGACTTGGGAGACTTAGTAGTTGCCTCTTTCTTCCTCTTCTTGCCCTTTTCGGGCTTTGAGGTCCCCTCCTCGCCGTCGTGATGCGACCTCATTAACACTCCATCGCCAAGGCCTGCACAAGCATAATGCGCAAAGCTTACCGACATGGAAGATACGCGAAAGGGATATGGAAATATCATAAAGGTAGCAAAAAAGGCTTACCGTGATTCTTAGCCGGCCACCGCGTTTTGGCCAAGTCACGCCAGGAACGCTCGAGATAAGGAAACGAAGAGTTCAACAGCCTAATCCACACTGATTGATCGCGGACTGCGTCGGGATACCAAACCGTGGCTGCAAAATCAAAAGGGAGATCATTTTTTGAGAAAAAGGTAAGATGGCAACAAAACATGCTTGAGGGAGCGACACTTACGCTCCGTGTCCCACATCTCCGGGAATGGCATCCTCTTTGCTGAGATAAGTTCCAAGGTCCTCACTCGGACAAACCGGATCATCCACCCCCGATCCTTGTCCTCATCGATGCTCGAGAAGAACGGTTCATAGATCGAGGGTGAAGCTTTATCATACCTC
Source organism: Nicotiana attenuata (assembly GCF_001879085.1). Taxonomy (NCBI): domain Eukaryota; kingdom Viridiplantae; phylum Streptophyta; class Magnoliopsida; order Solanales; family Solanaceae; genus Nicotiana; species Nicotiana attenuata. The sequence goes on from NC_031993.1 coordinate 27,474,348, forward strand.
GAAAGAGACGAGGGATATATAGTCTAATCAAATGGTGAAGGGTAAAGGTCATACCTTCGACCTTGTTGGAAAAATAACGGAGCATATAGACTATCCTCCAAAAAGATGGGTAGATTTTGCCAACCATCACCTGATACTTATGACAGAAGTCAAGAATAACCAGATCTATCGCCGGGGAAGAAGGGTCAAAAGAGTCGACGGGACCCAGGGTGAATGGGTATGTATATACATGAAGAAAGCTAGCCTTATGGTCTGTTATGCTTTCATTAGATCTAGAATCTTGACTGGCACTATCTTCTCCCATCGACAGTCTTCCTTCACTTTACCAATATTAGTCACAACACTAATATACCGGGACATGTGCTCGCATCGGCCCGTCTTGGATGAGGGATTCTCGATAGAAAAATCGAGCACAGTGTCGAACTCAGTGGGGGTGCATTGTTCAACAATTGGGGCCACATTGAGATTGTCCTTAGATGGTCAAGATGAAGAAGCAGCACCCTCTTTTTCGAGGCACTGTTTTAGAGGTTCTGGCCATGATAATAGAGAGGTTTTCTGAGAGAAGAAGTGAGGAACCAAGAGCGGAAAAGAGAAGAATGTAAAAGAGGATGAACGTAGCTCTTAATATTTGAAGATATTATAAAAGTGTAAACCACTGAACGGTTGGGATATTAATAGAAGCCATATGGGCAGCAGAAAGGCCGCACCAATAGCGGTTTGTGGGTTTCTCGATAGTCGTATTGACAGCAACTCTTGCGTGGCTTTTGAGTCATGGTATTTAATACTCTGATAGACTAACGTCATGGCAATAGTATCAAAGAAGCAAGAGTTTGAAATCATTTCCTATCATTTTTATTCTAGGAAACGCGGGGACTATCTGTATGCAGTGAAATCAGAGGACCGATTTCGTGGCCATTACGACACTTTATAGATACACCTCTTAGGGCTCGAGGCGAGGCTCGAGATGTAACCTCAAAGGCTTTCCAAACGCTCAACTCTGAGGCAACGCAAATCGATAGCTATGATGGAGAGATGGGGAGTTCCTTAGGCACTTGATTAAAGCTGGCAAATCCTATTAGGCTAGTACAAGCCCGTACAGTGGCATTTAATAGATGTACCAGCCTTATACCTTTGTAATAAATGCATCTGTATTATGTTGGGATTTCCTCACATATATAAAGGGGACCCTTGTCATTTTGTGAGGATATACAATACAATACAACAGACAACATTGAATGCAAGAACATTCTCTACTCTTTAACTTAAAAGCATTCTCCCTTGATTCTATTTATTGCTTAGATTTATTGTGTTCTATTAATTGTTCTTCATTTATTGTTCATCATTGATCGTAAGGAGCCTTCATCAAAGCTCTCAAAGCTGTTAGTCCTCTACCGGCTGTGCATATCTTAGCATCGAGCTCGACCACGAGGCCCCGTATAACCAGCCTGAGGCCCCAATTCTCAGCCATTTAGTTTGCTTAAACATATGGTGTTTTGAGTTCTAATCTTATTTTCCAGTCTCACACTTAGCACCTATTTCCTATCAATTAACATAAAAATAAATCACATATTTTTAGAACCACAAAATAAAATCTAATTGTTATTACAATTTTCAAGGTAAACATTTACGGTTCTATTTTCTTTCAGACAGTAATGTTATAGTTATTATAATTTTACTCTATAGAGCTTATGTCTCTGTTCCATAGTTCTTGGGGATTGTATGGTTGAGATTCTATTTTTGAGAAGTTTATATGAATTATCAGACTGACTTTTTGCATTTTCTTAATTACATTTGTTCAATTGTTATCAAATATTTGGCTGACCTAGTCGTAGAGACCAGGTGCCATCACGACATCCTATGGAGGGAAATTGGGGTCGTGACATGTCGTTTATTGTCCATATCAAATCTCTTGAGCAACTTCTTGATGTACTTCTGTTGATGTATCATTGTTCCTTTTGCAATCTGCTGAACTTGTAGTCCAAATAAGAAATTCAATTTTCTCATCAAACTCTTCTTGAATTCACTGCCCATGATTTTAGCGAACTCATCGCGCAAAGATTCATTTGTAGCCTCAAAGATGATATCATCAACATATATTCGAACAATCAACCAATTCATGCCACTTTTCCGCAAAAAATAGAGTGTTGTCAATTTCACGGCGTGGGAAACTATTTTTCAGGAGATCAAACCATGTCCTTGGCAGTTGCTTTAAGCCATATAGTTCTTTGTCCAATATTTACACATGATCTCGAAGCTCGTGACTCTCAAATCTTGGAGGCTGACACACAAACACTTCCTCTTTCAAATACCCATTTAGAAATGCTATTTTCACATCTATTTGATACAACATGAAACCCAGGTCGGATGTAAATTCAATAAGCATTAATTTTGCCTCCATTCTAGCAACTTGAGCAAATGTCTCATCATAGTCGATGTCTTCTTCTTGATTGTATCCCTGCAAAACCAGCCTTGCCTTGTCTCTAGTGATATTGCCTTGTTCATCTAGCTTATTTCTGAAAACCCACCTAGTTTCAATAACTAGCATACCATGTGGTCTAGGAACCAAGTTCCATTCTTTATTTCTATCAAATGGCTAAGTTCCTCTTGCATAGCCACTATCCAGCTAACATCTTCAAGTGCATCTTTTATGTTCTTTGGCTCAATCATAGATATGTAGGATGTGAAAGTAATCATATTTCTGATCTTTGATCTTTTCACTATCCCATAGTCAACAGGTGTGAGAAAATTTATGAGGGGATAATAGCTCTGGTGCTTCCAATCTCTTACTTGACGATATTGTGTGGCATTTTTTTCTTAGTGTTCTGTAGCAGGACCAGGTTCACTTACTCGTGCATTATTTTTCTAATATGGTTCCCCTGCTTGTTGTACATCGTGCTCAGCTTTTAGAGGATTGGGTTCTTATGTTTGTTATACAACACCCCTGGAATGTTCGTTTGTTTCGACATCATACACATGTATGAGTCCAAATTCTCCATCATCAGCGGCATGTATATCTTTCTTAGCCAAGTGGTTGGTTTTAGCCAAACTAACATGTATGCTCTCTTTAACAAACACATAGTTCATTTATGATATACTTTATAACCTTTACTATGTAGATAATAACACATAAAGATACCCTCATCACTTTTAGTATCAAACTTTCTTAGAGCCTCTTTACCATTACTATGCAAAAAATAATTACTACCAAAGGCTCTTAGGTGAATGGTGTTGGATTTTATTCCCTTATATAACTAATAGGGGGTCTTTTCAATCATTGTCCTAATCATACACTTATTAATTACATAACATGCAATATTCATAGCTTCATCCCATAAAGATTTCAGGAGACCGCTAGCAATTAACATAGTACTTGCCACATCCTCTAAGGTCATATTCTTTCTTTCAATAACACCATTATGCTGCGGGGTCATAGGTGCGAAAAAAGTTTTGATCAATGCCATTATTCACATAGAATTCAATGAAGTTTGCAGTATCAAATTTAGTTCCATGGTCAGATCTAATACTAGCAACATGAGTATCCATAATTCTCTGCATGTTCTTAACAAACATTGGAAGGATCATTAATGAATACGAACAGATTTGATTTCAGCTTGTTGGAAGGATAATATCGAGGTTTGGCTCGGAAATATACTGTGGTATTAGCCAAAAGGGAAGTGGCTTCATGAATGACTGATCTGAGAAATAGTGATGGCTTACTGCGTGTTTTAGTTACCAATTGCAGCATATGTAAAAGTGTTGGAATGAAAGTTTAGTTGATAAGAGGTTTCCTATCGGTATTCGGTTGTTATGTGCAGTTGCTGTGAGTAAAAGTCATCGTTTCGAGTGTTTGAGTTACGTGGTATATCAGATAATTGCACTTGAGGTTGCAGGCAGGGGTTATTACAGCTGGTTCGGGCCTATCCAGAGTATAGGTGTGAGGTTTCAATCGTGTTGATGGTTTCAGAAGTGAAAATGTGGTTCTATGATTTATGGGCTAGATTGGATTGTGTAATTTCAGTTAATATGTGTTATCGGACCTATATGAGATAGGGTGACGTAGGATCACCCCCGGGTATATGCATGGCAAGGTTATTCAGCGATTGGTTCGCTTTTGGAACAACTCTGAGTACATTCGAGGATGAACGTGTGTTTAAGTGGGGGAGGATGTAACGACCCGACCGGTCGTTTTGAGCTTTTGCGCTTTGATCGCCAATTCTTGGGCATGACTTGCCCCGTGTAATGTATTATGACTAATGTAGATAGTTGGTTTCGGTTTTCAGGAAAATTTGGAATGAATTTGAAAGAACAGTCTCAGTTGAAAGCTTTGAACTTGAAAGGTTTGACCCAGAGTTAGATTATTTGTATATAAGCTCGGATCGGGGTTCTCATAATTTGGTTAGCTTTGTTAGATGATTTATGACTTAGGAGTTTGATCGGAATTAATTTTGGAAGTTCGTGGAAGGATTTGGCTTGAATTGGCAAAGTTAGTATTTTAGCGAATTCCGATTGATAGGTGAGATTTTGATCCGAGGGTCGGAATAGAATTTCGAGAGTTGTTGTAGCTTTGTTATGTCATTTGTTATGTGCGTGCGATATTTCAGGTTATTCGGACATCGTTTTGTCAGGTTTTTGATCGAAAGTGTATTTCGGAAGTTTTTGGAAACTTAGGCTTGAATTCAATGAGTTTTGGGTAATTTGATGTTGTTTGAGGTGTTTTGATGATTGTAACAGGTTTGAATGATGTTAAGGATTATGTTGGTATGTTTGGTTGAGGTCCCGAGGGCCTCGGGTGTGTTTCGGGTGGTCAATCGGACCGCTTTGTGCCTTAAAAGATAGCAGGAAATTGCAGGTTTGGCTTCAGTTCTGTTGCAGGTATTTTCCTCTTCGCGATCGCGTGAGGGGGCTCGCGATCACGTAGAGTTATTTAGGGAAGGCATCCAGTTTTTTTATCGCGTTCGCGCAGATGGGTCTGCGATCGCGTATGTTTTTATTGTTCTGAATCGCGGTCGCGTGGTATCATTCGCGATCACGTAGTGGAAAGGTTCTAAGCATCGCGTTCGCTTGAGGTTAAACGTGATCGCGTAGAGTAAAGTTGGGCTGTGCTTCGCGCTCGCGAGGTCTTTTCCCGCGATCGCGATTAAGTGAAATTGAGTGCAGGGCAAAATGTTTTAAAAGCCCATTTCCGCAATTTTGAGTCTAAGAACCTCCATTTTGGGCGACTTTGAAGCTTGGGAGAGCTAATTGAAGAGGGAATTCAAGAGGATTTCTTGGAGGTAAGATTTTTGATCTCAATACTCGATTATTATGTGAATTCCACCTAGAAATTCATGGAAACTAAGCCTAAAATTGAAGAACTAGGGCTTGAGAAAATTTGACTTTTGATTTGAGATTTGAAAGGCCATTTGAGGTCGGATTTGAGAGTTTTTGATATGTATGGACTCGTGGAAAGATAAGGAACCGGTTGATGTGAAAATTTCTGAGTTTCGAGAAGTGGGCCTCGGGCTCGGGTTTTGCTAATTTCGGGATTTGTGTCCATTGTTGATTGTTTTCGCTTGGGCTTTGCTCTCTTAGCATATTGTGACGTATTCGCTCTATTTTTGGATAGATTTGACGCGCGTGGAGGCCGATTCAAGAGGCAAAGGCATCGCGAGCTAGAGATTTTGCCGGTTCGAGGTGAGTAATGATTGTAAATGATATCTTGAGGGTTTGGAACCCCGGATTGCACATCGTAGTGCTATATTGAAGTGACTTGCACGCCGGATAGCGAGCGTGGGGTAGAGCACCGTTGGGGATTGTGACTTGGTCCGTCCCGATTGATGATTTTACTGTGTAATTGACTGAAACTTATTTGTTATCATCATGACTTGGGCTGATTGCCATATTTGGGCTTCGTGCCAGCTATTTGAACCCTTCGGGGATTGTTGTTGATATTTCCTCACTGTTTTGATTTTTATACTTGAACTTAGTCATGTATTTTCCACTGTTTTTAAAACTCAGCCAAATCTACTTGCTTTAACACTTGAAATAATATTTCCAATAATAATTTGGGCTGAGCATCATGTTTACTGTTGCCCGAGTGGCTTATGTGATTTTGTTGACTGAGTTAGGCTGAGGGCCTGTATTGTGAGGATATATTTGGATCGGGCTGCACGCCGCAGCAATATATATATATATATATACGGATCGGGCTGCACGCTGCAGCAGTGTTATATTGATACTGGTATGAGGCCATGGTCCTAGATTTGATGCCACGAGATGGTTTGATATTGTGCTTGGGTCGTAAGGGCCCCCTCCTGGAGTCTGCACACCCCTAGTGAGCGTCGTCGATGATAAATGGATCGGGCTGCACGCCGCAGTGATATGTGGATCGGGCTGCACGCTGCAGCGGTACTAGTATTGTTTTATGTGTTTACTTTATTTCATTTTTCATCCATTATCTGTTGTCTGTGTTACTTCACGGGGTATCTACCTGATTGCCCGGCATTATCTGTTGCGTGAGTGTTGTGCCGGAGGGGCGGATTTCTGTGCTTATCTGCACTAATTGTTTTTCACTTATTTGCATAGCCGTTGAAAGAGTCATTTTCAAAAGAGGTTTGAACTGAGCTAAGATGTTTTCTAAAGATTTCACAGCTTCACTGATTTTCTCAAGGGGTTTTATACTGCTTCTATACAGCATGATGATTTGCCTTACGTGATTTCTTACTGCTCAGTTATTATTTACCTTTATTACTCACTGAGTTGGAGTACTCACTTTACTCCCTGCACCTCGTGTGCAGATGCAGGTATTTAACCACCCGTTAGCGGGTTTTGGCTGATCAGAGGCAGTGTTATAGGAGTTAGCGAGGTGACTGCCAGCATCCGCAGCACCGTTTCCCTCTCTTTTGTTCATCATTCCGATTTTGTATATTTTAGACCTTGTAGTTAAATTTATACTCTAATAGATGCTCGTGACTTGTGACACCCCGATTAGGGCTGTGTTGGGTTGTACTTCCGCTAATTAATATTATTAAATCATATTTAGACTGCTTATTCATGACTAACTATTTTTGAAAAGGGGATATGGGTTAGTTGGCTGGCCTTGTCTTCACGAGAGGCGCCATCACGACCAGAGCGGGGATTTGGGTCGTGACAAGTTGGTATCAGAGCCTAGGTTACATAGGTATCACGAGTCATCAGCAGGTTTAGCAGAGTCTTGCAGATCGGTACGGAGACGTCTGTATTTATCCTCGAGAGGCTGCAGAACCTTTTGGAAAACTTTGCATTCTTGAATTCTTATCGTGCGTCCTTGATTCAGCTTGGAAAGTAACTCTTGAAATTCCTTCCATGCGTTCGCATGCGCGCATGAGCGCTCAGTATTAGATGTGCCTTGATGGCTTGTGAATCCCCGATCGAGGGGCGAGATGTGATTTCTGTGAGTTGATGTTGGGCCAGTCTGAAGGACTTGAGGCCGGATCTTTGCCTATGGCTTGAGCACCGAGGTGTTGATTGTGTGAGTAAGTGTTTTGAACTTATATGTTCGGTGTTGTCCCTTTTAGTTGAAGTGACGGCTGCATAACCATGTGACGAGTATGTTAGTACTACGAGAAGTATTTACGTGACTTGGAAGAGACGACAAAGGTCTGCTGGATATTAGAGATGTGGTATGTACTCGGGTGGTGGAATTGGAATCGGATATGTGATTCGTGTGCTATATGGAGTTGGAGATAGGGAGTTCTCATATTCAGGCCATGAAGTGGTTGTAGATCGTGTGTATCGACACTGTTTAGCAACTACCAGGATGTGGAGGTCCCAGTGGATCTTTCTTTGCTTGGTATGTTAGATTTTTGATATGATCTTGGGGTGTAGACTAGTTGTCTCAGTGTTGGGTTATTCTGGACTATTGCAGTATGGGCTATGTCGGAAATGCCAAAGGTTGAGTGGCGAGGTGCGTCGGATTATGTTCTAGTAGAGTGCTTTATATTTCGAAGACCCAGCAGACGGCTGGGAAGGATAGCTTTTCTTAATTGGGCCTTTGTGATGGATGTCAGTGTAGAGGTTTCTACCATTGATTCAGTTCCGGTGTTGAGGGACTTTTCAAATGCGTTTCTTATGGCCGGGCATGTCGCCGGGCGAGGTTGTAGATTTCTATATTTATTTGGTGCCGGGCACCGTGTTGTATGGCTCCGAAAGGAGTTATAGTAGTGGAAGGAGCAGCTTCAGGCTTCCTTGATATGAGTTCGTTTGCAGGCCAATGTGAATGTGTGTTCTAGCTTAAGTTAGCTTGGTTGGCCCCGAATCGTATTGTTGAGGGATAGGTTGATTCGATCGTTATTGAGCTTATTAGTGATCTGGGAGATCTATGAGTTGCCTTTCTGTGTTGCGAGACGTTATGATTTGTTGGTTATGGGCACATATGGTGCGGTTATATTGGGGTTCTTAGTGGAAGTCGAGCGGGAAGAGTAATTGGGTGTTGCTCAGTGAATGGAGTATCGGTTATGTTCTATCGAGTTTGCGTGGTATATGTTACTTGTTTCACCGAGGGTGTAATGGTTTGCTTTGGTTTCAGGCATCAAATTGTGCGTGGTTGTCAGTTCGGGCATAGTGACTTGAGGTGTCTCATGTGGAGCAGTGTCTGGATAGGATCGTGCATTGCGGCGAGGCTATGTGGAGATATGACCGTGCGGGTTAGATTCGTGTGTTCTATTCTATGATGTGAGATGGGTTCTCAACCTTGTGTGGTGGTGGTACTGGTGAGCTTGTGGTACAGCTCTTTCATTTGAACCATTTTCATGATTTGAGTGTGTTCAGACCGTTGCATATTGGTGCGCGTATTATGCTAGTTGTGTCTTAGGGCTCTATTGACGTGTCATGTCACCAGAGTGGTGTGTTGGATTAGAGGAGATCGTTGGGATCATTAATGAATACGAACGGATTCGATTTCAGCTTGTCGGAAGGATAATATCAAGGTTCGGCTCGGAAATCTGCTGTGGTATTAGCCAAAAGGGAAGTGGCTTCATGAATGACTGATCTGAGAAATAGTGATGGCTTACTGCGTGTTTTAGTTATCAGTTGCAGCATATGTAAAAGTGTTGGAATGAAAGTTTAGTTGATAAGAGGTTTCCTATCGGTATTCGGTTGTTATGTGCAGCTGCTGTGAGTTACGTGGTATATCAGATAATTGCACTTGAGGTTGCAGGCAGGGGTTATTACAGCTGGTTCGGGCCTATTCAGAGTATAGGTGTGAGGTTTTAATCGTATTGATGGTTTCAGAAGTGAAAATGTGGTTCTATGATTTATGGGCTAGATTGGATTGTGTAATTTCAGTTAAAATGTGTTATCGGACCTATATGAGATAGGGTGACGTAGGATCACCCTCGGGTATATGCATGGCAAGGTTATTCAGCGATTGGTTGGCTTTTGGAACAACTCTGAGTAGGTTCGAGGACGAACGTGTGTTTAAGTGGGGGAGGATGTAACGACCCGACCGGTCGTTTTGAGCTTTTGCGCTTTGATCGCCAATTCTCGGGCATGACTTGGCCCGTGTAATGTGTTATGACTAATGTAGATTGTTGGTTTTGGTTTTCGGGAAAATTTGGAATGAATTTGAAAGAACAGTCTCAGTTGAAAGCTTTGAACTTGAAAGGTTTGACCCGGAGTTGGATTATTTGTATATGAGCTCGGATCGGAGTTTTAATGATTTAGTTAGCTTCGTTAGGTGATTTATGACTTAGCAGTGTGATCGAAATTGATTTTGGAAGTCCGTGGAAGGATATGGCTTGAATTGGCAAAGTTAGTATTTTGGCGAATTCCGGTTGATAGGTGAGATTTTGATCCAAGGTTCGGAATGGAATTCCGAGAGTTGCTGTAGCTTCGTTATGTCATTTGTGATGCGCGTGCAAAATTCAGGTTATTCGGACATCGTTTGGTCGGGTTTTTGATCGAATGTGTATTTCGGATGTTTTTGGAAACTTAGGCTTGAATTCGATGAGTTTTGGGTAATTTGATGTTGTTTGAGGTGTTTTGATGATTGGAACAGGTTTGAATGATGTTATGGATTATGTTGGTATGTTTGGTTGAGGTCTCGAGGGCCTCGGGTGTGTTTCGGGTGGTCAATCGGACCACTTTGTGCCTTAAAAGATAGCAGGAAATTGCAGGTTTGGCTTCAGTTCTGTTGCAGGTATTTTCCTCTTCGCGATCGCGTGAGGGGGCTCGCGATCGCGTAGAGTTATTTAGGGAAGGCATCCAGGTTGTTCATCGCGTTCGCGCAGATGGGTCTGCGAGCGTGTATGTTTTTATGTTTTGAATCGCGGTCGCGTGGTATCATTCGCGATCGCGTAGTGGAAAGGTTCTGAGCATCGCGTTCGCGTGAGGTTAAACGCGATCGCGTAGAGTAAAGTTGGGCTGTGCTTCGCGATCGCGAGGTCTTTTCCCGCGATCGCGATTAAGTGATATTGAGTGCTGGGCAGAATGTTTTAAAAGCCCATTTTCGCGATTTTGAGGCTAAGAACCTCCATTTTTGGGAGACTTTGAAGCTTGGGAGAGCTAATTGAAGAGGGAATTCAAGAGGATTTCTTGGAGGTAAGATTTTTGATCTCAATACTCGATTATTATGTGAATTCCACCTAGAAATTCATGGAAACTAAGCCTAAAAAATTGAAGAGCTAGGGCTTGAGAAATTGGACTTTTGATTTGGGATTTGAAAGACCATTTGAGGTCGGATTTGAGAGTTTTTGATATGTATGAACTCGTGGGAAGATAAGGAACCTGATGATATAGAAATTTCTGAGTTTCGAGAAGTGGGCCCGGGGCTCGGGTTTTGGTAATTTCGAGATTTGTGCCCATTATTGATTATTTTCGCTTGGGCTTTGTTTCCTTAGCATATTGTGATGTATTCGTTCTGATTTTGGATAGATTCGACCACACGGAGGACGATTTGATGGGAAAAGGCATCGCGAGCTAGAGATTTCGCCGGTTCGAGGTGAGTAATGATTGTAAACAATATCCTGAGGGTTTGAAACCCCGAATTGCACACCGTAGTGCTATGTTGAGGTGACTTGCACGCCGGATAGCGAGCGTGGGGTAGAGCACCGTTGGGGATTGTGACTTGGTCCGTCCCGATAGATGATTTTACCGCGTATTTGACTGAAAACTTATTTGTTATTATCCTGATTTGGACTGATAGCCATATTTGGGCTTCGTGCCAATTACTTGAACCCTTCGAGGATTTTTATCACTATTTCCTCACTGATTTGACGTATTACTTGAACTCAGTCCTGTTGATATCTACTGTTTTACAAACTCAGCCACTTTTACTCAGATTTGAACTTAAATGATATTTCTAAATGATGTTTTGGGCTGAGGACTGCTGTTAATGCCCGAGGGGCTTGTGATGATTTTCGGACTGAGTGAGGCCGAAGGCCATATGTGAGGATATGCTGAGTGATATGAGGCCGAGGGCCTGAGATACATTTATATGCCACGAGGTGGCTTGAGTGATGGGAGGCCGAGTGCCGAGTGATGGGAGGCCGAGTGCCGAGTGATGTGTGGCCGAGTGCCGAGTGATGATGCCACGAGGTGGCTTGATATAGCGCTTGGGCCGTAAGGGGCCCCTCCGGAGTCTGCACACCCACAGTGAGCGCGGGTACCCATTGTTCTAAGTGATTGATACTATCCTGAGAGTGAGCCCGAGGGGCTGATATGAGTGATGGTAAGGTAGCCCGAGGGGCTGATACGAGTGATTGTGAGGTAGCTCGAGGGGTTGGTATTGTTCTGAAATATTGCCCGAGGGGCAAACTTTTATTTTGCTCACCTTGCATATTTCCTTGCCTTTTTACCTGTTATACTGTGGTATTTGTGCCCGAGGGGCGGATTTTCTGTGTTCATCGGCACTAACTGTTTGAAATCATTTCGTAACTGTTGAAAGGATCATTTTCAAAAGAGGTTTAAACTGAGCCAAGATATTTCTAAAGATTTCACAGCTTCACTATTTTCTCAAAGGATTGTACACTGCTTTTATACAGCATGTTGGTTGCTTTACGTGATTTCTTACTGCTCAATTGTTATTTACCTTTATTACTCACTGAGTTGGAGTACTCACTTTACTCCCTGCACCTCGTGTGCAGATGCAGGTATTTACTCACCCGGTAGCGGGTTTTGGCTGATCGGAGGCAGAGTTGTAGGAGTTAACGAGGTGACTGCCAGCGTTCGCAGCACCGCCTTTCTCTCTTTTTGTTCATTACTCCGGTTTTGTATATTTTAGACCTTGTAGTTGTATGTATACTCTAATAGATGCTCGTGACTTGTGACACCCCGGTTTGGGCTTTTTTTCGGATGGTTCTACTTTTATTATCTATGTTTCCGCGAATTTATTGCTATTAAATCATGCTTTAAAATTATTTTATGGTAATTAACTGCTTAAAGAGGTGTGCTGTAATGGTCTGGCTGGACTTGTCTTCACAAGAGGCGCCATCACGACCGGGTTTGAGGTTATGGTCGTGACATAAATGAATATAACCGGCTACTTATGTAAAGAAGTCTATTTTGTACCTCCCATCAGCACAGAGCACAGGGCTCTTAAATGAGTTAAAGTATGAAGCCAAACAAAAAAAATCAAAGTTCAAACTAAACCATGTCCAAGGGGTTAAAGGCTATCCCAGTTTGGTGGATAGTTCAAACTCAATCAATAATAGAGCATTTTGTTCATCCCTTTTTCCCCTTCCTCTCCCCTTGTAATAAAAATAATTTTTAAAAATTGTTAAACAAAACATGTTCAAAAGATAGTGCGGATGCCTAAAGGTCCAATGTAACCTACTTTCATGAAATTTTCTAACAACTTGAATCTTTTTTCCAATTTTTGAAAGTCATTGATTAATTTCTAAAATAAAATACTCACCTAATTCCACTTAAGTATTTCATTTGTTTGGGGTATGGTAACGAAGACAGGAGTGGAAGTTCTTTTGTGGTACTTAATTGAAAGTAGATTTGAATAATTAATTTGAATTGTATTAGTTACACAAGTAGGTCCATAACATAATCGGAAGATAGAATTTTCAGAAATCACTATTGTTTGGTGACTATTAACTTCTTATAGTTATCATATACATAATTAGTTCCTATAGCTACTATTCAGTTGTTACGGTAGTGTATTCATATGTATTCGAGCTGCTGTATTTATGAATACAACAGGAAAAAACACCTAAAATTAGGGTAGTCCAGCTATACGCGCATGTATTCAAATGTATTTGCCCCATGTATTCATGAATACAATAACGACAATCACCTTAAAAATAGGTATGTTCAGCTGTCTAATAACGAAAATAATATCAATTAGCGTGATACACTCCTAATATAACTCAACAAAATTAATTCTTACATGCCTCATTTTCAACCCAATTAATTAGAATAATTTTTAGTGTATTTTACTGTATTTCACTATATTTTAAAATTAAATGTATTCATTGTTTATATTCTGTTCTATTTTAATATTTGTATTCAGTGTAATATTTATATCATGTATTCATGCATGAATACAGGTGTATTCAGCTGTATTAAAATTACAAACCTTCGAAATACATAAATAAAGAAAAAAATAATGTATTTATACAAATATATAATGTATTTGAGTGAATTTATATAGAATACAATGTGTTTGTATCATTGTATGTGACTAAATAGCAAAGAAGGGAAGAAAGTTCGCCGGAGTTGGCGTTTTCCGGCCAAGCAAAATATTGTATATATTGTGTTAAAACTAAAAATGGAGACGAACAAACACCTCGGCCCTCAAATCTTCTCCAGCGTAAAAAATATTGCAGTATCCGTGTTGAGAAATCCAATATCCGGCGTAGAAGAAAGCCACTGTCTATTTCTTTCTAATATTGTAGTATAAATCCATTGCAAATATCCGGCGTAGAAACTAAGCAGTACAAATCCATTGCAATATCTAGCGTATAAACTAAGCAGGTATTCTGCTCGAAAGGAGAGAGAAAGAAGAAAATTTTTATTGGGATTGTGAGAGAGAATCGTGTGTTAATTGAAAGAAAGAGAGAAGGAAAAGAGAGAAAGAAGAAAAATCTTAGAAGAGAATCTTGTGTTGATTGAAAGAAAGAGAGAGGAAAAACATAAATAGCATATTGCATGTCTCAATCGTAGTATATATTATAAATACCTATTTTGCTATAAAATATAAAAGGTAGCTATAAAAAATAATATTTTAAAATAATTTTAGTTTATAATAAATAGGGTGTATACCTTTGCTATAGGAGATTAAATTTTCTATTAATAAAGTATTAAATTAAACATGGAATAAGTTTCTCTTTTACGAAGCACACTTGTTTTGAACGAGGATTTGGACATATAATAACAAAAACTACGATGAAAGGAAAGGAAGCTGAAAAAAAAAGATTTTATCTTTTATTCAGTTGTTCATTTTTATTTACTTTTGACTTTACAGTTCCTTTAAAAAAACAAAAAAAAATATAAAGCACATATTTTACAATTATACTCATAATAATGGTACTTTTTCAAATGTCTTAAAAATTAATTTAAGAAATAAGTAGTTAAACGCTAAGGGTAAAGCAGAAAAAATATCTTTTCTTAATTTGTTAAAATAAAAATATATTTTTAATATAGCAAACAAGTAAAAATGAACGAATGGATTAGGAAGTAATACTTTTTGATTATTTGAGATAAGAATAAAATGATGACAGGAAAGAAAGAAAAAAATAAAATCACCAAATTCAGAAACAAGTGTCTTTGCTTGATTGGTCATTCACTAGTCTCAAATGCATCCTCATCTCTTTTTTGAAGTTCAAGGGAACAGTAACTCCACCTTTATCTTCTCGTGGAGATAAAATTTCCACAAATAGCTTTACATTTATATCATTTCATTTGTTCTATTAACATATTTGTTAGTTTTAAAATTTATATGAAATACTATAATAATAAAATACTCAATGTATTCCCATAGTACTATGGGATTTAAATAAGGTAATGTGTATGCACAACTTATCCTTACCCTATGGAGATAGAGAGATTGTTTTCGATAAATCCTCGACTTAAGAAAAGCATTTCTCGGTAGGTTTGAACAAGAAAAGCAGTTATGAAGAAGTCATAGAGCCCGTTTGGATTAGCTAATTTGAAGTAGCTGATAAGCATTAGGTGCTGAAAAGCACTTTTAAATGTTGAAACTGGTTTAAAAAACAAGCAGTTACGTGTTTGGGTACAAGTGCTCTAATTGATAGTAAGTTGTTGTAGTATTTGATAAAAAAGTGTTGATAAGCATTTTTTCTGTTAAATTGACTTAAATAACCTTAGAACTTTTTACACTTATAAGGGCGTAATTTCTTTAAAATTTTAGATTCCAGATCGATTCAAATATAAAATATTCTATTTGTCATTTTATTTTAAATACAATTGTGCTTGGATAATATAAGTTTTACTATTAACGTAATTTATTTTATGATAAGCATATAATCATAGGTTATAATAATTAATAAATTGACAAAAGTTCTCAATAAAAAATAAACCTAAATAGGACAAGATATTTGAAGAGAAACAAACACTGTCTTCATCGCCACAACACTTAGAAAGCAATACACCAAAAAATTGATATGTCATCATTTATTACATACAGTTCAAAGATTAATACACAATCACATAGATATAAACATGCAAATGAATAGAGAATTTGCTTACCTTATATAGTCAACGAGAATTGCAGAATTGAAGAGGCGGCGGCGGGGGAGGGGGGGGATTAGGTTGAAAAAATACTTGAGACAGTGAGTATCAATGTAGGAGTTTTGTTCTAAAACGGAATATTTTAAGGATAAAATAATAAAAATCTTGTTCAAACTTAAAGTGCTTATAAGCTAACAATTCATAAGTTGGGGGTGACCAGCTTATGACTTTTGGCTTATTTTTTACTTATAAGTACTTGCGCTTATAAGCACTTTTAACTTCACCAAACTCATAGATAAGTCAGTGCTTATAAGCTAGTTTGACCAGTTTATAAGCTTAGCCAAACACACTCATATTAAAAATAGTGAAGACAGGAACATTAATAACAACAAAATAACAAAGCAGTAAGAAAACTATACAATCATACTCCTAAACTATAAAAGAGAAGGAGAAAGTGGCATCGGCCCATGATTTAAGCACAGTGGGAGTACCCAAAGAGGAAAAAAGAATGGTTTTTACCTAGTTATACTGTAACAGAAACATATTTACCACCTTTATTTAGATTCCTTATTAATTACTTTATATATCTAAATTTACAAGTTATATACAAAACCTTAAGAAAGAAAAAAATTAAGATCCCTTCATTTTAGCCCATTTCCAAAAATCCTCCCATACATTTAAGATACTGTTTCTATTTTCTCTCTTTCCTAATAATCACCCAAAATCTCTTTTTTATTTTTATATCACCCAAATTTCCGATTCGTTTCCTTTTCCAAAGATTTTCAAACCCAATTTTTCTCTTTTTAAAATTTTACTATTCACCCGAAATCTCTATTTCTTATTCATACACTGTAGACGAAATTCAGAATATTACTCTAGAATTAAGCCGTGGGTAAGTTTTGAATCTTGTTTTCTTTCTTTCTATAATCTTTATTGTATGTGACTTATATATGATACATCTATACCAAAAGCAATACTCGATACAATACTAATACAGTTATAATACGATTATATTAGATTTTTAGTGTAGAGTTGTGATTGAAACTTGAAGAAGATGAAGATCATAATTGTATCACAATTTTTCAGAAATGTATCGTGATTGTATTATAATTGTATATGTATCATAGTTGCTGCAGGAATTGTATTACAAATGTATGGTAATCGTATATTCATTGTATATTATTACGAGCAGTTGTTAGTTCATGACGAATTTCACAATTTGTATACAAATATATGATAATTGTATATTAATTTATTAATATTGTATCAGGTATTATTTTGGGTATTAATGTACCAAATACAAGTTAGATACAATTGGATTATAAATATGATACAATAATGTTTTAGGATTGATGTATCTGATAGAATTCAAATACAAGTATGATATAGTTATCATACAATTTCTGAATATTTCTTAAATTTTTAATAATATAAAGTTGTCAGCAATGGTGGGAAGAGAGAAGATGGAGATTCTTGGTGTAGATTAAGGGATTTTTAATGTAAAAAAAAAAAAAAGGAGAGAGAAGAGGAAAGGGAAAAAAAGGAAAGGATGTAATTGAATCCCTTATTTGAAGGCACTAATGATGGGATGAGAGCCTTTTAAGGAGCAATCTATACAATTTGTAAGAAAAACCTAGATATTTATTAAAAACTGAGCAACTTAAGTGGCTGAACAATGGTGTTCAAGCTTACTCATTGATAACACAAATGAGGCACCTTGCGGAAGGGAGCTCTGCTCTGTAACACATGATGAAAACAGAGGACATAACAAAAAGAAGCTCAAGCTATACATAAAAGTACGATTTAACAATTGATGAACCTACAAATCAGAATCAACTCAAGCGAGAATGAAACAAAAGAAAACCATTACTATTTAAGGCAATTACTCAACCTGAAACATCCAATTCCATTCTCTCTTATGACTATTTCTCCATTTTTATGCGGCTCATGAAAACACTTGTCAGAACTGTTTAAAGATGCTTTCCAGCGCCTGCAAAAATGATAGGAGGAGTTCACTAAGTAAGAAATACTTACCAGAAGAAGAAAGGAAATACAAAAAGACACATAACGAGCAAAATTTATTGAGCTTATTTTCAAACACATGAATAGTGTAACCATATTTTAATACTATTAGGTCACCTAAAAAAATGTGAGATTGGAAGCCTACAAGCATGCTATAACAGATTAAAACGCAGTGTTGGTATATGAATTCTTTAAGTTCACAGTATAATTGATTACCTCTTCCATTCCAAAACTTACTACTTCCTCCTGCAGCACAGCAATATCCCGGACACTAAACTTGTTGAGAAGGGCAATGCTAGAAATGGTGGACATGGGCTTAACCACTAAGTCATCCGTCACCATATATGTCATTACATCCTTCACAAAACCCCGAGTAGCTGCCTCAGTTTCCTTTGAATCCGGCGGAGCAACATACGTCAACTTTCTTGACATACTATATCGACAAGCAGGACATAGAGCACTAGGGTCATCAGAAACATTGAAGTGGCCACTATTGTTGGAACAGCAATAGAAACTCCTCTCAGGTGTCGCAACGTCATTAAGCAATAGAAAAGGAACTGAAGTGATATTCCCAACTGAACACTTGGGTTTTAAAAGGATATCCTTGCATTGGTTGGACTGAATGTACTTGTTATTAAGATTTTCGACCCTTTCGTAGAGGTTAGGCAAGCATCCACATTTCATTTCTTTCTGCTTAAGAAGCCTAGTGACAGTTCCCACTGGCAAGGAGAGAATGTGAAAGAGGAAATCAACACAATCCTTTTCAGCCTCAGCAAATAGGACTTTGCGAGCCATGGTGTCAATCAACACAATCCTTTTCAGCCTCAGCAAATAGGACTTTGCGAGCCGTGGTGTCAATCAAAAGCTTCATGCTCAATTTAGTTTCTTCAGAAGTAGTCATTTTGTTTGGCTGATAACTGCTGCAAGTTTTATTTCAAAACCCTCAGGCAAATCTCATATGTTATATTATATTAAAGCACAAACACACTGAAGAAAGAAAGCTAAAACATAAGGAACAAGTTAAGCCTATGTAATGGGACTTCCTTAACTTTCTTTGCAATCCTTTTATTAAGATAAAATCACGGCATGTAGATAATTAAAATTGCAGCAACTATATAATCTATAATTGGAATACAAATTGTAGTTACAAGAGGCAAGAACTAGGATAGGGCCTACATTATCTTAGGAGGTTTGGAATATCTTTCAGATTGAATTTGGATAGGTGTGATCTAATACACTAAAATATTTGCACTTGCTTCATCATCAAATTATTTTTGACACAGTAGTGAAACAGTCACCAATTGCATGTACGCAAACTCATAAACTAATCAAGATTCTCTTCTTTAATTAATCTCAAAAAATGGAGAAATCAAAGAGCTTGCAATCCAATGCACACACCTTATATAAATAGCCAGAACTTAAAACGTGAAGAATCTGAGAGTGTATTGCAATATATAATAGGATGATTATCCCAAAGCACAAGCATCAGAAGTCTAATTCAGACCTTACTATCACGTGAATGGCGGCCAATTTTTTATTCTACTGAGCCAACTTAACTTTACTTTATAATATCCCAAAATTCTGAACCTGAGAAGCTAGAATAAGCGTAATCATAGAAACTTTTAAAATCAGTTTATACCAATTCTACATATGAAAAACTTACTTGCAAGTATGGAGAGAGATCATGAACAGCAAACCCTACATTCTCGGCTAAAGACGAAAGTGAGAGTAAAGTGGCTATTCGTTTGTGTGAAAAAGTGAGAGTAACTGTACGAAGGAATATATATAATTTTTTCCTGCAATAAATAATTCAATAATACTAGAAAAATTAAAATGATGAGTGGGCCTATGGCACAACCCACTAATGAGTAAAAATAGCACGGGCTAGTCAGTTTTCGGACGGGTCATTCAAAAATATTTCGCGTTTGCAACACGGAAAGTTCCAGCATAATATTCTGGAGATCGGTGCATCTGTGTATGAACTTCCAGCAGGAAGATTGGAGCACCGGTGCTCCATTCTCCAGTATATTATGCTGGACCGGTATATTATACTGGAACTCCAGTATATTATATTGGAGTTCCAGTATATTATATTGGAACTCTAGTATATTATACTGGAGTATTTTTCCAGATTTCGAACAGTGTTTTCGTTCTAATTTATCTTTATATGAAAAGTGGTTAAATTTCGATTACTTTGGCTATTTTTGAATGACCACTTGTAAATCTGGCTATTTTTGAATTTCTCCCTCCCTACTAATGATGGATCAGCAGCATTCACAAGTCCTTAGATATTGTTTATGTTCTTGACTTTGTTGCGAAAATAGGTTTTTCTCACTAAAAATACCAACTTTCTTCACTATTCGAACCTTAAAACTATTGTTTGGGGTGAAAATTAAAATTTAATGATTGATTACTGTCAAAATCGATAATTTGGGCTGCTTGTATCTATTCTTGTTTGGGACTTGTCCAGCCGAACTATACCTAAATCTTATTGCTACCTGTATCTACTTGCTACTAATTGTGCAAGATGTATTCTACAGAGGGATGATAAAACCAAGCATTGCTTGCAAGTTAAGAAAGATTGAGTTTTTATCCCTTATCTAAATCTATGTCTGTTTAGAAGAATAATTCTATAGGTAATAACAGAGGTATCTGTTTAGTCCGTAGTTGGACTGATATTTGGAACACATGACCAAGGAATCGATGGTTGTTTTTTTAATTTTTAATAGTTTGAGTCTTGTACATAAATAATACTTGGTGAATAAAATTCTTTTAGACACTAAAATAAAACTATGCTTAAATTTAGTCCAAACACTGATATTTTTAATGATTTGATTTAAATATCTAAAAAATTTAATTACTTCATTATCCATTTATTCCTTTTTATCAAACACAAAGCGATAACATATAAACAACGAAAAGTTAAATTAAGCGGAAGAAAATAATGAAATATCTGGAATCTATGTCTATTACAATTACTCAAGCCTTAACCACCCAAAACCTGGTGTCACAGTGTCACAAACAGTCTAAGATTCATTACACACAAAGTCTGAAGAAATAATAGTACACCGTTTCTGAAATAAGGAAAATGAAACAGGGAATAGAAGATAGAGGAGAAGCCAGGGCCTGCGGACGCCTGCAGGTCTACCTCGGGTCGCTTGACGATCAAGAATCAGAAATCTCATTGCGGTCCGAAGTCCACAACGCAGGGGTCTGCAAAAAAGAGTGCAGAGTGTAGTATCAGCACAACCGACCCCATGTGCTGGTAAGTGCCTAGCCTCAAGAGTGCAGAGTGTAGTATCACCATGCCTATACGTCGTACTCCATAATTAACACGTAGCAAATAGACACAACTCCTAATCCCTCAAGCTAAGGTTAGACCTAACACTTACCTCGATGCCGCGAACACAATTCACAATTCAATTACAGCTTTACCCCTTGATTCCACCACCAATTTGCTCGTACCTAGTCACAAGTTACTTAATTACATCAATAAACGCTAAATGAATCAACCCCAATGCATGAAAATGAGTTTTTTAAAGTTTTACCCAAAAAGTCAAAAATCGCCCCCGGGCCCACATGGTCAAAACCCGAGATCGAACCAAAACACGATCACCCATTCCCCGACGAACTCAAATATATAATTTGTTTTGAAATCGGACCTCAAATCGAGGTCTAAATCCCCAATTTTTGAAAAACCTAGGTTCTACCCAAAACACCTAATTTCCCCCATGAAAATCATTGATTTGAAGTTGAAATCATGTTAGAAGATGTTAAGAATTGAAGGAAGTTAGTTAAAATCGACTTACAATTGATTTGGAGAAGAAGAAATCCTTGAAAAATCNTTATTATATTTTTTTATTTGAACTATGTAAAAATCTTAATATATAGAATTATATGACGTGTAACATATTTATTAAATCAAAACTAACGTGAGTATTTGCCATTCAAAGCAAAGCTAAACTTCCATTGTGATATCCTTTCATTGTGATATTACCATTGTTTCAGCTATTGTTTCTCTTTTATTATAATTTAAGGGTCTAAAAAAATAACTTTATCAATTAAAATTTGAATATTATAATAAAATAACAATGTGACCTTTATTTTATATGACCATTCGGTTAAAATTTTCGTATGATAACCTACATATGAAGTCTTTTTTGTTTTGTTTTTCTTTTTATAATCATTCTAATAAATGATAACTTCCTATATTTACGTTATTTTTTATAAAGTATTAACTCTAATATTAGAGTATTTTTTAAGATTTAATATTATTATTTATTTATCGAGCTAACAAGCTAAAAAGGATCAATGTTCATCATATTTAAGAACTTATACTTTTTATTTTATATTATTCAATAATTCACTTTATCTAATATTTTTTTGTATTTTTAAAAAAATATATATATTTATTGATATAGGGTACACGCGCAAAGCGCGTACCCTAATGCTAGTTTAATAAATAGGCCGAGGGCAAATAACACAAAGTCATGCTAATATGATAGAAAAACTCTTGACAAGCAATAAGTGTGTATAGGGGGGGGGGGGGGA
>NC_031993.1:27496594-27599753 GCF_001879085.1 Nicotiana attenuata
GGGGGGGGGGGGGTATTTTTTAAATATATTAAAAATACAAACAATATTTAAAGACCAGCCCCGTATAGGACTCTCCTGTCAATCACCCAACAACATTTGAAATTTGACTTGGGCAGGTCAAATTAGGCCTCATGACTACTAACACATGATTGTTCAATGTGGGGTGATTTGCACAAATATGATACTTTTGTGCAGGTATTTAGATTTCGGCTTACACAAACTCTACCGCATTATCATTATATCTATCTTTTCTTATTTAAAAGACACAAAGGGAAAAAAAATTATATTTGAAAATGGTAAAGTGCAAATCATAATAAATCGGAGGGATAACTCGCAAACTTTACAAGATTATCATAATTTTAAAGATATCTCTTTTATGATTTCAAAGCTATAACAAAAAAATACATTGCAAAAGGATGGTATGCAAGTCATGATATTTTCACTAGGACATCATGTTATATTCAACCAAACTTAGATATTCTACCGACTGACATGAATTGCTTTTAGATGGTTCACAAATCCTATTGGATTGCATCACTTTGTGTTCTCTGCACTTTGACTTATCTTGTTAAATTTACTCCGCGCATGATCTCAAATTTGAAACAAAATCTCCAAGCACCAATAATTCCCAATCATCAATTTAGTAAAAAGAATACCAAATCAAGAAAATTTACTTTGTATTCTTTAAAACATTTTTTTTAATGAAATATTTGTATTTATATTCATAAAATACAAGATATATATGATGTACAAATAAAATATAAGTGCTATAATATATCGTACATAAATATAATAAGTGGTATAATATATCCTACATAAATATAAAAGACAAAATTACATAATAATGCACTCCATAAGTTGACCTTGCATTATTTTAGCCCACTTACAAGTTTGCAAATGTGTAGCCAAACATCAATAAGCTTAGATCTGAATTTTTTTAGCCCACTCAGAGATGCCTTCCGATAAAACTTTTCAGAACTCAAAAGCATCCTACACAATACAATCTGGGTGTGTGGGGAGGAAAAGGGCGGATTCAACAAACCCTTCCATACACAGATCAAAAACATTTAATGGAGGTTATGAACATCCTGATAGCTTTCTCAGCTTACCTTCTTCACCTATTAAAATCTCCATTCTTAGCTAAGATATAAAGGTCATTGCCTCATCCTTAATATGTCTTTTCTTTCTCCAAGGCAAAAAAAAATTCAACACTGTCTTCCTTCACTGCTAGAAATACGATCCAAACTTAAAAGGGATACCCTGTCCAAATAAGGTCGTCCAACTTATACTAAGATCTGCATTAATCCAATAGCATTGCATTAAAGTCTAGATGCTCATCCATATGGAAGCAATATGCTCATTCAGTGTCAAAGCACTCCTGAATAGAATAGCAATAATTATTGCAGAGAGCGGTTTCTCGCATCAGATTTTAACCTATAAGATAAAAGGACATTACACATTATGGTCAGAAGTCAGAAAACAGCTCAAACAACAAAAATGAATCAAGACAACTACATCAAATACAATTGAGAAAATCCACAGTACTGCTCTGCATTCTGCACAACTACATCAGTATACTTTGCAAAGAGAAACAGATTCACTTATACAAGGCTGATACATTATTTACAGGATCCAAATATCAAAAATTGCAAGTGAAAATCGTACAAAAAATTTATCAGAAATGCTTATACACTTTTATACAATATTATATACTTTTATACAAAGAGGTATATTATATATATAGTTGTATAAAAGTGTATAAAAATGAAGAGGAGGAGGAAGAGGAATAAGAAATGTATCAGCCTTGTATAAAATAATGTATAAGAGATGTTTATACACTATTATATCTTACTTATACAATATTATACACCATTATATACTATTATACAAATGAATCATATTAATGGAGCTTCACTGATTCTTCTTCTTCTTTGGGCATCTTCTGAAATTCAACTCAAATCTACCTCAAATCTGCTCCAAATCACTTCAAATTTGAGATTTGAACTCCCCTTGACGATCCCAATCAATTGGGCCAACACCCAATCCAAACAACTAACAAAATCGAAAAATCCAATTTTGAAATTGAAGCTTCGAAGGACCTTTAATGGTGACTCCAAAATAGTAATTCTCTTAAGTAGTATTTTTTCTTCTCATCTTAATAGTGATTATCAACTTTGAATATGGAAGAAAAATTGAAGAATATATGTAATGGTAGAGAAACTTTGGGGTGCAAAGTCGTGAAAGAGGAAGAAGAAGAACGAAGAAAAGAAAAAAATAGGGTGGGCTAACTGGTGAAATTTTTTTCCAAATTATATACAACCTGGGCTATATCAGGTAAGGGCTTCAAATGTGGACTATTTTTTGATGGACTGTTGGGCCAAGTGACAAGGAGCGTAATTTCCCCAATATAAAATATACATCGAATGATTACACTTGTAAATAGTATATTGCTGATAATATACCTCATTGATTTATAAGATTATACAATATTATTAATTATATATTATTTACACTGTACAATCAACGCCCTATATCTTTTTATTAGTACATCATACGTATATATAAGTGGTGTTTGACTCAAAAGATATAAAAATCTTTTTGAACAAATCAATCAAAGATGAAGGGGCAGCCAAATATAATCAATTCCAGATCGAAACGTTAATGATAACAATAATATGCGAGATGAAAGAGGCATGATGGATCTTATTAAGATTGAATATTGTCTTTCTCATTAATTGATGAGAAAGTAGATTTACATGTATTCTTTGGGATCTTTTCCCCATTTTCTAAGATACAAGGAAGGAGCTTTTGGTTCCCCTTTATCTCGGAGAATCGAGAGCCCCCTAGTTGAGAGCTTTTCTTGACCATATATAGTCAAAGTCACCTTACCTGTTGCTTGACTCGATGCTTTCTCGTCACTGATGTATCCTAGTCGTGACTTTAGGTGTTGCCTTTTCCGATTTGACGGGTGTCTCAAAGGATAAATGGAGTGGGCTCTGTTAATTTTCACCGCTTGGTTACCGGAGCGGGGTGTCGGGAAAATTGGTCGTGATGGTCAGATTTTGACCAATACAGTTAGTCCCTATGTCTGTCGGGGTCATCCTATGTCGGACTCGGTAGACGGATCATGTTCGTTACGAGGTCGAGAGGAATCTGACCTACAACTTTTCATTCCCTAGTCGCATTCTGTAGGCTTAAGGCGGAATGACGCTGTCTCTTCAATCCTCGTGGACCATTGCGACTGTTTCGGAATCGAGACGTCAGTTGGTGCTGAAGCGCTGATTTGTGGTTATCACCATTATGACACATGTTTATGGGGGATTGAAATGTTTCGTGCCCTACCAGACCCGAATGGCGATTCTTGGTTTTCGTGCTCGGGGAATTTATGTCTCTTATAAATAGAAGAAACTTGTCATTTGATGGATTCACTTCATCTTTCGCTTGAGAGAATTCTTCAAACATAGCTTTCACTGATATTTCGAATTTCTGCTCATCTTCTTGGGTTCAAGCGTCGGAGCAGAGCCGGAACCTGTCCCTTCTGTCGTAAAGGAGAGGGGGAGTGTAGAGCTGAAAGAAAGGTGGGCAATCCCCGATTGTTGATTCACCTCAATATTGATCTATAATATACCATCGATAACTTGAAACTTCTTACGTAATACCTTGCCACTAGGGCTTACATTGCATCGAGGAATATTTGAAGTGATTTTTCTGATCCACTTAGCGGCTATACTGTACTTCAATAAGAGTATTTTATAGTATCCCAATGTGATTCATTTACGTGGGTATTTTAATCTCGTATAATTCATGAAATCCTCTTCAAATTATTACTCAATCGCCAGTCCAAACGTCATCCTTTATCTATCACAAATTCACCTTTATTCTACTACCGGGGCAGCATTCCATCTCTTCTAAATGCTACTAGTCTCAGACTCCTTTGAGTTCATTCGGCTATACTGAGCTTTCTACAACTTAGAGAAACCATCAGCTCTCTTGTTTACACGGGATTAATCCTGAGGACTTATCCATTCTCGTCACCTTCTCACTTGCCCTTTCTTATCCTTACTCATGTCCTCCTAAAACCTTGTCGCTTTTCCATACTTTAGCTTGCAACCTATACATATCTATTTATACTACTCGCAACTTTCCTTCAACTTGCTTGCACCATGAATTTCCTTATGTTATTCTGGAACATCAAGCGAGACACTGCACCGTGTCTGACTCTTCTTTATTCTCTTAACTAGACCTCTAGATACTTAGAAACTATGGGCTGGAAGGTATGTCACTAATGACACTGTTGTTATTCCTGGATACTGAATCCCGATTCTTCTAGCCCTCTATCTGAAGTATGGACTATTCACGATCTTCTGCCTTTGAGTATCTTGTACGTTGTTCACCTTTACCTTGCTTATCTTAAAATCTCGCATCGTATCTTCCATCTCTTTCATGACCTTCCTTCCACCTAGGTGTAATTCATGTCCATAACTTTTAGCTCTATTATAATACTTGCACCTCTGGTGCATACAAAATCCGGGGAGCTTTGTACTGACTTCTATGAGGTTGGGACACGTCTAACTGGATTTATCGTAGAGCCGTTATAAAATATGGCTACTGTACTATTTCTCTTGTACCTATGACATTAAGAGTGATTCTACAATGTTCTCAGTCATGATGTATGTAACTTTCTGGGTCCAATAAGCAGACTCCTAATTTACTTAGTTGATGTAACTCTTTAGTTTCCTCCTTCTTCTGATTAACCTTTATGTATGCTTAAGCTATCTCCTGATCTGCGGCTCATGGAATTTAGTTATTATTTAGACTTTCATGGATGCTATGGAAAACCATGATACAATCTTGTAATGATTCAACCCTTTGTCTATGACCTGGACCCAATTCCTTCTTTAACTCATACCGGAGTCTTTTACGGCCGATCATTAATTGAATAATTCCTTTCGTTCCATTTCAACTTCCTTCAAATGTAAGCAATTGCTTTTTCTGGTTTTTTTTCCTCCTTGTTGCGTGCATACTTAGCTTAACTGAGTCCTTATGCATGCCAAAATTTTTGTGCTACTCGTATGGTCTCGAATATTACTTTTGGTTTTACTCCCCGCTCATTAGCCATGGTAGATGCCACTTTCTTTTGGAGTGCATACAATTTTGTAGTGAGACTGTTGTTACACAATCATTTTCTCCTTAGGTTACTGAGCTTAGGTTGAAGTCTTCTTCCTTACTTGCTCAACTAGTCTTTCATTGTAGTATTTAGGGAGGATCCTCTGACTCTTATAAAGCTGTGAGCTTATTACATTGTATACTCGACAGTCCTTTTGATGTCCTCCATTGCCTATAATTATCCGTAGTTACTTACTTCCACCCCCTTGTGCTTGTAGAGTTACTTCTGAACTTGATATTTTGACTGACTTCCCAGTGGCACTTTCTTTTATCTCCGTAACACTCATATGGTACCTTTAACTACCCCAACTCCTATTTAAATATTTCTCAATGATCACGATGTCATCACTGCGATGCTGAATTCACTATATTGGAGTTTACTATGTTTGTCTTACACGATTTGCTTGACTCGTCTGTAACCTCCTGTTTAGCCACAACTTGGCTCTTCCTGATCAATTACTAACTACTCGTTGGCCCATTCTTATCTCAATATTATGCGTAATCTTTCTTGGGTTATTTCCTTTGTCTTAACTTAAGTCTCGTACTGGCTCTTTATTTATTAATAATAGCTCGATTAGAAGCCCTTACTTCCTCTCCTTGACGTCGTGCTTGCACTGGGATCATAGCATATCTGTAGGATTTGGATAAGTGCCATCTCATTCCTTTTTTTATTTTTATCGCATTCTTCCTTTACCATCCCATAGTCACCAGAACCACTTAATTCTGACTTAATGCCACATCACTCCATATTTTCCCCTTTAGGGGAGTACTAAGAGCTGAAGCCACGAGGATCTACCTATGGATGTTTTACCCTCTTTATTTTTAGCGTCGTTTCACAACATCAATGACCCTTGCTCGCCTTGCGGGAATCCTTCCGTTACCAAGGATAATAAAATTCCTTACTCGCGATGGTGACACTTAGTGTAACTGGCACATACAGTCCCTTAAGCTTAACTTTGCTCATATTGCTTGTTTTAGGGAAGCGTCTCCCTGAATGACCATTTTCTAAATTCATCATGGATCTTCTTCTGTTGTCCATTCTATTATTGCCGGAATGTAGTCTGAAATTCTCATGGTGCTGACTATTACCAAATCACTCAGTTCCTAATTCATGTTTAGTTTATCTTGTTCACTAGCCCATACCGATTTATGTTATCCCGGGGTCCAACTTTTCCTTCCGGTAGTTGCGTTGGAGTCACAAACTTATTTTTCGAAGTGAGGATATGAATTTATGGCCTATACTCATTTGTTGTCTCAAGGCCTGTCACCTCTCGTTTTTCCCTTTACTTGACTACAGACTCTATAATACTATCATTTTTTTGATCTACTGTTGTCATCCATGTACTTTACTCACACTGCTTCATTAACTCTCTTTTTATTTTTCTGCTAACAATTCTGTCTATCACTTTATTCTAAAAACTCGACCAAAACATTCTTTTGATTTTATCCCCTCATGCTCCATCACTGGCTCCTGGAATCGCCAAGCATTCTCGCTCTATTAGGGACGGGAGCCATACTAAGGTAATATTTATCCCTTCAAGGCTTCCAGTGCCTACCTTTGTAGTACTCATATCTAGTTGTACTATTTTAGAGTGCACCATCTGGTGTCTCATAAAGAGATCTATTAGCACATTTGCAATATCCTTGGAGATGTCAACTGACGCAAACAATCCATTCATCATTTTGGGTTACTCTAACTCAACACTTCCACAGCTATATCTCTTATCAATCGTCTTTCTGAATGTAGGCATCGTCTTATTACGAATAATAGAAGTTCGAAATTTGAATTTTTATAAGTGAACTCTACCACACGATCTAGAGTAAGAAGAAAGAGTGATCAGTCCTAAATTCCCTGTAGCCTCCTGCTTATAAGTGTGGTGAACAACACACCCATAAACAAGACTCTACTAGATACGGCTTGTAGATTCCCTACGACACAACTGCTCTGATACCACTTCTGTCACGCCCCAAAACTGGGGGGCGAGATCGGCACCCGGTGCCTCACTTATCCTTGCGTACCAACTTGCGACTAAGGAACTCTGAATATGTAATGTCCTACTTTGGCCATGGGCCACATTTCAAGACATCTGCGAATGCTGACTAAATATCAATATAAACTGGGCCGACAAGGCTGTCATAATTATTGCAGTTGACAAACCAACCAAATATACATACAAGGTCTACAAGCCTCTACTGGTGGATATGTAGTGATCGGAACAGCTCCCTGACCTACTCGTATATACATATATATACATAAGATATACATAAAGCTCTAGACCCGGCGACTCCGAAAGGCATGGAGCTTACCGATCAAGCTGAACTCGGGCAATACTTAATGAGGAGGTCTACCCGTCTATCTATCTGAACCTACACGCATGAAATGCAGCGCCCCCAGAAAAGGGACGTCAGTACGAAATAATGTACCGAGTATGTAAGGCAGTATACTGAAAGCTGAAACTGAACTGATAATATAATAACTGCAAGTAGCTAGAAGTCAAAGATAATCTGAAGATATGCTTACCTGCTGATATGACTCAACTCTCTAAATATAGTAAGTAAAATAGCTGTCCGGCCCTATAAGGCTCGATATATATATATATATATATATATAACTGCTCTGCCATAGTAGGCTCGCTCATAGACTCTTGGCCATACTAGGCTCTGTATCTCGACCATCTGGTCTCGCTCATAGGCGCTCGGCCATAGTAGGCTCGGTATATAACATACCATCTGATCAGAGGTTGCCCAATAGGGGCCTGCCTACCGATTATAGCTCGATGGTAATGAAAATACTTTTAATACTGTATATATAAACTCTCTACCCTCTTGACTGGAAGAGGAAAATACTCAATTGAATATGAAATCCCGATAAAGAGAATATTGTAACTTACAAAACTAGGAAAATATACGTAACTTGCGAGACTAGCAAAATATACGTAAATTCCAGGATATGGATTTTTCTTTATTCCTCGTTATCAAACTTGTGTAATGACGAGATCATGCCAAAATGAAGGAAAAGCTTAGCCTTAACATACCTGAACCGATTTCCTTGACAATCCTAACACCCGTTGATTGCGACAACACGTAACGGCGGATCGAAGTAGAAGAAAATTCGTACGTTGTTCTTGAGAAAGATTGTACCGTGCTCTCTTAGAATTGCAAATCCCGTTGATATTACGCAGTGTAACTTTGTATGAAAATTTACCCAAAATCCGTCACTTTCCTTAGTTTTAATTCACGTTACTTGTGAATTAGACTTGAAGATTTGTGAATGGATCATATCTTGTAGGAAATTGCACGGTATCTTTCTTTGTGAAATGATCATATCTTGTATGAAAATGCACTGTATCTTTCTTTGTGAAATGATCCTACCTTTTATGAAATTAGTTGGGTTTAAGAAGTCTTACCTTAGTGGGTGTGGCCCCACTAGGGATGACTTAGCAAAGAATCTCTCCAAAGTTTGCCACCTTTTTGTGTGAGTTAATACTCATCATCAAGGCCCCTTTGGGCAGCCACGTTAGGGGGGTGAGAAATTTAATCTTATCCTATAGTTAATTAATTAATTAGGTAATGTCCCGCTACCCGGTAATTAACTAATTACCCACATAATTAAGAATTATCTCGAATTACTTAAAATACCACTCACTTTTAACATACCTCATATACTTCACTATCATGGTCATGTGGTACCATGTATGGTACTAGTCCATAAATACCGGTATTATAGTTCGGCCGTATTTTATCCCAAATTGACAAACTTTGAAGAAACTTATTTGTTCGATATGCTTGCCTCTCACCTTTACGAATTTACTTATCTCTTGTTTGAAATAGCATAATACTTATAATTCCAAAATAGTCTCATTTCCGAGCTTTCAACAATTTATTTATGGCGTACTTTCACGTACGAAAATTGGCTTTCAACACCTAAGCCAATTTATGTAAGAACTTAGGGAACCTCACTTAAAAGCTACATTCCACTTGTTAAGATATCTGAAAGGGTGATCCCATGTTAGGTATCTTCATGTCAATATATGAGGATTGTACAGTAAGGGTATTCTGTGATTCTGATTGGGCTGCATGCCCAGATTCAAGAAGGTCAGTGAGTGGCTATTTGGTATTATTAGGAAACAGTCCTACCAGTTGGAAGTCAAAGAAGCAGGAGACCATATCTTTATCCTCAGCAGAAGCTGAGTAGATCACTCAGGAAGGTAATAGGAGAGTTGGTTTGGTTATGCAGATTATTGGATGAGCTTAATGTGCCATATCCCAGGCCTGTTTCGGTACATTGTGAAAGCCAATCAGCCCTCCACATTGCTAGAAATCATGTGTTTCATGAGAGGACTAAGCATATCGAAGTTAATTGCCATTTTATGTGTGACAAACTACACGAAGGCCGCTCAAATCTCTGCACCATGTCACTACAAATGAGCAGCTAGAAGACATCCTCACCAAATCCCTTACTAGAGTGAAGCATTATGTTGTATTAGGCAAGTTGGCAGTGTTGTCGGCACTTCCAACTTGAGGAGGGGTATTGAGATTAAATATTTATCCTGTATTTCTTCTCTTTTCAGTATGTGCTGAGTCAACAATTAGTAGTTAGTTAGTGGTTAGTATTTGACATCTGTAGTTACATTAGATTAGATATTTTTTACATTTCCGTTGCTAGTTGTATATAAGGGGACCCACACACAATTAATCAGATTGAGATCTTTCTTCTGCACTCACGTGTTCTGTGGTTTCTCTTCTCTGTTCTTGCTTCTTTCCAGAAGCTTCCGACCTCCATTGTAGCTCAGTTCGAACTAAGTTTGATATTTTGCATCCCAGGCTTCAACTTCAAAGTTCGTGCCTTTCCTTTTAAATGACACTTTATATGCCTTCTTCCCCACGCTGTTAGCCTATTCTAGGGTTACTTCTTTTTTCCCCTTCCTTTTCTGGTTCAGTTTGTATACAAGTATGTGGATAGTTATCCATTTATACTTGTGTATCCAAGTAATTATTTACAAGTTTTTCGTCGGTGTTACTATGACGATCCACCGACCATTTGCGCGTTTCTACCCCCGAATTAAAGCTCCCAAATAACCTTTCACAATAATTGATTGGCTGTACAGTCCGGAGTTGGAGGCCCTGAATTGTGTGGTGTTAGTATAATATTTGTAATGTAAACATGATATTTAATTAATATATGTATTAAGGAGCATATTAAGTGCTTATAAATTGACAAAATAAAACAGAAATTGATTGTCTACAGCCATCGTTTGGGCCAGTTTCATTTCTTCTGAACGAGTTTTGATAATCGTTTTATCCACTTACGACTCACCAGAGTTCCTCTAATTTTCCCTTCTACTCATTTTTCTAATGCCCTTATCTATCTATCTATATCTATACTATATTAAAAGTGGAAAGACCCTAAGTCAGAAGTTAAATTACAAAAATATTCTCATAAAATAGAAAATAAATAAATAAATTTAATTACCACGTTTTGACTTTAAAAATTAGTAATTTATGAAATCACAACTCTAAGTAAAATACACTTCTTCCCAAATAAGTTGCTTAAAATTAATATTTGTATATTTTAAAATTTAAAAAAATAGTTAAATTATGAAAGGAGACAATTATAAGGACGAAGAAACTTTTCAAATTACTCAATTAAAGTGCTATTAGTAATAAATCTATAGACATGACAAAGGAACGAAGGGAAAAAACAGATAGAAAAGATAAGAAAAGTAGGCGCGCCACCATCAATATAAATGGAGAATTCATTCTTTTGATTTTTGTTTTTATGCTTCGAATAAAACAAGTCATACAATATTTTTTTTGGCGAGCCTATTTGCCCTTCTTAAAATTTAATTATCCTACTTACTTTTAAAAAAATAATATAGTAATAATAATATTTGAATGAAAATTAGAAGAAGGAAATCATGTGTTTCATGAGAGGACTAATCAAAATACGGGCTCGATACCCAGTGGCGGATCTACTCTACGAGTTATGGGTGCTTGATACTATTACTTGTATATATAAACTAGTAAATTCATATAAATACATTAGCTGAGCACCCAGTCTCAATAGCAATTTTTAGATTAAAAATAGTTGAGCTCCCACGCTTTGAGAATTCTGGATCCGCCACTGACTTTCAGTCTTGTAATATATAGTATCTGTCCTCAAGCATCTTGGTATCGAGTGAAAGCAGTTAGCATAGTGAAAGGGAATCTCAAAATAAGATTTAGCAATGGATAACTAAACCTACAAACAAAAGGAAGCCACTAAAAGGACAATTATAAACTGAAACATCCAATTTTATTATGTGTTGTAGCTAATTCTCTGCTTCACACGGCTCATGGAAGCACTTGTGGGAACTGTGCTCATGTAAACACTTTTGAGAACTGTTTTCGACTCAAAAGATGCCTTCAGCAACATCAGGGCCTGCAAAATGATAGGAGTTTACTAAGCACAAAGTAAAAGTTCACCAAACAGAAAAGGCTACAAGAAAAGAAGAAGAGATATTTAACTTAATTGATTACCTCTTCCATTCCTAAATTTACTACTTTCTCCTCTAGTACACCAACATCCTTGACATTAAACTTGTTTAGAAGGGCAATGCTAGAAATGGCGGACATAGGCTTAACCACTAAGTCATCCATAACAATGTATGTCACCATCTCCTTCACAAACCCCCCTGTAGCTGTGGCAGCTTCCTTCACTCCCCGTGGAGCAACATACGTTAACCTTCTTGTCATCGTACACCTCCCACAATCTGGACAGACAGCACTAGGGTCATCAGAAACTTTTGCGTGATGCAAAGAGTAGCTACATCCATAAAAATTCCGTTTACTCGGAACATCATTAAGCAATAGAAAAGGTACTGAAGAGATAGTCCCAACTGAAGACTTGGGTTTTAAAAGGATATCCTTGCATTGGTTCGATTGGACATAGCTATCCTTCAGATTTTCTACGCTTTCGTAGAGGTTAATCAAGGATCCACTCATTCCTTTCTCCTTAAGAAGCTTAGTCAATGTGAGAATATGAAAGAGGAAATCGACACAGTCCTTTTCAGCCTCAGCAAATAGAAATTTGCGGGCCTTGGTGTCAATCAACAGCTTCAAGCTTAGTTTGGAATCTGAATTCGTCATTTTGGTTGGCTGATAACTGCTGCAAGTTTTGTTCTTGAGAGGTAGATTTAGACTAAAACTCCCCAGCAAATCTCATGTGTGCTCTGGATGTTGAGGACCTACACTTCATCAAAACACAAACACAGTGAAGAAAGAGAGCTAAAACAGAAGGAACAACTTAAGCTCTGTAATGAGATTTCCATAAATACTTTCTTTGAGTCCCTTTTCAATCCTTTTATATGGATAACATTACAGCTATAGTGGGTAATTACAAATGCAGCAACTATATGATCTATAATTGGAATCCAAATTGTGGTTACAACAGGCAAGAGCTAGGATAGGTCCTAGAAAATATAGAAAAAACAAGGAGTTTGCTATGAAATGCACAACATATCTGAAAATAGTCATATTTTAAAACGTGAAGAACTTGAGAGAGTAGTGCAATAAAGTCCTCATTGCTCACGCACACCAAAGAGAAAGTAAATCGTTTTCTTTGAGTCTTGTGGTTGCAGTATGGAACCAAAATAACATTTTTAACTCTTATTACTATACAGGTAAACTCCATCAAAATTACATTCTACATCCTTAACCCTTATAGGAGTAAAATACCTTCAAAGTTACATTCTATCACAGGTGACCACTCATCAACTTTTATTTTAATCAAGCAAAGTCTCAAAACTATTTTTTGTAACCAAAAAAAAAAAAAAATCACTCAATTTTGCCTAAGTATCACAGAAAGTCGCTAAAGTATTTTTTTCTTAACAAAAAAATCATCAAACTTTGCCCAAGTATCACAGAAAGTTGAGAAATAATTTTGTAACTAAAAAGTCATTCAACTCTGCCTAAGTATCATATAAAATGTTTCTTTTGCATCAATCATATATAATATAGGTGCACTACCCTGCTCCTCTAGATAACTAACTCAACACTTAACCAAGTGCACCATTTAAACTCTTTGGAGCATGGGTGCCACAATTTTAGATTAATTCTAGAAAATATATACATAAAATATCTAGTTTGACGAAAAGACCATGGGTTCAAGTGACCCATAAAATGGGCTATAAATCCGCCCATGATATATAGAACTACAACATACGATGCGATGATTACCCTATATACACAAAATGTTATAGATTACACAAGCATGAGGAGTCTAATTCAGGGCTAACGAGCACGTGAATGGCCGCCAATTTTTAATTCTACTGAGCCAACTTAACTTTACTTTATACTTATCCAGAATTCAGAACCTGAGAAGCTAGAATAAGGGTACTCGCAGAAACTTTAAAAATCAGTTTACACCAATTCTACATCTGAAAAGTTACCTGCAGATATAAGGTGAAATATTGGAGAGGGATGAACAAGAAACCTACGTTCCGATGAAAACGAAAGAGAAAGAAAAGAGTCTACTCGGAAAGTTGAAAAAGTTGCCGAATCAAATGAAGATACATATTTTGTGCAATAACAAACTGAATATACAGAAAAATAAGGATGAAACTGAAAAATAGCCCCTTTTTAAGTGGTAATTGAAAAATAGCCACAATTTCAAAAGTAATCGAAATTTAGCCACTTTTCGTAAAGATAAATCTGAATAAAAATACTGTTCAGAATCCAAAAAATATTCCAGCATAATATACTGGAGTTCCAGCATAATATACTGAACTTCCAGCATTATGGTCCAACATAATATGCTGGAAGTTCATACACTGGTGCTCCAATCTTCAATATATTATGCTAGAACTTTCCGTGTTGTAATAAAATAGTGGCTATATTTCAATGACCTTACAAATGCGGGCTATTTTTCAATTACCAATCCGAAAACTGGCTAACCCGTGCTATTTTCACAAATAATGAGTGAGCCTATGGGCCAGCCCACTAAGGTGGATTGTCAACATATGAAGAAGCATTTGACTTAGTAATTTATTGTGATGACCGAAGGGGTCATCTTTTATTTTAGAATCCGAATCCAGGTTCCGAGGCCTTGAAAATCTCATTTTCTTTCTACTAGATTTGCGTGCGTAGTCCGGGCGCATTTCCGGAAAGCCTTTATGTGAAGTCTAAGAAAAATATTGAATTTTGCTTCTTAAATTGATTAAAGTTGACTTCGGTCAATATTTTTGGTAAACGGACCCGGACTCGTGATTTGATGGTCCCGTAGGGTCCGTAGTAAAATATGAGACTTGGGCGTATGCCTGGAATCGAATTCCGAGATCCCTAGCCCGATGAATGAATTTTTGAAGAAAATTGTTTGCTAAAAAATATAAGGATTTTTAGAAATGGAATAATGTGTGATCTCGTTGGTATCGGGCCCGTATTTTGATTCCGGATCCCGGTATAGGTTTGATATGGTATTTAAGTCGTATCTGTGAAATTTGGTGAGAATCGGAAGTGATTTGACGTGATTCGGACGCCCGGTTGCAAAAATAGAAATTTCAAGTGTTCTTTAGAAAATCATGAGTTTTGGTGTTAAATTCGTTGTTTAAGATGTTATTTTGGCGATTTGATCGCACCAAGAAGTCCGTATGATGTTTTTAGGCTTGTATGCATGTTTGGTTTAGAGCCCCGAGGGCTCGGGTGAGTTTTGGATAGGCCACGGAGTGAGTTTGGACTTAGCTACTGTTGCATCTGGTATTTGTTGTAGGCCTCTGATCTCACAATTGCGAGATCAGGCTTCGCATTTGCGAGCTTCACATGCTTGGCAAATGCGAGGGTTTAATCGCAATTGCGAATAAGCGCTGGGCCAGTATAGTTCGCATTTGCGAACATACCTTCGCAAACCTTCGCATTTGCGAAGTCTGTAGGGAGGGGCTACCTTCGCAATTGCGACAGTAGCAGAGATGCAGCAAGTTCGCATTTGCGAAGCCTGTCTCGCATTTGCGAGCTTCGCAAATGCGACATCTGCAACTGATCAAAACATGACTTAGACGGAATTTTGAATTCATTTCTCAAATTTTCAAACCCTAAGCTCCCATAGGCGATTTTCCAAAGGAGAGTTCTTCCCCAAATCATAGGTAAACGATTTCTAACTCATTTTCTTCAATCTATTTCATTCTTTTACATGATTTCATCTCAAAATCTAGGGGTTTTCATGGGAAATTGGGTGTTCTTGGGTAGAATTTAGGAATTCCGAAATTTGGGGATTTAGACCTCCAATTGAGGTCGGATTTCAAAACCAATTGCATATTTGTGCTCGTGGGTGAATGGGTAGTCGGATTTTGGTTCGTACTACGAGTTTTTACCGGGCGGGCCCAGGGTCGATTTTTGACTTTTTGGAGAAAACATTGGAAAATCTATACTCATGCATTAAAATTGGTTTATTTAGCGTTGATTGATGTTAATTAGTTAATTTTGCATAGATTCAGGCGATTTGGAAGTTGAAATCAAAGGAAAAGCGATATTTGAGGCTTGAGTT
Organism: Nicotiana attenuata; assembly: GCF_001879085.1. Classification (NCBI taxonomy): domain Eukaryota; kingdom Viridiplantae; phylum Streptophyta; class Magnoliopsida; order Solanales; family Solanaceae; genus Nicotiana; species Nicotiana attenuata. Next base: position 27,512,277 of record NC_031993.1, read on the forward strand.
TGGCCGTGGAATCGAGGTAAGTGTTTGGTCTAACCTTAGATTTAGGGAATAGGTGTTGTTGTCTTATTTGCTACGTGTTGGCGTTGAGTACGACGTATAGGTGTGGTGACGAGTATCTATACGTTGATGTTGAGCATGCAAGTGAATCTTATTCTGTGACCGTTGTGTCTCTTATTACGTACTGTTCATGCTTAAACTAATGATTCTCCATGTTGAACAAGTGTTATGATATTTTTCTTGGTATTGGATAACTGTTGAGTATTGCTAAAGTTGAGACTTAAATTGTGAAGTTAACTCTTGAATGAGATTGGCTATTGTTGATTCCTTTGTCGGGACGTTATTGTTTATATTGTTTGGATGAGGATGAGTGTAAAGCACGAAGGGTGATGCCGTGCCATGATTTGAGTGTTAATGCACGAAGGGTGATGCCGTGCCATGATTATGAGATTTAATGCACGAAGGGTGATGTCGTGCCATTTCTGTTGTTTCTTATGGTGAGGACGATAGTAAAAGCGCGAAGGATGATGCCGTGCACGTGTTATTATATCGTTATTTCTGTTGGTTCGAATTTGGTTTTCACTTAGCTTTTCTATTGAATAACTGTCAGAATCTGATATTCCCGTAGCACGTTTCCCCTTCCCGTCTTTACCTGTTAAATTTCTGTTATTACTGTTTTCTCGTATATAATTTAACTGCATAGGTTTATATTGATGTCGTGTCCTAGCCTCGTCACTACTTCGCCGAGGTTAGGCTCGACACTTACCAGTACATGGGGTCGGTTGTGCAGATACTGCACTCTGCACTTTCTGTGCAGATTTCGGTGCCGGACCTCGTGAGTAGAGTTTGGGTTGCTGCCTTGTCCACGGGAGACCTAAGGTAGATCTGCCGGCGTCCGCAGACCCTGGAGTCCCCTTCCCTCTATTTTGGATTTTCTGTCTCTTTCCATTTTGAGAACAGTTGTAATTCTTTTAAACCAGTATTTGTAGAACTCCTTAGACGTTTGTGAATTGTGACACCAGATCATTGGGGTAGACATGTATTGGAGTTTTTGGGCTGTTATAACACTTCCGCACTTTATATCTGTTTAGCTTTAGTTATTATTTATTTCTATTTGGGTTACTTGTTAATTTTTTATAACCGTAATTGTTGGCTTTCCTAGCATTCAAGAGTTAGGCGCCATCACGATCCCGATGGTGGGAAATCCGGGTCGTGACAAGTTGGTATCAGAGCACTAGGTTGCCTAGGTCTCACAATTCACAAACAAGCTAGGTAGAGTTTGAGGGATCGGTTCGGAGACGTCTGTGCTTATCCCCCTGAGGCTACAGAGTTTAGGAAAACTTCACATCTATTCTTTCCTGTTGTGCGATTTGAATTCTCAATGCCAATTGAACTTCCACTCTGTTCTTTCACAGATGGTGAGAACACGTACCACTTCATCAGCTGACCAGCAGCCCGAGCCCCTAGTGGTAGCTCCTATGAGGGGCAGAGGCCGAGGCCGAGGCAGGGGCAGGGCTCAACCCAGATCTCGAGCAACAGCACCAGCGGTAGAGCCTCGGGTAGAGTTTGACAATGAGGTTCCAGCCCAGACCGTTCCAGCGAGTCCAACCCAGGTTCCAGAGGGGTTCATAGCTACCCCGGTACTTCAGGATGCTCTGGTCCATCTAGTGGGCCTTATGGAGAGCGTAGCTAGAACTGGCACATTCCCTGTAGCACCAACCGTCTCTCAAGATGGGGGAGGAGCTCAGAATCCCCCTACCCACACTCCGGAGTAGATGGCTCCTCAGTTCCAGACTCCAGCAGCTCAGCCAGTTGTTGCAGCTCAAGCCGTTGGTGGCTCATCTATGTCTTCTGAGGCTTTGTTGAGGTTGGATAAGTTCACCAAGCTTTTCCCGGTACATTACAGTGGGGCAGCTTTTGAGGAACCCCAGGATTATCTTGACCGCTGCCATGAGGTGTTGCAGAACATGGGGATAGTAGAGACCAATGGGGTCGACTTTGCTGTATTCCAGATGATAGGGTCCGCCAGGAGATGGTGGAATGATTTTGTGTTGACTAGACCAGTTGGTTCGTCTGCCTTGACTTGAGACCAGTTCTCTCAGCTATTTCTCGAGAAGTTTCTTCTTGTCACTTAGAGAGAGGACTACCACAAGCGATTCGAGCATCTTCAGCAGGGTTCTATGACTGTCACCCAGTACGAGATTGGGTTTGCTGATTTGGCTCGTCCTGCTCTTCTTATACTTCCCCACTGAGAGAGAGAGAGAGTGAGGAGGTTCATTGAGGGACTCGCTCAGCCTATCAGATTACAGATAGCTAAGGAGACGGGTAGCAAGATTTCTTTCCAGGATGTGGCCAATGTGGCCAGGCGGGTTGAGATGGTTCTAGCTCAGGGGAGTGGTCAGGGGTCTGACAAGAGGCCTCATCATTCTAGTAGGTTCAGTGGTGCCTCGTTTGGAGGCAGGGATTCTTTTGGTAGGGGCCATCCTCCTAGGACATTTCATTCAACACTTCAGGGTTCTCACGGTGCTTCAGGTGGTCGTGTTCTCATATGCAGTATTCTGATCAGCTACCTTACAGTGCATCGTCAGCTCCTATCAGTGCACCTCCGCTCCAGAGTTTTCAGGGTGGTTCCTCAAGCTATCAAGGTAAGTTTCAGGGTCAGCAGCCCCAGCAGCCGAGGACTTGTTATACTTGTGGTGATCCGAGGCACATTGCTTGATTTTTCCCTCGAGCGTCGAGCAGTTCTCAGCATCAGGGTTTTCGTGCCATGGTTCAGGCACCGGGTGTTCCACCGCCCGCTCAGCCAGCTAGGGGCAGGGGTCAGGCAGCTAGAGGTGGAGGTCAGGCCGCTAATGGTGGAGGACAGCTAGCGGGAGGCCGACCCAGGGATGTAGTTCAGAGTGGTGGGGCCCAGCCCCGATGTTATGCTTTCCCAACCAGGCCTGAGGCTGAGGCATCTGATGCCGTTATCAAAGGTACGATTTCAGTTTGCAGTAGAGATGCTTCAGTTCTATTTGATCCAGGGTCTACATACTCCTATGTGTCATCTTATTTTGCTACGTATTTGGTTGTGCCTCGTGATTCTTTGAGTGCTCCTATATATGTGTCCACACCGGTGGGTGATTCTATTATTGTAGATCGTGTCTATCGCTCGTGTGTGGTTATTATTGGGGGTCTGGAGACCCGTGTACATCTCCTACTTCTCGATATGGTCGATTTTGGGGATGGATTGGCTGTCACGTTATCACGCTATATTGGACTATCATGCCAAGACCGTGACCTTAGCCTTGCCGGGGTTTCCTCAATTGGAGCGGAGAGGGACTCCTGATCATTCCATCAGTAGGGTTATTTCTTATATGAAGGCTCGACGTATGGTCGAGAAGGGGTGTTTAGCTTATTTGGCGTATGTTCGTGATTCTAGTGCTGAGGTTCCTTTTATGGATTCCGTGCCAGTTGTTCGAGAGTTCCCAGAGGTATTTCCTGCAGACCTGCTGGGGATGCCACCTGACAGGGATATCGACTTTTGCATTGATTTGGCTCCGGGCACTCAGCCTATTTCTATTCCGACATATGGTATGGCCCCACCAGAGTTGAAGGAATTGAAAGAAAAATTGCAAGACTTGCTTGATAAGGGCTTTATCAGACCTAGTGTCTCGCCCTGGGGTGCGCCGGTATTGTTTGTTAAGTAAAAGGATGGATCGATGAGGATATGTATAGATTATCGGCAGTTGAACAAAGTCACCATCAAGAATAAGTATCCATCGCCGAGGATTGATGATTTGTTTGATCGGCTTCAGGGTGCCAAAGTATTTTCAAAGATTGATTTAAGATGTTATTTTGGCGATTGATCTCACGAGCAAGTCTGTATGATATTTTTAGACTTGTATGCATGTTTGGTTTAGAGCTCCGAGGGCTCGGGTGAGTTTTGGATAGACCACAGAGTGAGTTTGGACTTAGAAAATCTGCTGTTGCATCTGGTATTTGTTGCAGGACTCTGATCTCGCAATTGCGAGATCAGGCTTCGCATTTGCGAGCTTCACATGCTTGGCAAATGCGAAGAAGCCCTGGTCCAACATAGTTCACATTTGCGAACATACCTTCGCATTTGCGAAGTCTTCAGGGAGGGGCAACCTTCGCAATTGCGACCAAAGGTTCACAATTGCGATAGTAGCCGACATGTAGCAGGTTCGCATTTGTGAAGCCTTTCTCGCATTTGCAAGCTTCGCAATTGCGAAGCTTCTGTCGCAAATGCGATATCTGCAACTGATCGAAACATGAATAAGACGGGATTTTGAACTCATTTCTCAAATTTTCAAACCCTAAGCTCCCATAGGCGTTTTTCCAAAGGAGAGTTCTTCCCCAAATCATAGGTAAACGATTTCTAACTCATTTTCTTCAATCTATTTCATCCTTTTACATGATTTCATCTCAAAATCTTGGGGTTTTCATGGGAAATTGGGTGTTCTTGGGTAGAATTTAGGAATTCCAAAATTTGGGGATTTAGACCTCAAATTGAGGTCGGATTTCAAAACCAATTGCATATTTGTGCTCGTGGGTGAATGGGTAGTCAGGTTTTGGTTCGAACTACGAGTTTTTACCGGGCGGGCCCGGGGTCGTTTTTTGACTTTTTGGAGAAAACATTGGGAAATCTATACTCATGCATTAGAATTGGTTTATTTAGCGTTGATTGATGTTAAGTAGTTAATTATGCATAGATTCGGGTGGTTTGGAAGTGAAAATCAAAGGAAAAGCGGTATTTGAGGCTTGAGTTTGGCTGTGGAATCGAGGTAAGTGTTTGGTCTAACCTTAGCTTGAGGGAATAGGTATGGTTGTCTTATTTGCTACGTGTTAGTGTTGAGTAAGACGTATAGGTGTGGTGACGAGTATCTATACATTGATGTTGAGCATGCAAGCGAGTCTTATACTGTGACCGTTATGTCTCTTATTACGTATTATTCATGCTTAAACTGATGATTCTCCATGTTGAACAAGTCTTATGATATTTTCTTGATATTGGATAATTGTTGAGTATTGACTCATGTTGAGAATTAAATTGTGAAGTTAACTGTTGAATGAGATTGGCTATTGTTGATTCCTTGTTGGGATGTTATTGTTTCTATTGTTTGGGTGAGGATGAGTGTAAAGCACGAAGGGTGATGTCGTGCCATGATTTGAGTGTTAATGCACGAAGGGTGATGCCGTGCCATGATTATGAGAGTTAATGCACGAAGGGTGATACCGTGCCGTTTCTGTTGTTTCTTATGGTGAGGACGAGAGTAAAAGCACGAAGGGTGATGCCGTGCACGTGTTATTATATCGTTATTTCTGTTGGTTCGAATTTTGTGTTCTCTTTGCTTCTCTATTGAATTACTGTCAGGATTTGATATTCCCGCAACATGTTTCCCCTTCCCGTCTTTACCTGTTAAATTTCTATTATTACTGTTTTCTCGTATATGATTTAACTGCATAGGTTTATATTGATGTCGTGTCCTAGCCTCGTCACTACTTCGCCGAGGTTAGGCTCGACACTTACCAGTACATGGGGTCGGTTGTGCAGATACTGCACTCTGCACTTTCTGTGCAGATTTCGGTGCCGGACCTCGTGAGTAGAGTTCGGGTTGCTGCCTTTAGTCCACGGGAGACCCAAGGTAGATCTGCCGATGTCCGCAGACCCTGGAGTCCCCTTCCCTCTATTTTGGATTTTCTGTCTCTTTCCATTTCGAGAACAGTTGTAATTCTTTTAAACCAGTATTTGTAGAACTTCTTAAACGTTTGTGAATTGTGACACCAGATCAATGGGGTAGACATGTATTAGAGTTTTTGCAGATCCGCACCTGCGGCCCAATTCTCGCAGGTGCAGTTACACCAGAAGGCAGCAACTTCAGCTCTTCCTCCATATTCCAATTCGATCCATTAACCATCCGGAATCCACCCGAGGCCCCCGCGACCCCGTCCAATCGTACCAACCGGTCCCATAACACATTACGGACTTGCTTGAGGCCTCAAATCACATCAAACATCGCTAGAATCATGAATCGACCTCCAATCCAAGCTTGATGAACTTTAGAACTTCAAACCTCTACATTCGATGCCGAAACCTATCAAATCACGTCCGATTGACCTCAACTTTTGCACACAAGTCATATTCGATATTACGGACCTACTCCAACTTCCGGAATCGGAATCCGACCCCGATATCAAAAAGTCCACTTCCGGTCAAACTTCTCAAAAACCTTTAATTTTCTATCTTTAGCCAAATGACTCCAATATGATCCACGGACCTCTTAATTCACTTCCGATCGCGCTCCGAACACCAGAATTACCATACGGAGCTATTCCTAGACTCGGAATCCCAAACGGACTTTAATAACACTGAAATGCACTTCATCCCAAACTTATGAAATTCTTCCAAAAATGCTAACTTCCACAATAGGTGCTGAAACGTTCCCGGGTCTTCCGAAACCTGATCCGTACATACGCCCAAGTCCGAAATTATCATACGAACCTGCTGGAACCTTCGAATCTTGATTCCGAGGCCGTTTACTCAAAAATCCAATCTTAGTTAATTCTTTCAACTTAAAGCTTCCGAAATGAGAATTCTCCTTCCAAATCCACCCCGAACTTCCCGAAGTTCAATTCCGACCATGCATACAAGTCATAATACCTAAAGTGAAGATGCTCATGGCCTCAAGCTGCTGAACGACGTGCTAGAGCTCAAAACGACCGGTCGGGTCGTTACATTCTCTCCGACTTAAACATACGTTTGTCCTCGAATGTGCTAAGAACTGCACTGGAGTTGTCCGAAATCACTGTTTAACACCTCGAGCACCTACCGTGCTACCGCAACTCCATCGAGCACATTAGCTCGAGCAACTCTGAAGATATTCTCTTTCATTCAAGCAAATAAGCTTAGAGCCCAATTCCAACATCCGGAATTCTCTGCCAGGACTATTTTCAACATACTATCACCATATCAATCACTACACGTTGTGCCCAAACATGACTGCATACCTTTGCTGAATTCACACCTTGTACCACAATAACATTCTCTGATCAAATTAGTCGAAATTCCACGAATCTGATGCTCCTAATGCACCTCATGATATATATAAGTCTTGCTCTAGCTCTTACGATACCACCACGACGGAAGAGATGTCACAACAACAAAACAGACTTTTAGCGGCAATAAAAAAGAGTTTTATCGGCAATAACAATGGTCGCTAAAGCCTTTACTAGCAATTACATATTGGCCGTTGTAGCCGGCGTCGGCAAAGGTTTTAGCGGCCATTAGGATGAGCGCTGGTAAAGAACCCTTTTATTGCCGGCAAAAGTCAATTAGCTTTAGTGGCAATTATTATTGGCAATTTAAATGGCTACTAAAAACGCTCAGCATTTGCTTAGATTATACATTTTGCAGCTTTTATTATTGTCGCTAAATTTTTTTTAATTGCTGGTAAAAGAAATATTTTTAGCGGCAAATATAATGGCCATTAAACTTTATTTCAGTTCACCTTTATCCTGACATGTCATGTAGCCTTTAAAAATTTGTCTAAATGACTTTTTAACGACTTTTTTTATCGCCGGTAAAATTAAGAAAAGTTATTTCCAACATTTTCGTTCCATGCTATGCAAGCCTATTTTATATTAGAAATCAATTGTTATCATTTGAAAAAACAATACTCTTCATAAAATTCACAACAAATAAAAACAAACACTAATCCATAAATTCAAAGTGTCAACTTAAAAAAAAATGCTAAACTATTTGAATCTAACTAGTATCATTTTGAATCTAATAAGTTGTGCTATCAAATAGCTATAAAAAGGCAATATGAGATATATAAAAGATTCTCCAACTCTTGATCACAATGAAGTCTTGTCACTCGCCAAGTTTTTGAACATTATATGTAAGTCCTGAAATGATAAAACAAAATAAAATCAAATAAACAACCACATATGAAGTTCGTCAATAATCAATCGAACAACTATGTAACATTTACAAACTCATGCTAGCATATCAAGGAGTTGCTACTAAAAAATTCAATCAATACTAATTCCAGAAAATGTTTGTTTTCTGAAACATACGCTAAAATTTGGTGTCTTTTGTTCAAAAATAAATTCCTACTGGAAGATCTCGAAGGCTGAGTAGTATAGGCTCAAAATCAACTTTATACTAATCTTCATATGGTAATTTAATGCCTTTTACAACTAGATGGGATTATCATTGGATGATTTTCATTATGTAGTTAAATTAATCCTTTTTTTCTCAGCATGAAGTTAAGAGGACGACTAAACCTCTAGATATTTCACAATGTCAATAGTAAGAGCTTTTAAAAATTAAATAGCAAAAAGATGGAACAAACCTGAAAGCACTCTATTGTCACAAATCACCCAGTGAAAGATTTCTTGAATCAAGTCTTGGGAATTTGTTGGGGGACTTTTATCACTAATTGGAATGTAAAAGAAAGACCATGGTGTTCGGGCCTTAAATATATATGATAGTTGTTACTAATCCGCATAGCCGTTTACAAAGATAATACACCAACTCCATCCTACATGTTCATGTTAATATTATAATTTAAAAAATGTCATCTTCAAAAAGCTAAAATAATACCTATGAGACTAATCGTAAGAAAAAAGTTCATGAAACTAGCTTTAGTACTTCATCATGATATGAGAAAGTGACCGAAAGATCAAATGAACATGTTTCAGAAGCATGAAACTTGATATCTAATAAGAACAAGAAGACATCATATATTTGATCCAAATCAAATATAATCCTAGACTATTTCGTAAGGTGATTAAACAAGTATGCTCCGGCAACTTCTTTACAGTAGTTAAATATTGCAATAGTGCTTCTTCTACAGAACATAATTGAAAAATAACTCAAGAAATTCTTGTCACGACATTAGTGCTCCTCTTGAAATCAAATTTCATGCCATCTAGTTGTTTAATCTTCCACCAATATTTAGCCACTGACCTACTTATATAAATATAAGCTCAAAAGTAACTATTGATAATTTGCAAAATACTTATAGGCTAAAGAGCCTTATTTCTTTAATGTATAAAGAGACTCGGTATAGAGATAAATGATTTTATAGTTTGCGATATAATTAACTAACTACCTTCAAATACTAAACAATAGTAATTATTGAATGTTGAAATTATCTTCTGTCATCTTATGGGTAATATTACTTTTGGCATTGATCAAAGGAGCTATTCCATGTTATACGAGATCAAAGAATTTAAAAAGATAAAGAACATGACATAAATATTATGGTCAATTAATAAAAGTGACTTACGTTCCTTGAAAAATTAGGCAATTTACAAGTGAAAACGTGTTTCAGTTGCCAAGATTCAAAATTGATTATTGCGCATATATACAGTTGTAAATTATTAATTAAATTCAAATAAAGAATGGTGCAGTTCTCTTGTTCCATAGATGGCCTAATTAATTAGCATTTGATTAAGTGAGTCACATGAGTTATGCTCTTAAAGAATCATTTGAATTAGAACATCAATCTTACCCTAATTCTAGGGCAATAAATGAGGTTGATAATAAAATGAAACTTCAAAATTAGATTCCTCTATTGTACAATATTTTATTGACCAATGTTATTGATTTCACCAATATTCTTTATCAGCTTTATATGATTTCAAAGCCAAGATATGACAAATTAGATATATTGTCCAACATAAAGTAAATCTACTAGATAGTTTAGTAGTAACTAGTAGAAAAGAGGGACGATACCTTACAATAAATCTTCTCCATTTAGAAGAATGTTAGTATGTTTGATGCCAAAACCTGGAAAAAGATACACCACCCTTTGTTGTAAACTAACTCAGTTTCTATTACCAACAAAAAAAATTAGGTTTTAGATTCCAAACCCTCACTTGTTGACTCTGTCCAATTATCGGAATATTGGGGGACCTTCAGCACGTATCAAAAAATTTAACTTACTACAAATTGCAATGAATTAATTACTCATACTGATTATCAAACTTCAACCTAGCAATTTGAATCAAACATCAAGAAGGAAATCCGACTTCTTGAAATTTTTTGATTCAACTCAAATACGGTATAAAAATTTGAGAATCTAAAAATGAAAAAATCGACAACTAACCCGAAACAAGTAGATTGAAGTAATTCAGATCTTTGGGAAATGATGAAGATAACTACTGGTCAATTTTACTCGATCTCAGATTTCCGAAGAGCGAAGAAGATCTACCATTTTTCTCTAAGGATTTAAAGCCCTACCGTTCTGGGTTTCTATGGAGAGAGGCGACATAGCGATGTAGAGAGTTAGAGTATAGATGCCAAGAGAGATGCATTCTATGAGGGCTCTTAAATGATGAATTCAAGATATGAAGGAAAAGAAATACATTTTCTATTGGATGATAAAAATTAAAGGAGGGAACAATGAAATAAATTGGAGGGAAAATAGACTAATGAAAAGTTTTCTGAAAAATTACTAGTAGCTTTTACCGGCCACTTTTGTTACTTGCCAGTGAAAATGTAGTTTTTATGGCCAATGTTCATTTGCCAGTAAAAGATTGAGTCTTGCGAGTAAATTGCCGGCTATATATTTATTGCCGCTAAATAATGGTCGCTAAAAGCTTTTTTTGTAGTAGTGCGTGTAGAAATTCATAACCAACTGACGAATCAACAATTCATTGGGTCTATACTCCTGACAAGAACCATCACCTCTTCCTGAACAAAATAATGTTCTTTGCTCCTTAATATACTTCATATAATCAGATTGCACTGATCCTAAATTCAATGATCTCGTCTCACCCAGTACGAACTGCTCAGGCAATAAGCCACCCCGAACATGATCAAAAGTCTCATATGATGCCACAATGTGCCAATAAGCTGCCAATTCAAACGCGATACAAAAGGAAAACGAACTCTGGAAGGGACTACTCAACTCACACAAAATAGGAAACAAAACACATAAAAACAGATATAGGGAACTGTACTCAATATCACACTGTTGTAGCGCGCAACCCGATCCAAACGACATACCCATGGTGGCGTACCACCCGATACACACATAAAATTCACTTAAGGAGATACACACCGAGCTAGATATCTCATTACAACAAAATACCAAATGTCGGTTACAATCTCGCTAAGTGAATAATACCATCCCTGGGGAGACATATAGCGCTATAAGCTACAAACTCAAGCACAACTGAGGTGCGATATACGATCTAAATCTCAAGAGCCATTCTGCTCATATAACATCATCTCTACGCGGAACCTCAACACATAAGAAATTCACCAAGCCGCCTCACAACTCACACGGTGCAATATGTCATTACATGAAATCATTGACGACGAAATAACACCCAGACTATTCTTCCATAAGGAGCGCATTGCTGAAATGAACACATGTGCCCTGATATAGAGCCCATATTCACATTTAAATCCATCCACAGACCTCAAACTGATTCTGATCGCACTGAACTAGGCTAATAACCTTTCAAAGGTCCATAATCACCCCCTTTTCTCACAACATACAAGAACAACCATCATAATCGGAGTAATCCTCCACAGTCCACAACCCAATAAACCGAGTGCCCTCCAGGCACCAATTCTCAATTTAACGACATCACTACAATCTTCATACTTGGTTTAACTCTTCACTCAATCAAGTGGTTACATGCCACACTTATACAACCTTCCCGTAGGACACGCTCCCACAACCTTCCGTAACATATAACCGGTCTGTAGATCCAAACCACCGGCCACACTAATGCTGAAAAGCGATCAAGAATCCTTAACCAGGATGTAAAGCCTTTTTCACAAAACACCGATCTCAGGTGACGCTGAAGACAATACCAACTTACTTTAAACATCGAAACTCCTTTCCCGCTCATCCGAGCTCGTGACATCCTTGTCAACACCGACCTGCAACCTTGATCCTCACTTCAAATTTCATACCACTCACTGCACCCAACATGCCAATATACGATAGAACACGATTTTCATCATAACTTCGGAACCACTGATAGGTTAACACTTCATCATATAATATCTTTTCACTTAACTCACTTCAGGAGGACCATAGCAACACACAAGTAAATTCTCATAACCGTAGAATATGCAAATCTCTAAGTAGTGGTCTAAGCCACCAATATGCCAATTCAACTATGGCTAAACAATCTATCTTCTTCCAATTTATCCTTGATTGCCTTAGAAATAATAATAACTCCATTCAACACATTACACACTCCATCCGCACTCATCCCGAGTGACCTTGAATCACGAGACAATGCTATCTCAAATCCCACGAACCATTTCATACCTCCCAAATGCTACACTACAAGTCAAAACATCATAGAACATTCTGGGCCTCTTCTTATAAGTTGTTACAAAGCTTGATTCTTAACCGTACCTATAGGCTCGAAATCATTAGGCACCACACTTTGCCCCTTGAATCCACTAGGACCGTTGTTGAGAGCCACCCGCTCTGACTTGGCCCCGAATATAATCAACTCCATGAATCTTCTAGCACATGGATACCCTCTCGACGAAGCACCTGGCAAGATCACTTCCCTTGAAACCCGCACCTATACAAGGCATAAATCCTGAATCCCTCCCCAAGTCTGAACATGAGCCAATAAGGCCAACCATAGAACACCTTTAACAATTCATTTGCTCAAATTACCACTTATTTTCTTTTCCCGTAGCTGAAATAACCCATCAATATGCTAATAACCAGAAACATCGCAAGTAGTTAACCATGCAACCCAATCATAGGCGGTGAGACTCTCCCACTTAGCTTGAAGCCACTAATACACAACTCTGGAATTCACCAGGATTCTTTATCTCTTATTGACATATCCTTGCGCAATCGACCGCCAAAATTCTCAAAATCTTTCTGTAAAACCCCCTTTTATACTCTGAATCATCAACTACATTCGCACGACCGATATCTTTGCTGTATAACCAATAGAATTCTTCGCAGAAGCTTCGCCAACCATGCGACCGCCGATCTGCTCACTGGAGATAACCCCCCCTGTGGAATTTACGTGCCGACATCTTCCAACGCTGCTGTACGGGGTACAATCACTACGACATCAATAACCCATCCTGAGTTCGAGCTCACTCTCTGGCTGCACAAGTCCATTCACCCCTCGTGGACATTAATAAAATGTGCGGCAACATCCTTCCAATTCAAAGTTATGTTGTATCCTTCTTCATTTCAAGAAGCTCCTTTCCGTTATATCAGATCTCCTGCCGCATAATAGCCCATACTTCAAATTAAATCCATAGACCCCAGTCACCAATTACTAAAATTCCTAAGTCATTCCAGACTCTCCTTAAGGTGCGTAGTCATCCTACCACAAAGCACATATACATCTCTGCCACTCTCCCGCTTCGGTGGAACTCATCCCTTTAATCGACTGCTCGACCTTTGCTTCTTATACCTGGCCTTCTAGAAATTTTAACCACCGCCTGCCACTCCCCACATATCCTTCCTCATCCTTTTCTGCTCAGTTGTTGCCTTAAATAAAATCTATCTTCGTAGCACTTGAACCCACAAATCATTACTAACTTTAAACCTTTCCGAAGATCATCTTTCTCGAGCCGTCAACATTAGAAACACCGATCCAATCATGAACCACCGCACCCCGCGATATCTAACAGTCGTTTCTCCAATATTATTTCACAATATATTACCCCAAAGGTGAATTGCGGAAGACCATAACACCGGCGAACTTAACACATACAATCGAGGGTGAAGACACTACATCGCAGATGAAAATTTCACCACGCTCGAAAATATCAAATCTCGTTACTCCATCACCCCAAATCTGGACATTCATAGGCCAATTGTTTTTCCTCCGCCGGAAATGAAATATCAGATCTCTGAATCGTGCACTTAGTAGACTTCCTTTCAAATCATTCACCGCCCCAACACACAGGCAAGTATCCTACCATCAAATCAATACTGCGCGATAACTAATTGTGAGCATCATAGCAATCTGCGCATAGACTCTAAGCTCTCAGGAATACTGTTACTGAGCTGAAATGATAAGACATCCTTCCGCAAGGCCACGACAATAGCCCAACCAACTATACCGGGAGAAACATACCGTACCACATCCGTAGTACCAATATAATTCTTCAATTCTCGATTTATAACAAGAGCTTCGCATCATATAAGATTGAGTAGGAAGGAAACAAGGGCATAAGCCTCAATGAATCCAATCGCACGATGAGGAAATCAAGAAGGGATGTGCTCCTAACAGCCCTGTAGCCTCCCGAAGATAAGTACAGACGTCTCCGTACCGATCCGCTAGACTCTACTAGACTTGTTCATGACTCGTGAGTCCTAAGGGAACCTAGTGCTCTAATACCATGTTGTCACGACCCAAATTTCACTAAGGGTCGTGATGGCTCCGGACACCACTGTCAGGCAAGCGAACCAAAATACTTAATTACTTCTCGTTTTGATAATTTTGAAAACCATAGTTTTCCTTCAATTTTACCAGTAAAAGATAATCATTTCTAATCAAATATGAATGTTAAGAAGTTAATACAAGATATCCCATAATCATCCCAGAACTCGGTGTCACAAGTGCATGAGCAATTTCTAGGAAATAATGTAATACAACATCCGTCCGAAATACAATATTGGACAGAAAGAAATTACAGTAATCTGAAAGAGACTCTGCTAGCTGCGGATCATCCCGAGAAGTGCAGCTCACCTAAGTCTTCGCATCAACCATGCTGCTACGCCCACCATGCCAATAGTGATGCATGTGCCTGTGCAAAAAAATGCACAGCAAGTGTAGTATGAGTACGAAAACAACGTGTACCCAATGAGTATCCCGTCTAATCTCGAAGAAGTAGAGACGAGAGGTCGAATTCCACACTTACTAGTGGTCCGATAATGATACGTCGTAATATAATGAATCGAGGATTTATATAAACAGGATTATAATTCAATAGAGTGAAACATGTAACCAATTCTTTCTTTTATGTGAAATTTCCAATATTTCCTTTTTCATCATTTATACATATATTCTCGAGCCGGGAAGAGGCAATATCAACTTCAGGGAATTTCAAGGCAAGCAATACAAGCATGCGCAAATCATGCCGAGGACGTACGGCCCGATCCAACAATATTTAAACCGTGCACTGCCAGAGGGTCGAATGGCGCAAACCATAGATGCATCTATTACCCCGCTCGCGAATCATACATGCGACGCGGTCAAATATAAATAAACACAACAATCAGTCAATCAGGAATTCATCAGGGAACAATTATCCAAAGAAAAGCCAATTCCTTTTTAACAATTCAAGAAAATGAAGTTTAATCTTTTTAGAAATTCGTTTACTAATTCGATGTGATTTAAGCTTTTCGAACTGTCAATAACATTACAAATATTCCAAGTACAACATGCTTTTGGGTCCTAGACTACCCAGACTTAAATATAATAGTAGCTACGCACGGACTCTCGTCACGTCGTGCGTACGTAGCCCCCACAAATGGGAGCACATAACCAATTAACTCACCTATGGGGACAATTCCGTCTTACAAGGTTAGAAAGGAGAGTCACCTCGCTCCGAAGTTCCATAACCGGCCTTCCACGCCTTTCCGAAGACTCAAATTGATGCACAACGCTCTAAAACTAGCCAATAATTATGCAAATCCATTAATACATGTTCAATTACTCATAATAATCCAATTTATAACAATTCCTAACCCCGATCGAAAAGTTGACAAAAATGCCCTCGTGCCCACGTGCCCAGATTGCAAAATTTTTCGAAGATAAAGTTTACCCACTACCTCACGAACTCAAATATAAAATTTACACTCAATTTCATACCCGAAATCATGGTCAAAATCCAAAAATATCAATTTTCTAGGTTTTCCCTCAAACCCCAAATTTCTACCAATTTCCATGTCCAAATCTGTATATAATCATGTATTTAACTCAAAACTAGCATAAATTACTTACCTCATGCTTGGTGGTGAAAATGGTACCTCAAAGTTGCTCCAAAATCGGCTCCAATGGAAGAAATGGGGTTGAAATGAACCCAACCCCCGATTTAAAAGAACCTTACTGCCTCCAGCATTTCCGCACCTGCGGTCCCTTGACCGCTTCTACGGTTCCGCAGGTGCGGCCTTTTTATCGCTCCTTCGGTTTCTCACCAGGCCCCCTTTTTTCGCTTCTGCGCCTCAACCACCGCAGGTGCGGTCCCACTTCTGCGGCTACATGACCGCATCTGTGGTCTCTTTACTTCTGGTCAAAACCGCATCTGCTCTCCTCCTAGCCGCTTCTGCAGATCCGCACCTGCGGCCCGATTCTCGCAGGTGTGGTCACACCAGAAGGCAGTAGCTTCAGCTCTTCCTCCAAATTCCAATTCGATCCGTTAAATATCCGAAATCTACCCGAGGCCCCCTGGACCCCGTCCAATCATACCAACCTGTCTCATAACATATTACGGACTTGCTCGAGGCCTCAAATCAAATCAAACATCGCGAGAATCATGAATCGACCTCCAATCCAAGCTTAATGAACTTTAGAACTTCAAACTTCTACCTTCGATGCAGAAACCTATCAAATCACGTTCGATTGACCTCAAATTTTGCACACAAGTCATATTCGACGTTACGGACCTACTCCAACTTCCGGAATCGGAATTCGACCCCGATATCAAAAAGTCCACTTCCGGTCAAACTTCTCAAAAACCTTAAATTTTCTATCTTTAGCCAAATGACTCCAAAATGACCCACCTAATTCACTTCCGATCGCGCTCCGAACACCAGAATCACCAAACGGAGCTATTCCCAGTCTCCGAATCCCAAACAGACATTAATAACACTGAAATGCACTTCATACCAAACTTATAAAATTCTTCCAAAAATGCTAACTTCTACAATAGGTGCTAAAACGTTCTCGGGTCTTCCGAAACCCGATCCGGACATACGTCCAAGTCCGAAATCATCATACGAACCTGCTGGAACCTTCGAATCCCGATTCCGAGGTCGTTTACTCAAAAATCCAATCTTAGTTAATTCTTTCAACTTAAAGCTTCCGAAATGAGAATTCTCCTTCCAAATCAACCCCGAACTTCCCGAAGTTCAATTCCGACCATGCGTACAAGTCATAATACCTGAAGTGAAGCTGCTCATGGCCTCAAACTGTTGAACGATGCGCTAGAGCTCAGAACGACCGGTCGGGTCGTTACATTTGAATAACAATTAAAGTCTGACCAAGCTTTTAAAAATAATTCTAATTGTATTTTTTTCACAAGTGGTTTTTAAAAAAGTACTTTTGAGGAGAAGCTATTATTTTTTGCTTGTCAAAATTGCCATTGCTTCTATTCAAAAGCAATATTTTTTCCTTGTAAAAGCTTGATCAAACACTTTAACTTTGAAAAAAAGCATTTTTGACCCAAAATAAGCTTGGCCAAACAGCCTGTTGAGAATCATGACTGTATAAGTGTAATACATTGTTCAATATCATTATACCTTCTCAGATTCAGTGGTATGACAATCCATAAATTAAATCTGCTCTTAACATGATAAAAGCTTAACCAGTTGGCTCACCAGAATTACAAACGCCTCCAATTACCCGATACTTGGACCTGGATACCTTCTTGTGGTTTGGCTAAGACTTCTGGTGCTTTTGCATCACTCCTATTATTTTGTACTAGGCACATTGTTTATCGTGAAAATGGTAACATAATTAAATTTGATTATGGGACTTTAAAAATACGTGATCTATTTTTATACTGATTGTTAAGCAGTTGATGCTATGTGAAATAAGAGTTAGGAATAAGGCAATAACCAAACCGATAGGCTAACAATCGGGGCCTCGAGCTTGATTTCGATGCTCGGCCGGGAGTTATCGAAGGCAGTCGAAGAATGACTAACAGTTATAATAAAATCAACGAAGGCTCTTTATGGCCAATGATAACAACGAAGGCTCTTTATGGCCAATGATAAGCAATAAATGATGAACAACAATGAAGATAATAAATGGAAGCAATAACGTCAATAGAATATATTATAGAGCAGAGAGAATGTTCTTATGTATTTAGTATGGAGCCACAAATGCCCTACAAAATGGCGAGGATCCCCTTTATATAGGAGGGAAAATCCTAAAATTGTACAGATACCATTAATTACAAAGATATAGAGATGGGACAGCTAGTTGACGCCCTAATTTGGGTTTGGATTAGCCCGACAGACTTTGTCGGCTCTAGCTGTATGCCTCGGGAACTCCCCATCTCTGCCATGGCCGGGGTCAACATTGTCCCAAGGTCGAGTGTCGACGAACTTCGAGGAAGGAAACTCGACCGTGGCCTTGTAGCCTCGAGCCTTCGGGATGATCTTCCGAGGTGCCTCGATGACGAGAAATTGGACCCTCCGATTTCACCGTACACACACATAGAGAATATTTTTGTTTGTGTTGTATTCCTGCATCTCTTGGTGTCATGATTCGGTGTTAAATTCTAAGACTCAACAGTATTTGGCAACGCAATAGGGGTGTTCGTCCGTCAAAATAGTTTCCCGCATTTTTGTGCCAAAAAAAAAACAGACCGACGTTGGTTGGTTTGGTAAAAAAAATTGAAAACTAAAATATCTTGAAAAACCGACCGATTTTTCGGTCAGTTTTTTGACCGATCGAAGTCGGTCAGTCGGTCGCGATTTGTTTTGGATGAATTTCTAATATTGAATTAAGCTCATAATCTTTCTAGATGAGAGGAGTGACATTTTTTCGAGAGTTTATCATTCAAATGATAATTTAACTATTTGAAATCTTTCATATATAAATATAAAGCTGAGAATGAAAAAGGTGAAATGGCACACTTCTCTAACTAGCATGATAATTTATCTTTTTTCTTAGAATTTGAACATTTTTCTTATTTTCTGCCAAAAAGACTGCCCAAATAAAAAATATTTGTCCTCATTATTACTTCATTTATGTCTTTGCCCATTTCGTATCTCTTTAATTTCTTCCTGTCTTCTGTACTACTCCATTTATTCTTTTTCCTCAAATCCCTCTCTCTCCCTTTCTTTTCTTTCATCAGGGTTTGCATCTATCTTTCACCTCCTTTTTTTTTTTGCAACTTCCTCCTCTTTTTGCTCTTTTCCATCCCATAAAATTTATCCGCTCTTCCCATTTTTCAAAATCAGTAATACATCATAATAATTCAATTAATCTGATATTTCCGTTACAACTTAATGATTCAACAACGTGGGTTTTGTATTATTAAAACTCTGGGGAAAAATAAAACATACTATATGATCTCTCACATCTATATTAAGGATTTTCCCTGACTGCAGATATAGTAGTAAACTTGAAGGAGTTATTTTTCCCCGAAAAGGCTTGATAACGTGGAATTTTTTTTTTAAAAGTTCGATGAATGGAGTTACATGAAATATCATGAAGCAGGATGACAAGAAGTGTCGGACGATGGCGGAGAGTTTGGACAGATGAGATGACAGACAATCGATAATTTTAATTTTTTAGGTTCTTACAATTGAAGAAGCAACGACCCAAGGGAATGAAGAGTCGAAGTTAAATATGGCGAAGAACGAAGGTATTTGAGCTAATAATGAGAAAAATGAAGAAACTTAGATCGGAACTAAGTCGGAGGCTAATCTTTGCTGGAATTGGTAGTCTCCAAGGAGGCATCAGAAGAAGTTTCCGATTAAGGACCAACAATCAGTAAACGAGTAATATGTGCTGAGGGTCAACAAAGTCCTTCCTCCCTCATCAAAGTTTGTTCTTTCTTTGCAAAGTGATTCACTTTTTATAATTTAATTTATTGCTTATAAATAGTTTTAAATTACAAGTGTACTGTTATTTCATGCTGACCAAGTTTTTTCTACTATTTGTGCTTAAACTGTTCATACAAATATTACATGAATAGAACAAAATCATTTGATTCCTAACATAGAAATGCGTGCAAGTTACAAATTTTAGTAATTTGAAGGAACAAAAGAAAGACGAAAAATAGAACTAAAGAAAACCAAAGGAAAAAGGAAAAAGAGAAAAGTACTATGGTGTAATAAAACATCTATGTATTAGTTCTTGATGTAACATGTATATACTGATGTAAACAAAGATTCGATATTAACAATTAATATCACCAAAACAGCATCTCCTTCCACAAATGACTTTTGCTTAAAAACAAGGTGAAGAAAAGAGAAATGGCCAAATGTGCAGATTTATTTGTTTTGTATTTTCTCTTTCTTCTTTTTTTTTTATGTCACATATCTTCTTGGTTATTTCATTTTCAAAATATGAGAAACTTTGGAAAATATTTTAGAAAAAAATAAATATATTAAATACATATATATTAGACAAAGACATTATTATTTTCAAGAAAATAATAAATTCTCCTGAAACTTTTTTTCATTTCTCAGAAATAAACAACCTATAATTAATTAAGGAATGCTTATCAACAAGATTTGCTCATTCATAGAACTTGTAGCATGTATGGTGCTTGAAGCATTGAAATTACACCCATGGATATTATCGAAAATAGTTTGTCAAATTTACAGAATTAATTTTTAAGTGCATATATAGAAGATTTAGTTTAACTTTTTGATTTGAATTTTTTTCCCCATCTCAACTAAATTTACAAGGCCATTTTGTGAATTCACTATTATTTCTTATAACCGCGCGAAGCGCGGATAAATTCACTAGTTATCTAATAAAGTTGTATTTTTTTTATTTGTAACATAAAAGTCACTTAACTATGTTAATAGCAATCAAAAGATCATTCAATCAGAGTTCTTGAATGTTCTGGTGGCAAAATACCTATTTTACCATCTAATTATCAAACTGCCATTTTTAATTTTTTAATATTATGATACTTGAGTGCTATAAACCTATATAGATAAGTCCATGTTGGAAACTAAACCAAGATTAATTAGTATTCCTAAGTTGTCTAGGATTTGATATTTGGTAGTTTATTTAATTCATGTCTAGTTAGGTTTTGTTTACCAATTTTATATTAGAATAGGTTTTTGGTTTTGTAATACTATAAATAGGGGTGCTGCTACTTATTTTTTCTTGTAGAGAGATTCAAGAGTTTATGAGTTGTGAAAAAGCCTCCTACCAAGTTCTCTCCCTAGTTTAATAAATTTCTTCTATATAGCCTTTGTTGAACTTTTTGCTTGTGCCTAAATTGTTCTTTGGGTATTTCAATCCTTCAAATTGGTATCAGAGCCTGTGTGAGATTCTATCAGAGTCAGTGGAGATCCTAAAAGAATTATGGATACTCCGTATTTACATGATTGCCAAGTTTTCAAGTTTGATGGCAAAAATAATTTTGAAGATCAGTATCAATATATGAAATATTTTTTCAATGTTGTTGGATTATGGCCCATTATTGAAACAGGATTTGAGGAACTCCGTACAACATTGAAAGGTGATGCAACTAAGCAATTAGAGAAAAATAGACAATTGAATTATAAGGCACGTTACTATCTCATCAATCACCAGCAAGGTTGAATTGCGTGTATCTAACGAAATTTTGCATGCAAAATCAACTAAGGAGGCTTGGACAATCTTGGTGAATTCACATCGAGGTTCCGCCGAAGTAAAGAAAGTCAAATTGCAAGAGCTAAGGAGACAGTACGAGTTGGCCCAAATGAAACCAACAGAGTCCGTTAAATAATTCACTACAAGCTAATATTGTCAACGACATGAGGATCAATGGAGAAGTACTAGATGAAGTTAAAGTGGTTGAAAAAACATTGCGATCCTTGTGTATAAAATTTCACACGAAGAAGGTGGTTGTTGAGGCTATCAAAGATCTTAGCACTTTTACACTTGATGACTTAAAAGGTGAATTGGTGTCATATGAGATGTCCCTGACTCAAGACACGCCCGAAATATGGAGGAGGCGTTGCAAGAAAATGTGAATCAACCTAAAGCAAAAGAAGAGACAAGTTATCCTAAAGAAACAAATCAAAGATGCCAGAATTTCAGAGGTAGAGGTCGTGGTAGAAGTACCTTTCGAGGTCGTGTTAGAGGTAATTTCTTATCAACAAATAGTAACAATTTTTGGAAGGAACAAAAAGGTCATCAAAATTTTCAAAGACATAATAAATCTAAGATTCAGTGCTATAACTATGGTAAATTTGGACATTATGAAAGAGAATGTTGGTCTAATAAATCTTGTAATAAAGAAGTACATGCTAAGATGGCTGAAAATAATGGGGATAAACAAGAGACTTTATTATTTTTTTAGTTGTGGGGTTGAAGAAACTAAAGGGAATGAATGATTTATTGATTCGGGTTGCAACAATCATATGAGTGGAAATAAGAAATTATTCACTCATCTGGATGAAAACTTAGAGGCACAGTGAGACTTGGAAATAACGCAAAGGTGCCTGCAGTTGGAAAGGGGAAAATTCGCATTACTGTGAAAGATGGTTCTTCTAATTTTATATCAGATGTGTTTTATGTGCCGAGTCTTCATCATAATTCATTGAGATTGGGGCAACTATCAGAAAAGGGGTATAATTTGCGTTTTAAGTATAGGATTGGCACAATCAGTGATGATAAATTTGGACTAATTGCAAAGTTTAACATGAACAATAGTCGTTTGTGGCCTTTTTATCTCAATAGTGATGATTTACCGTGCTTTAGTTCTATAAACTGTGATGATACTTGGTTGTGGCATCTACGTCTTGGGCATTTAAATTTTGGGAGTTTGAAATTTCTTGCAAGAAAGAATTTGGTTGATGGTTTGTCTTCTATTGATTTTCCTGACAAGAAGTGTGAGTCGTGTATTTTGGAAAAGAAGTATAGAGAACCTTTTCAGAAAGGTAAGGCTTGGAGAGCTAATGCACCATTGCAGTTAATTCATTCGGATTTGTGCTCAGTTGAAGTTTCTTCTAATGGTGGTAGTAAGTATTTTATTGCTTTCATTGATGATTTCAGCCGAAAGACTTGGGTATATTTTTTGAAAAATAAATCTGATGCATGTGATATTTTTAAGAGCTTCAAAGTTTATGTAGAGAGGAAAAGTGGGTGTTTTATTAAAATATTGAGGACTGATAGGGGCACTGAATTTCTTGTTTGTAATGATTATTTGAAGAACTATGGTATTAAGCATCAATTGACAGCTAGATATACACCTCAGCAAAATGGTGTGGCTAAAAGAAAAAATAGAACAGTGATGGACATGGTGAGATCTATGATGCATTCCAAAAATATTCCAAAAGGTTTTTGGGCAGAAGCTGTTTCCTGTGCAATTTATGTATTAAATAGGTGTCCTACACGGTCTAATTTTGGAAAAACTCCACAAGAGGTCTGGACAGGTAAGAAACCTAATATTTCTCATCTAAAAGTATTTGGTTGTCTTGCTTATGCTCACGTTCCTGATGCTTTGAGAAAGAAATTGGATGATAAAGCTAAAAAATATATTTTTATTGGTTATAGTCATGAGACAAAGGGTTACAAGTTGTTTAATCCAGATACAGCAAAAGTGATTATTAGTAGAGATATTACTTTTGATGAGCAAAGTTCTTGGGATTGGTCAAAGAAGGATCCTGAACCATCTAGGTCTCAACCAATAATTCCAGTCATAGAGGAAGGAAGTTCTAGCAGACATCAAGAGTAACATGTAGTAGATAATGTTCAAGCAGAAACGTCCAGTCGCCCGCAAAGACAACACCAATTACCGGCTCGTTTGCAAGATTATATTGTTGGTAATGATAATGATTTATCCGATGAAGATATTGTAAATTTTGCCTTATTTGCAGACTGTGATCCAGTTACTTTTGAGAAAGCTGTTAAAGATGATCGATGGGTTCATGCAATAAATGAAGAAATTCATGCTATTGCGAAAAATAATACATGGGAATCGGCTACTTTACCGCCCTCAAAAAGACCAATTGGAGTCAAGTGGGTATACAAGACCAAGTTCAGACCAGCTGGAGAAGTGGATCGTTTTAAGGCGAGATTAGTTGTTAAAGGATACCAGCAGAAAGCAGGTATTGATTACTTCAAGGTATTTGCACCTGTTGCTAGACTTAATACTGTTCGTATGATAATTTCTCTTTCTGCCAATAATTGCTGGAAATTTTTTCAAATGGATGTGAAATATGCTTTCTTAAATGGTGTACTTGAAGAAGAAGTGTATGTTGAGCAGCCTGCTGGTTATGTCAAAAAGGGTTAAGAAAATAAAGTTTATAGGCTGAAAAAGGCATTATATGGATTGAAACAAGCACCTAGAACTTGGTACACTCATATAGATTCTTATTTTATTGGACATGAATTTCAGAGATGTCCATATGAGCATACTTTATATATCAAATTCAAGCCTGGCGAAGATATTCTCATTGTGTGCTTATATGTGGATGATTTAATTTTTACTGGCAATAATCCTAAATTAATTTATGAGTTTAGGAAGGCAATGATTAGTCAGTTTGAGATGACTGATTTGGGTTTAATGTCTTATTTTCTTGGCATTGAGGTATCTCAACTAGATAATGGAATATATATCTCTCAAAAAAAATATGCTGGTGATATTCTAAAGATATTTAATATGGATAAAGCCAAACCAATTTTGACCCCTGTTGAAGAAAAATTGAAGTTGGTTAGAGATGGGACTGGTAACTTTGTTGATCCTACATATTTTAGAAAATTGGTAGGGAGTCTAAGGTACTTGACTTCTACAAGGCCTGATATTACTTATGGAGTTGGATTAATTAGCAGATTTATGGAGACTCCACGGCAATCCCACTTGCAAGCAGCAAAGAGAATTTTGAGATATATTCAAGGTACGCAAACTCATGGTATATTTTATTCAAAGACTAATGATAGTAGTCTTGTGGGATTTACAGACAGTGATTGAGCTGGTGATAAAATACAAAGAAAAAGTACTTCTGGCTATGCATTTTATTTGGGTTCTGGTGTATTTTCTTGGTCTTCCAAAAAGCAACAAGTTGTTGCTTTATCAATAGCTGAAACTGAGTACATGGTTGCAACAAGTAGTGCTACACAAGCATTGTGGTTAAGAAGAATGCTTGGATTTCTTCAATACAAGCAAGACATTCCTACAATAATTTTTGTGATAGCAAGTCTGCAATTGAGTTAACAAAGAATCCAGTTTTTCATGGGCGTAGCAAACACATTGATTTCCAATTTCACTTTATTCATGACTTGGTTCAAGACAAACATATAGTTATTGAGTATTGCAAGACTGGAGAGCAAGTTGCTGATGTTTTCACAAAGCCACTAAAACTGGAGTTATTCATCAAGTTGAAGAAGATATTGGGCATGATCAAATTTGAAGATCTTGGTTTAAGGGAGGCTGTTGGAAACTAAACCAAGATTAATTCCTAAGTTGTCTAGGATTTGATATTTGGTAGTTTATTTAATACATGTCTAGTTAAGTTTTGTTTACCAATTTTATTTTGGAATAGGTTTTTGGTTTTGTAATATTATAGATAGGGGTGCTACTACTTGTTTTTTCTTGTAAAGAGATTCAAGAGTTTATGAGTTGTGAAAAAGCCTCCTACCAAGTTCTCTTCCTAGTTTAATAAATTTCTTCTATATAGCCTTTGCTGAATTTTTTGCTTGTACCTAAATTGTTCTTCGGGGTATTTCAATCCTTGAGTCCATAATATAGATTAAAAGAGAAAATAATATCATAATATTAAAAACTAATATTTAAAAGTCATGTTATTAGTTTGCAACTCCTCGAGCTCTCATGGAATTAATTTTGCAACTCCTTGAATTCTCCAATTCTTTGGGATATAATGAGACGAATCCCGGTTAGCGTAACGTTTTCATGACTACATGAAATAAATGATGAGTGTTAGACTACTGTGTCAAAAATATGATGAAGAAGAAACTGCAACTATTTAAGTAAGCCTAGGTCTACATCCAGTAAACCCAACCAAAATGACGACTAATACTTCTGAAACCAAATTGAGCATGAAGCTTTTGATTGACACCACGGCTCGCAAAGTCCTATTTGCTGAAGCTGAAAAGAATTGTGTTGATTTCCTCTTTCATATTCTCACATTGCCTGTGGGCACTGTCACTAGGCTTCTTAAGGAGAAAGGAATGAGCGGGTCTTTGCCTAACCTCTATGAAAGCGTAGAGATTCTGAATGAAACCTATATTCAGCCGAACAAACACAAAGATATCCTTTTAAAACCCAAGTCTCCTGTCGAAATCTCTTCAGCTGTTCCTCTTCTATTATTTAATGATGTTCCGACACAAAAGAATTCTTATGTTGTATGTCCTCAGTGTTATCGTCCCAGATATTTTGCCCATGACCCTAGTGCTCTCTGTCCATATTGTCGGAATCTTATGTCAGCACAGTTGTCATATATTGCTCCAGCCAGAGTTAAGGAAGCTGTAGCAGCGACGGGGGGTTTTGTGAAGGAGGTGGTGACATACATGGTGATGGATGATTTGGTTATTAAGCCCATGTCCACTATTTCTAGCATTACCCTTCTCAACAAGTTTAATGTCAAAGATGTTGGTGTCCTGCAGGAGCAAGTAGTAGGTTTTGGAATGGAAGAGGTAATCGCTTTTATTTGGATTAAATTTATATATACTTATAAGTAAAGTGCTTATCGACTGTTACATATGTAACTTCTTCTCCTCTTTTATGTTTTAACTAGTGACCTGGCTAGTGTATAAATATTAAATTCAATAAAGTTTGTTTCGTATTTTTTTTTTTAGTTACTTTTTTGGGTAAATCTTCTAACTTAGAGAATTGCTATCCTCTTACAGGCGCTGAAGTTGCTAAAAGCATCTTTCGAGTCGAAAACAGTTCTCACAAGTGTTTTCCTGAGCCACGTAAGAAATAGTGATTAGACATAATGGGATTCGATGTTTCATTTTAGTATATGATCCATTGCAAAATCTTATTTTACTCCTTTTTTAGATTGTTTTTGTTATGTCCTCTGCTTTCACCTTGTATTCTGGAGTATCTTTTCTCAACCATATTATCTTTAGAGATTCTTCAGCCATCTCCAACATTATAAATGTCTGCAGAAATTATTTGAAGAGAATGCTATATATCTTATGTTCATTAACGAAGAGGAAATTCCAAAAGAAAAAGAAATGGTTTCGATTATTGCTAAGCTTTACCAACGGTCAAAGATAGCCTTGAGCCCCAGTTAAGTAGATAGTGAAAGTTCTTAATTAAAGCTTTAGTTAGCCCATTATTCATTCAATCTAGCTGGTTAAGCAAGCCATTTTTCTGCTTAATTTCGGGCTTTCGAACCAACCCCACAGACATTATGTGATATTTTTTAGCCCCACTTTTGAGAAAAATAGTAACTGAAACGATTCCAATCTCCATTTCGGCAAAAATCAACTAACCAACGGAAGGTAATCCTATCGATTTATATCATCATAAGTTCTGTTTCTAGATAATTATTTCGTAATCCTAAATTTTGAGAAAGTTTCTTTGGGAAGATTGTCATCTTCTTAAAAGCATACACAAGGGAAAAGTGAATATATGTATTGTCGTTCTTTAGAGGTAGTAGTATATAATCTATATTGTTAACCCTCAAAATCAGATAACAATTGAATTTGTAAGTAATTTTAAGGATACGTGGACTAAATTGACATAAAGGGATAAATTGAAAATAATTAAAATAATTAAGCAATGATAAAGTAGATTCAAAACGCACAACTTGAACAGTTACAGCCTTGGCAAGTCAATCACACTTGAACTGGATGCAATTCAAACGATATCAAGATACAGAGGAACAATAGCTTACTGAAAGAAAATAATATTATACTACTTTGGGATGCGTGTTACAATATTTTCTACAAGTAATCAGATCCCCTTTATATTGTAGGGAAGTCCTATATTAGGTACAACTCTATAAAAGGTAAAAAATATCCTGATTTGCTGATTTGCCGGTTCCTTATTGATTCGTGCCGAGATTCCCGCCGTAATATCCGACCGGTGGCGGGTATTTTGGCCTGATGTTATTTCGACCTTCTGCTGACAATGTTTCCTTGAGCTTGTTCGGGGTCAGGGTCGAGTCCGGGATCACGAACTCATTGTTCTTGTGGACGGACATCCTGATCTCGGGTTCTGGCCCGATGGGACTCGGGGTCGGTCTCCAATCCCTTAGGTTCCGAGCCCGATCTGTCATGTAATAGACGAGCCCAATTTCGACCGTATACAGATAGTCCCCTTATTTTTCGGAGAGTAAACGATGAGAAATGATATGAGCTTCCGATTTTCACTTCGATACTCTGTGTCAGTGTGACGACCCGACCCGTCGTCTCATGTGTTACCGCCCCGTTTTCCCCATTTATTGCTTCTTCATGTTTCGTTATCGGCATTTGGTGGGTTAGAGTTGAATTGGTTTGGTTTGGTGGAGAATGAGACATTTAGTCTCCTTAAGGAAGGCTTGTGTTGGAAAGGTCAACCGGATGTTGACTTATGAGTTAGAGGACTCGGATTGGAGTTCCGGTGATTCGGGTAGCTTCGGGAGGTGATTTGTGACTTAGGAGTGCGATCGGAATTGATTTTGGAGGTCCGGTGCAGAATTAGGCTTGAATTGGCGAAGTTAGTATTTTGGCGAATTCCGGTTGATAGGTGAGATTTTGATCCGAGGGTCGGAATAGAATTCTGAGAGTTGCAGTAGCTCCGTTAGGTGATTTTGGATGTGTGTGCAAAATTTCAGGTCATTTGGAGGTGTTTTGGTCGGGTTTTTGATCGAATGCGTAATTCGGAAGTTTTTAAGGAACTTAGGCTTGAATCCGATGTGATTTAATGGTTTTAGCGTTGTTAGATGTGTTTTGAGGATTGGAACAAGTTTGAATGAGGTGTTAGGATGTGTTGGTGTTTTTGGTTGAGGTCCCGGGGGCCTCGGGGTGAATTCGAGTGGTTAAACGAGAGTTTTTGGAAGTTGCTCCAGGTCTGAGATTTCTGTCATCTGGTATTTCCGCTTCTGCGGAAATGGACCGCAGAAGCGGGTGGAAAAGCGCAGAAGCGATCTTGTGTTGAATTGTTGAGTTCCGCATAAGCGGACCCCTTTTCGCATCAGCAGGTCCGCAGGTGCGAGTGAATAACCGCAGAAGCGGTCTTGGGTAATCCGCAGAAGCGGAGAATATGTCGCAAAGGCGGAAGTGGTAAGTTAAGTGAGAAACCGCATAAGCGGGGAAATGGCCGCAGAAGCGGTCCCGCATGTGCGGAAGCGGGACCGCATAAGCGAAAATCGCTGTAGGCAGAAGGGGTTTTATAATATCATATTTCATCCGCGAGCTTGGGGTATTTTCCACCATTGTTGAGCAACATTGAGAGCTTTGGGCGAGGATTTTTGAGAGTTTCGACTGGGAATCGATTGGAGGTAAGTCCCTTGGCCTAATTATTCGAGTTTATGATAGATTTAACATGAAAATTAGTGGAAATTCATCAAAAAGGGGGTAAGTTAGGGCTTGAGAAATTATAAGTTAAAAATGGAATTTTGAAGGTCAAATGGACTCCGATTTTGATAAATTTGATATCCATGGACTCGTGGCGAGACGAGGAATCCGATGATGTGAGTTTTATAATTTTTCGAGAAGTGGGCCCGGGGCTCGGATTTCGCCAACTTCGTGATTTTCGATGTTTTTCGAGTCTTTTCGATTGGGTTATATCCCCTTAGCCTATTGTAATGTATTCCTTGTGGTCTTGATCAGATTTGACGCGCGAGGAGGTCAACTCGAGAGGAAAAGGCATAGCGAGCGAGACTTTGGGCCGGCTTGAGGTGAGTAATGGGTGTAAATGATGTACTGAGGGTTTGAGACCCCGGAATTTCACATCGTACCGCTAAATTGAGGCGAGGCACGCGCTCTATGACGAGTGCGTGGCTGTTGGTTATTGGGGATTGTGACTTGGTTCGTCCCGGTGATGTTTTACTGTGTTTTTCTACTCGAACTTGTTGGAAATCATCGTTATTTGGATTTGATTGTTGTATTTGGGCTTCGTGCCGGTTATTTGGATCCTTCAGGGATTGATTTCACTGATTTGCATACTTGGCACATTGTTTAACCTCATTCCAAGGTTTTAAGTACTATTTTTCCAAACTCAGCCCCCTTTTTCTAAACTTGAAAATTCAAATGATATTTTAAATGATATTTTGGGCTGTGGATTACTGATTTAAAAGTGCCCGAGGGGCTTATTGTGATTTCTGGATTTATGGATGGCTCGGGCTGCACGCCGCAGCAGTACTATGTGATATTGAGGCCGAGGGCCTGGTTGGTGCCATGAGATGGCTTATTTGCGCTTGGGCTGTAAGAGCCCCTCCGGAGTCTGTACACACCCCCAGTGAGCGCCGTCGACGTAAAATATATGGTTGGCTCGGACTGCACGCCGCAGTGGGTACCTGAGTGTACCGGTATTTGCATTGCATTGCATCATTGCATCATTCCTTACCTGTTACCTGTCATGGTTCTTTCTGTACTATTACTTTATTGACTTGCCGGTCTCACTGTTAAAGGTTTGGTACTGCCCGTTATAGTTGCCTTGTGTTTTATTTTGTGATTTCTTATCTTCAGTTATTATTTATGCTTATTACTCACTGAGTCGGAGTTCTCACTTTACTCCCTGCACCTTGTGTGCAGATTTAGGTGCATCACAGTCTGAGGGAGGACCTGTCTAGCTGAGCAACATTTCACCGGGAGCATCGAGGTAGCTGCATGGCGTTCGCAGCCTTGATCCTTCCCTCCTATCCCTATCTTTCATTATTCCGTTTCTTAGACAGTCTTGTTATAGGATGACACTCTGTATTAGAGGCTCGTGATCGTGACACCGGATCCTGTTTTGGGTTATGTTCTAGTATTTTGTTGGTTTTCAGTATACTACTCTATGCTTATAGTAGTTTGATAAGATGGTTTGGTAATTTAGTATCTGTGTTCGAATTCCTGAATTATCATAAGTTGAGATTTGTTGTTGAATGGTCGGGCTTGCTTAACAATGTGTTGGGCGCCATCACGACCGGAGTTTGGGTCGTGACAGTCAGTAACGACAAAATGAACGAAACGTCTCGTCAATCATGTCTTAAAGGCATTAAATGCTTGTCAGTTGCTGATCGACCACTCTTGGATTTGAACCATCGTTTGAAAACTATAAATACCCCCTTCCTTATCCATTCAAACTTTACTTCCAAACTTCGTACCCATTGCTTCTTAAGAAATTTCTCTATTTTCTAGCACTTATACTCTGATTTCTTGAGATCCTTTATGAAGAATTTTATTTGTCTCCACCCCAAATCATTAAGCATACTGCTCTAACTTCTTCTTCTTTTTCCCTCCATATTTAAACGAAATGGCAAAAAATTCGAAAATAGTTCCCCAAAAAGAAACTCCTTCTACATCGGGGCCGGCGAGGAACCAGTGGCGGAACTTCCTCTGAGCATGTTCGTTCCTGGCGGGTGTTCGTTAACCGCCAATTTTAAGTTTGAAAAACCTTCACCTATACCGAGCCGGTGTGAGAAGGTCTCGAGGTACATCTGCTCGATCACTGAAGAAATTCTCCCCACAATAAAAAATGATTGTAACTGGGTCGGTAAAGACGTGGTGGTTCCCGGTCCCGATGAAGGTATCATTACACTTATCCCTTTACGTTGTGTCTGTTTGACCCGGTAATCATCGACTTCTGCAAAAGGTACGAGGTGTGCCTTGTCTAAATCCACCCTTCATTCTGGAGGATCATCATCCTTCTCTGGTTCTTTGTGAGCAAGATTGACATATGCTTGTTCACCGTTGACCACCTTATGCGCTTATACAGTCCCCGACTCTTTCGGGGGAGGGGGGGACTGATCAAACTCGCGTGTCGGGCTACTAGAGCCCTGTTCTCGAGCATCGATGAAGATCGTGATCGAGGTTGTCTAGGCCGTTTTGTCCGAGTGAGGACCTTGGACCTGATCCCACCAGAGTGCATGTCGTTCCCTGAGAAGTGGAACACAAAAATTTTACTCTCCTTTCCTTCTTTCTTATCGTGGCTTGGTGGTGGTGCAGCTGTTGCTCGGGTCCCGAATTTGGTCCCTGGACTCAAGGAGTGGGTTAAGGGAATTGTGTCATAGAAGCCATATTCCGAGCGCGCGACGCAAACTTTGAAGGGCCGGTGGGAGGCTCGTTCTCATGGTGAGGCTTTCTTTCCTGAGCGAGTAATATTTGAGTCTTTTTTGTGTTGCAGGGTTCTCATCTGTTTTGTTTCCCTTTTTAGGTTTATCCAATGATGTCTTGATGAGGCCCCCATTAGGTGACTAGGATGACCCCGCCGAGTCCCCTACTCCGAGACAGGGTGATAAGAAGAAAAGAAAGAGGGCTTTGAGTTCTCTGAATTCGGAGAAGAAGAAACCGAGGAGGAGGCTAGTGCACAAATCTAAATAAAGCACTAGTTCTCAAGTACCACCATCGGACTCTCTCCGCCAGCTGAGGGACAAATTCGAAGAAGAAGAAG
Organism: Nicotiana attenuata; assembly: GCF_001879085.1. Taxonomy (NCBI): domain Eukaryota; kingdom Viridiplantae; phylum Streptophyta; class Magnoliopsida; order Solanales; family Solanaceae; genus Nicotiana; species Nicotiana attenuata. The sequence goes on from NC_031993.1 coordinate 27,544,696, forward strand.
AAGAAGCCTCTGAACTGGTGGCCCGCGTGCGGTCGCAGTTTGAGGGACGAAGGGCCTCCGAATCAGAGAGAGGTGATGCCGATCTGCATCGAGCCAGGGATGCCGATGAGGAGGTCGTGGTCGGGGCCAATGTGGGGGCTGTGGTCGGGGCCAATGTGGAGACCGTGGTCGAGGCCTCTCAGGATGAGGGTAGTGCCCCAAAGGATATACAAGGTGTGATAGACATCAGCGAGTCACCTTCGTTCACCTAGTCTATGATCAAAGAGTCTTAGGCAGTGAAACCTCGCCCTAACAAGGGGGCCCATGGAGCGGACGATCCCTTCCATGGCTTTTTTGTTAGCGTGGATTCCACCGCCACAAAGGACATCACCGGAGAGGGTGACTTAGAGGTTCCGAGGAAGAGTCCATCATCGGGAATAAGCAGGCCTTCCTCAAGCCCGAAATTAATCAATCGATTCCCATCTCAAAGCGTGGATCCTGACCGGAAGCGATCGATCATTATCTCGATTTCGGAGAATGATCGGGTCCTTTTTTCCCCCATAAGGGTGGCCAATTACCTTCGGTTCTTGGTGACCGAAGAGGACCAAGCCAAGAGGAACGAGGTGGAAGCACCCTTCCTGTTCAATGAAGTTGAACATGCGTTAAACCGGGTAACTTTAGATACCTCTTGGTGATTTCTAGTTTGTACTTAGATCAATTTGTAGATGATCATAACTTCTTTCTATGTGTTTGTTGGCTTCTGTACTTCATCACGAGACTTTTCTTCGATACCGGGAAGAGCTAAACCAGTATGCGGCTGATATTCGAGGGCTCACCAAGAAGAGAGATGCTTACAAACTTCTTAGAGCAAAGTGAAGGGGAGGCTAAGATCCTTCGAGCTGAGCTAGACATGGCTCGGAAGGAGCATGCCGATATGGTCGAGCAGGTAAGAAGAGTATCTGAGGTTAGTGATGATGATTCAGACACGGTGACTAACGGTTCGAACCCACAGGTCCAAAAGAAGCTTGATCAGATCGAGCAGCTTCGGGCAGAGGTGGATGCGATAAAGGCCGAGGCCGAAGAATGGAAAAGCAACATGGACCGCTTGGCCTCGGAAAAGGAGACTGCCCAAGCAAAATTGGCTTCGGCTGAGGTCCTGCTTTGAGCTTTAAAGGAAAAGGCCTTGGTGCAGGCCAAAAAGATTCAGGAGATCGAGTCTCAGTTGAGTTCGCCTATTTCCAATAAAGAAAATCTGGACAAGGAGCTTGAAACGGCCAAGTTTGAGGCTGAGATGGTTAAAGTTGATGCCAATAAGATGGTGGCCATTTATAAGGCCGATTCCGAAGCGGCTCAGGTTTAAGCAAAGGATATCATCGAGCACGCAAAGTGGCAATCTCGAAGGGAGGCCTTCGAGAAAATTCATGCTCGGGATTTCGACTTATCGGCTGAGATTGAGAGTGCCAAGAAGCTTGAAGCCTAGGCCAAAAATTTGGCTTATCTTAAGGATGATAAAGACTCCGAGGGGTTGATTGGATCCGAGGGTGGAGGAGACCCCGAAGGTGATGAGGCGGCCCCCGGTGAAGACTAGGCTCTTTGTGAAGAATTTTTTCGATATGTATATAAGGTTTTTTTCCCTACAAAAATTTCTGAACTTTTTCCTTTGCTTTATTGTTTATGTTTGCAAAGATTAAAATGCCTTAGCATGAAATGGTTAGGTTATGTTCGGAGGTTCGAACAAGCCTTGACTTTAACATTATTTCGTTTAAGGCATCGTGGGGGTTCGGTGTGACCAGAAAATTTTCCCCAACATACTTATAATTTCTGTAGTTTGCTGAGGGTAGCCTTTAGAACCGGTGAAGAAATTTTAAGGCCTTGATATTTTGGTTGCGAGTTTCGGACGTCTCTGAGCCATTTTAATTCGGTCGTAGCCTTTTTAGTTCGGGTGCTGCCCAGTGGGCTTGTCACCTCGAGTTATCCGGACTTGCCTAAGATAACAATCCGTAAGTGGGGACGGCCGTAGCCTTTAAGATTCGGGCATTTCCTAATAGGTTTTGTGCCTCCGAGCTCCGATAGCCCGGACCATCTGAGTTTATTTTAAGATTGTAGCCGAGTGAGAGTGATTGTTCGAACTCGGATTAAGATGGCCCTTGGGCTCGATACCTTTAGGGAATTAGATATAGGAAATTCTTTGAGAAATGCAAGAGATATTTTAAAAGGACAGGATATTTATTCACACGGAAGAGACTTCTTTTTATTCTTGTGCATAATAGTTATACACGTGTACATGATTTGTGTCAGGGCTCGAGCAGTCTATGCGAGCACAATTCATTTGACCGTTTGGACCTTACAATAAATCCTATCGATCGAGATCCTTCAATCACGAAGTTTCTTTCCTTGCTAAAATCGATATCCGAGGGTAATGCCCCCCAGTTTTCGAGGTTGATCATAGAGAGAAGCCTCGGATACTGATGATGCAATCTTTGACACCGATTCATGACCGGCCTTCTATTCTAAGTTAGAATGATCCACTGTTGCCTTGTTAAAAACCTTGCCGAAAAACCCATTTGGGACAAATTCGGTTCAAGGGAAAAAGAGTGCAACGCGTGTTTTTATGTCTAAAATCTGTACCACTCCTTGTTGGTTACCTAGAAGTGTTAGTTCAAAAATAAGTGAAAAGGAATTAATGGGGTCGTACCTTAGTAATAGTATCGCTTCAAGTAAGTTATGTTCCAGTTATTCGGTAGTCGTTCACCGTTCATTGCCCCGAGTTTGTACGTTCCCTTTCCGGTGTTCTCGAGAATTTGGTACGACCCTTCCCAGTTCGGGCCCAACTTCCCTTTGTTCAGGTTTCGGGTGTTCAATGTGACCTTCCTTTTTACTAAGTCCCCGATATTAAAGTGTCGAAGGTTGGCCCTTAGATTGTAGTATCTCACGATTCGCTATTTTTGGTAGCCAATCGGACAAGGGCGCCTTCTCGCCTTTCATCTAATAGTTCCAAGCTCATACTCATGGCCTCATCATTTGATTCTTTGGTTGCGTATCGGAACCTAATACTTGGTTCTCTGACCGGTATTAGAGCTTTGGCACCGTAAACAAGCGAGAACGGGATGGCCCCGATACTGCACTTTGAGGTCGTACGATATGCCTATAGGACTGCGGGTAGGATTTCTTTCCATTTTCCTTTGGCATCGATTAACCTCTTTTTGAGGTTTTGGAGTATGGATTTGTTGGTCGATTCTGCTTTTCCGTTTCCACTAGGGTGATAGGGTGTTGATAGGATCCTTTTGATCTTATGATCTTCTAGAAACTTGCTCACTTTGATGCCGATAAATTATTTCCCGTTATAGCACACGATCTCGGATGGCATTCCAAACCGGCATATGATATGGTCCCAAATGAAATGAATGACTTCATTCTCCCTGACCTTCTCGTACACCTGGGCTTCCACCTACTTAGAAAAATAGTCAGTCATAAATAATATAAATTGAGCCTTACCAGGTGCCCATGGAAGAGGGACAACAATGTCCGTTCCCCACTTCTTGAATGGCCATGGTGACAAAATCGAATGCAGCAGCTCCCCCAACTGGTGAATCATCGGAGCATGTCTTTGGAATTCATCACATTTTCGTACGAACTCCTTCGTATCCTTTTCACGTCGATCCAGTAGTAACCGGCTCTGCTTACCTTTCAAACCAATGATTTGGTGCCTGAATGCTTTTCGCAGGTGCCGTCGTGAACTTCCCTCAGAAAGTACTCGGTACCGGTCCTAGACCTATTGCTAGTGGACCATCGACGGTTCTTCTAAACAAGGTTCTGTCTTCGGACAAGCTAAACCGGGCTGCCTTTGTACGCAGGGCCCTTGATTCTTTTGGATTCGAGAGCAGCTTCCTAGTCTTCATATATTCTACATATTTGTTTCTCCAATCCCAAGTCAATCTTGTAGAGTTTATTTCGGCATGACCTTCTTCCACTACCAATCTCATGAGTTTTACGACTGCCCCCGAGTTGAGCTCGTCATCCTCGACCAGCGACCCTAAGTTTGCAAAGGCATCAGCCTCGCTATTTTGATCCCGAGGTACGTGTTGCAAAGTCCATTCCTTGAACCGATGTAATGTTACCTGCAACTTATCTAGTTACCTTTGCGTTCGTTCTTCTTTGACCTTGAATGTCCCATTAACTTGGTTCACGACGAGCAGGGAGTCGCACTTAGCTTCGATCACCTCCGCCCCCAAGCTTTTGGCTAGTTTGAGACCTGCAATCATCGCCACATATTCGACCTCGTTGTTAGTCAATTTCACAGATATAATAGATTGTCTAACTGCATTGCCTGTGGGTGGCTTCAATATGATGCCAAGTCCAGACCCATATGCGTTCGAGGCATCGTCCGTAAAGAGGGTCTAGATTCCCGAAGATGTCCCCGAGTTTACCAACAACTCTCTTTCGACCTCGGTTATTAGGGCCGACATAAAGTCGGCCAAGAAATCTTCCAAAATTTGAGACTTAATGGCTTTCCAGGGTCGATATTTAATATCGTACCCGTTGATTTCTACGGCCCATTTGGCCAAATGCCCCGGGAGCTCGGGTTTATACATTATATTTCACAATGGGCAAATAATCACAACACATATAGGATGACACTGAAAATATGGTTTTAGCTTCCTAGAGGCACTTAACAAGACAAGTGCCAATTTTTCTAGGTGAGGGTATCTAGTTTCGACCTCACCTAGAGTCTAGCTAACACAGTAAATTGGAAATTGCGTACCTTGCTCTTCCCGGACAATGACTCCACTTAACGCTCTATCCGATACTGCCAAGTATAGGTATAGTTGTTCGTCTGTCTTTGTCGTGTGAAGTAGTAGTGGGCTTGATAGATACCTCATGAGTTTCTCTAAGGCCCGTTGGCATTCCGGGGTCCATGAAAAGTTGTTCTTTTTCTTCAGTAGCGAGAAAAATCGGTGGCTCTTTTCGGAGGACCTCGAGATGAAACGTTCCAAGGCGGCAATGCGCTCGGTTAACCTTTGTACGACCTTCATGTTGTCCACCATCGTGATATACTCGATGGCCTTGATCTTGTCGGGATTAATCTCGATTCCCGAGTTGGATACCATCAACCCGAGCAATTTACCTGATCCGACTCCGAACGCACATTTCTCCGGGTTTAGCTTCATATTGTACTACTTTAATAAGCTGAAGGTTACCTACAAATACTTTAAATAGTCCTCTGCTCGCAGTGACTTAACCAATATATCGTCAATGTAAACTTCCATTGATTTCCCTATTTGTTCTTCGAACATCCAGTTTACTAGGCGTTGATAAGTGGCACCAACATTTTTTAAAATGAATGGCATCAACTTATAGCAGTATGTGCCGTACTTAGTGATGAAGGAGGTTTTTTCCTGATCATCCGGGTTCATCCGTATTTGGTTGTACCCGGAATAGGCTCCGCAAAAATTGAGGATCTCGTAGCCGGCCGTGGCATTGATCATGCGATCGATGTTGGGCAAAGGGAAAGAGTCATTGGGACACGCCTTATTCGAATCCTTATAGTCTACACACATTCCTAATTTTTCCCCTTTTTAGGGACTACTACTACGTTTGCTGTCCAGGTATTTGATCTCCCGAATGGACCCTATTTTAAGGAGTTTAGATACCTCGTCCTTTATGAAAGCATATTTGATTTCGGATTGGGGTCTCCTTTTCTGCTTGACCGAGTGGAATTTCTGGTCCAGGCTCAGCATGTAAGTGGTTATCTCCGGCGGGATCCCTGTCATATGAAGGTGGGACCAAGAGAAGCAATCTATATTAGCTATAAGAAATGGAATAAGTTTTTTCCTGTGCTCGGGTCTTACCCCGTGCCCAGGTATACCTTTCGATCAAGTAGATGATCAATCAGTATGACCTGTTACAGCTCCTCGACCATCGATTTAGTCGCGTCCGAATAATTGGGGGCTATAAAAGCCCTGGGAACCCCGTAATCATCATCTTCATCAGTCCCTTGTTTCTCCGGTTGGGTCGGGGCTGGCGTCGATAAATTCTATTTATCTTCTTGCTTTGTGGCTGAACTTGGCCCGTTTGTCATTGTAAGTGTGGATATCGGAATCACTTCTTCGACTACAAACATTTCCTTCATAGCTGGTTGTTCCCCGTAGATTATTTTAATCCCCATGGCATCGAGAATTTTAACACTTGGTGAAGAGTCGAGGGCACTGCATTCATATTGTGGATCCATGGCCTCCCGAACACGGCGTTGTACCTCATGTCCCCTTCGATCACATAAAACTTGGTTTTCCTGGATGGACTCGACGACATTCACTGGTAATATTATCTCTCCCTTAGTGGTTTCACATGCCATGTTGAATCCGTTTAGAACTCGAACTGCATGCACATTTGATTTTGTAGGCCGAGCTGTTCTACGACCCTCGATCGGATGATGTTGGTCCGAGCTACGTGGATCAATTAACACACGCTTAACTCGAGATTTATTTATGAGTAAATATATTACCAGTGCATCATTGTGGGGCTGCACAGTCCCTTCTGCGTCCTCGTTGTTAAAAGACAAACTTCCTTCTAGTATGTAATCTTAAGTCTGTTTTCCCTTGTGATGGATACTTTGGTGCGTTTTAACATCGTCCCTTGAGGAACATCGACTCCACCGATGATCATGTTAATGACGTGTTGGGTTTCTTCTTGCTCCGTCTGTTTATTAGAATCCCTATTTCTGAAATGATTCTTGGCTCGGTCGCTCAGAAATTCTCGAAGATGCCCATTTTTGAATAACTGGGCCACCTCCTCCCTCAACTGTCGGCAATCCTCTATTCTGTGGCCGTGAGTTCCATGATATTTTCACATCTGGTTAGGATCCCTTTGGGCTGGGTCAGATTGTAGAGGTCGAGGCCTTTTTGTGCCCTTGATGCGTCCGATAGCTGATATGATGGCAGCAACATCAACATTAAAATTATATTCTGATAACCTTGGTGCTTCTTTAGGCCCGACATGCCCGTCGAAACCGTTCTTGATCATGAGTCCCTGGCTATTTTGACCTCGATCATTTCTCCTATCATTTCGCATAGAATTTCGTCCGGACCCTGCCTTGTCGATATCCATTGTACGACTAGTATCGATCCCTGTTTGACCTCGATTCACGGTCGATATCTCTCTTGACTCTGTCGATGGGTCTAGCGGGATAAACAGACCCGGAAGGAGCTCCAAGTTGATCATCTTTGACTCTGATTTTCGATTGATATCGGTTATGCACATCAGCCCAAGTAACAGCCATATACTCTATCAGATTTTGTTTCCACTGTTGTAAAGCCACCGAACTTCGACCATTGATTCCATGGGTGAAAGCTTGAACGGACCAATTATCAGCGACCGTTGGCAGATCCATCTGTTCTATTTGAAACCGGGACACGAACTCCTTGAGCATTTCATTATCCTTCTGTCTTACTTTGAAAAGGTTCGACTTCCTGGTTTTGACCTTGATAGACCCGGCGTTTCCTTTAACGAAAGAGTTTGCAAGCATAGAAAATGAGTCAATAGAATTAGGAGGTAAGTTGTGATACCATATCATAGCTCCCTTTGACAGGGTCTCTCCGAATTACTTCAACAAAATAGACTCGGTCTCATCATCCTCCAAGTCGTTCCCTTTGATGGCTCATGTGTAGGAAGTGACATGCTCGTTTGGGTCGGTTGTTCCGTTATACCTAGGAATCTCGAGCACTCGGAGGGAAAGGTTTTTGGACGAACTTCTTGGAATCCAGGCCTTTCAGTACCGGCGGCGCTCCCGGGATTTGGTCGACCCTGGAATTGCAGGTTTCTACCTTCTTGTCATTTTCCTCGATTTTCTTTTCCCCTGATTCTATCTGTTTTGTCAGCTCCTCGAGCATTTTTATATTCTCGGGGTTAGTCCCCAACTCATTTCCATTCGACCTCTCTGCGACCGGTTCATTCCTGCAGGCAATTTCCCGGGACAGATCGGTTTCAATTCTACTCGGTGCGCGGCTTTGGTTCTGTAACTGAGCTATCGCCACCTGTTGAGCCTGTAATATTTCAAAGATCATCCATAGATTAATCCCGTCTCTTTCATTGTTTTGAGTATTCTGCGCCGTCGATCGAGCTTCACCACAGATGCTATTCTCGGGGTCGGTAGGAAGGTTTATGTCGATAGCCACATACGCATTAGCGTCCAACGGGTCCGCGACTGGAATTCCGATGGGATCAACAGGCGGTACCTCGTTACCGGGCGCTATGTTGTTATTTTCACCGTGGTGACGAGACTCAATGTCAATCGGTAGGGGTGCAAGTGAGTTCGACATTTTGAGCTTTAACTTAAAATCAGAGGCACTTCAAAGAACAAGTGTAAAGTAGTGTGTATTACGGAAAATTTGTATCAAATAACCACTATTATCCTTAGCCCCATGGTGGGCGCCAAACTGTTTACCCTTAAACAATTACAGCCTTGGCAAGTCAATTACACTTGAACTGGATGCAATTCAAACGATATCAAGATACAGAGGAACAGTAGCTTACAGAAACAAAATAATATTGTACTACTTTGGGATGCGGGTTACAATATCTTTTACAAGTAATCAGATCCCCTTTATTAGTAGGGAAGTCCTATATTAGGTACAACTCTATAAAAGGTAAAAGATCTCCTGATTTGCTGATTTGCCGGTTCCTTATTGATACGTGCCGAGATTTTCACCTTAATATCCGACCGGTTACGGGTATTTCGGCCTTATGTTATTTCAGTCTTTTGTTGAAAATGTTTCCTCGAGCTTGTTTGGGGTCAGGGTCGAGTCCAGGATCACGAAGTCATTGTTCTTGAGGATGGACATCCTGATCTCGGGTTCTGGACTGGTGGGACCCGGGGTCGATTTTCAATCACTTGGGTTCCGAGCCCGACCTGTCATGTAATAAACGGGCCCGATTTCGACCATATACTATATACTGATGTATACTAGCAACATTAATGAAGAATAACAACATAAAATATTTATACTTACGGTGAAATTTATTGAAATATTTTCTATCGTAATCAATAGCTTTATGATTCCACATTCCACTAACGGTCGATTTTATTATAAATATAAAATTACCGACCACTTCGGTCAGGTTTTTTAAAATGACCGACTGAAATAACTAACCGATTTGGATTGTTTTTTAAATATTAACTTTAATTTATTTTAAATTAAAAAATCGACCAAAGTTGGTCGATTTCATAAAAAATAAATTTTGCACGACGCCAAAATAGTTTTCCGCATTTTTTGCGCAAAAAAAAAAAAACCGACCGGAGTTGGTCGGTTTGTAAAATTTTTTAAAAATAAAATTTTTTAAAAAATGACGGACATCGGTCAAGTTTTTGGTCAGTATTTTGACCGATCGAAGTCGGTCGGTCGGCTGCGGTAGATTTTGGTCGAATTTCTAGTATTGAATTAAGCTCATAATCTTTTCGGATGAGAGGAGTGACATTTTTCGAGAGTTCATCATTCAAATGATCATTTAACTATATGAAATTATCTAATGAAGTTATATTTTTTTATTTGTAACAGAAAAATCTCATAACTATATTAGTAGCACTCAAAAGATCATTCAATCAGATTTTTCAAATGTTCTGGTGGCAAAATACCTATTTTACCATCTAATTATCAACCTTTGTCATTTTTAATTTTTTAATATTATGATACCTGAGTGCTATAAACCTATATAGATAAGTCCATAATATAGATTAAAAGAGAAAATAATATCATAATATTAAAAAATAATATTTAAAAGTCATGTTATTAACACATTTGTTTTTTTATATGAAGTCATGTTTCTTTTATTTTGTAATACAAATTAAAATATTTAAAATAAGATATAATTTTAAAAAATATATATTTTTGAAATACCAAAATACTTGAGCATAATTTTCAAGTATATGTAATATATATTATAAAATTTAAATTATTATTTTTGTATTAGGTGTGTGGAACATAAAAGTTTTTATTCTCTTTCATTCTCAATTGTATATATAGATTTATGAGGTTTTGATGTTATTATAAAAATTTCTGTTACGACAAAATTATTCTAATTAATTTTTTACTGTGCTTAGTAATTACTTTTCCAAATATTGTATATATTTAATTTTTTTTGTTTCATAAATAAGATTTATTTGTTACGTAAGTCCATTATTAAATTGAAGAGAGAGAAAATCATAAAATATAAAAAGTGAAAGAAGTAAGATAAATCATTTAGAGGCTAAAATAGTGATGGTAGGCTAGAATCACGTGTTTTAGTAGTAGATTGTACTCTAATTACTGCATTTTACTTGTGTTTGAGCTTGAATGTTAGTTTATTGCACTTATTAAGTGTTTTATGCCTTGCAGGAAGTTATTTGGAGTTAAAAAGATATGCGGGAGCTAAATTGAACAAGTTGGAGTTTTGAAGTCTGAGTAAAAGCCCAAGGGATTAAATCGGGATTGCGTTCGGGGGTCGAGGACCAAGTTTGGATATCAAAACACGACGAAACTAAGTTACTCTGTAAAAACCCTATAGCCGCGCCTCATGGGGAACCTCTAGGCGCGGCGCGGGAGTACAAGTGGGCTAACTTTGATAGATTTCAGCTCTCTGAACTTTCCCACTAGCGCCCCGCATGGGGCGACGCGCCTATGTAATATTCTTAGAGTATTTGTCCTGTTTCGGCTAGGAAAATGTAATATCGCCTGGGCCCACTCCTACATAGTATAAATACACCAGAAATACGTTTTTGAAGTGACTTTTGACCTTGGAAGCTTTGGAAGAGCATTGGAGGCTATAAAATATGGGATTGCATCATCTTTCCATCAATTCAATACAGGAGTTTGATTGTAACGTTAGATTGATGCTTTCTTATTCTTTAGTTATAATTGTGATGACTTCCTCTATGAATATGGAGTAGTTACCTTTAGGGTTTGACGGATATGGTGTTTTGATAAATATTTGTTGATTTTAACTCTAATTCATGCTTGAATTCGTTTATAGCGTATTGAATTGTTACAACTTTATTCATCAGTTTATTTGACCGGAAGAGGAATATCTTGGTGATTATATTTGCATTATTTTGATTGATTTAATTCATTAATTCTCTTAACTATTCGAAAGAGATTGTTGAATTGTTGATTAATCAAGTTAGGAGAAGATTCGAGAGACGTTTTCCTAAGGATCAAACATTAATGCATGTTTGCATACTTCACAGTGCTTATATTAGTTCATCTCGTAGAGTTAAAATTTAATCGAGAGAGGTCTTGATGACACGTTTGGAATAATCATCGAGTGAATTCATGATAATCATTAGTACATTAGAGTGCATTAAACTAGAGTTACATCCGAAATAGCTATCTTGCGCCTATCCTGTCAAACCCTTATTCCTCACATTTATAGGAAACCACTCTATGAATCTCTAATTCCTTGCTGTCAATTGTCAATGGCTTTATTTAAGTAGTTAAACGTAGTTCATAATCATTACAAATCAAGTTTTGATCATGCTGAATAGCGTCAAACTAGAAATTACTTGAGCATTATTTAAATCCAATCGTTGGGGAGACGATAATTAAGCTATACTATCTTGGAATATCGAGCATCAATTTTGTGTTGTGTTTTGCGCTTGTCAAATTTGGCGCCGTTGCCGGGAATGGCAATCAATAGGGTTCGAAATAGTTTTTGGTGCTAATTCTGGAATTTGTTTATTTTATTCTTCACAGGTTTCCTCTTCCATGTGCAGGCAACAGATTGACTTCTCTGGTGTATGAATCGACCGTCTTCAAAGGAATTGATTCTATATAATCCAGAGGTGGAAAAGAGTATGCGACAATTGAGGAAAGAAAATGTAACGACCCAGTCGGTCGTATTGAGAGTTATAGCCCCGATACCCTATTAAATGCTTCCCCCGTATCTTTTTCTGCTTATGTGACTTGCCGGGAGGTTTCATTTTTTTTAAGTGCTTTGGGACACTTAGCCCCTAAACGGAGGCTTAAACCTTAGGATTTGGACCGCAATCGAAACTATGTGCAGAAAACTTCGAAATAGAGTTTCATCAATTTCGTTAGCTCTTTTGGGTGATTTTGGGCTTAGGGGCGTGTCCAGATTGTGTTTTGGAGGTCTGTAGCTGATTTAGGCTTGAAATGGCGAAAGTCGAATTTTTGGAGATTTTGACCGGTAGTAGAATTTTTGATATCGGGATTGGAATCTGATTTCGGAAATTTTAGTAGGTCCGTAATGTTGAATATGACTTGTGTGCAAAATTTGGGGTCAATCGGACGTGGTATGATAGGTTTCGGCATAGGTGGTGAAAATTTGAAGTTTCAAGTTCATTAAGTTTGAATTGGAGGATGATTCGTGATTTTAGCATTGTTTGATGTGATTTGAGGGATCGACTAAGTTCTTATGGTTTTTTAGGACTGGTAGGTATGTTTGGTTGAGATCCCGGGGGCCTCGGGTGGTTAATGGATCTTTGGACTTGAGAAAAAGATTGCATATTTTGCTGAAGTCTCCAGCTCTGGTTTCCTTCTTCGCGTTTGCGAGGGAGGTCCTGCGTTTGCGAAGAGGAGCTGGGACAGGTGGGAAAGTTGTTCTTCGCATTCTCAAATATGGGGACGCGTTTGTGAAGGTTTGTCCATGTTACACCCCATGTTTTCGTACTTAAGAGTACGTCGTAAGTCAATTGATGTAAGCTCAGAAATGAAATCATCTTTCAAAAATTTATAAAGCAAGTTAATCATGTTATCGTGGAAGTTAATAATATTTAAGATCATGAATAACAAGTACCAAGTTGATTGGAAGGCTTAGAAGCTAAACGAATTGAAGAAAATAAGTTTTGTCGAAAGTCGACAAGTTTGGTGTTACACCCCGTGCTTCCTAAGGTGACGTTTAATGAATGTGAGACTTGTTAATCATGATTTAATGAGTGTAAAGTCATAATATGACTATATATAATGTTTTTTTTTAAGAATCTACTAGGCATTGTGCCTAGGGCTGATTTTCATATATAATAAACAGAATACAACATAGGAGGGGGACATAAACCTGACCTCCAACAATATGATACAGAGGCATCTAGTCATACAATTGATGACCAGATAGAACCTGAAGCTATGGTGAGTTAGACCTATGCTGATGTTCCAGTTGACTATCAATTATGATAGTCAATTGGATATACAAAATCAGAGTGAAATAAACCTAGGTGAACTATACAAAAATGCATAAGTAAACCTAATTCTACCATAATGTTGATTTGGAAGGTCATCTTCCATGTACATATAATTCTACATCTAGTACAAATGTAGAAGTTCCCTAGAGATGACAAAAACCATGTACTGTTGGAAAAGGATATCTTCAACCTTGCTTTGACATTGAGTGCAAAGAAAGCTAGATTGAAGATAGCTAACAAAAAGGCCCTGTGAATTGGGCTGTTGAGAAGCTGCTCCTTGTTGATGACAGAAGGGAGTGAGCATGTGCTTGTTTCAGTTGTCCCAGCTAGCTTGTAAGCTCTAACTGGATTCTGAGCATTAGGTGGATAATTGCCTTGATTGAACTGTTATTGTTGAGAGTTGGTAGGTATGTAGTGAAGCAGGGTTAGGTCTGAATCCCTATAGATTTCCTACTGAGATGTTGAGTGAATGGCATGTTGCTGTGAGTGTGGCTGCTTTAGAGAGTCAAAGGAATGAAGGGACTCCTAAGGATAACAGGTCTGTAGCAGCAGAAGACAGCATAGATGGAGTTGTTGTTAACTGAGCACTGAAGGTATTGGAAACATCCTAGATGTGATGTTTGATGGAACATGTATGGTAATGATTTGAGAGACTTGGGACAAGTTGTGTACTTTTAGCAGAATGAGATTCATAGAAGCTAATATCACTGACTAAGAGTACACAAATTGCCCAAGTCTGCACAATGAACCTGCAAAACATAAGAAACATGTTAGAAAAGGGGGGCTCAAATTCCAGGTTCTTGTGTGTTCTGGAAAAGAGTCTGGGGGTAGAGGTTTTGATGGGATCTCTGGTTTATGAGGAAAAGCTGATTGCAGGTTCTTGTGTTAACTGCAATCAGTTGTGTTCCTGATTCTGGTGGTAAAGAAAGGTGCAGAAAGTGTGGAAACATAGCTGCATGAGTGTGGAACCCTATATTGCTGTGATGTACAGTTAGTTTGAGTAAGGAAGTGTTTAGGACGACCTCCATAGATACTGTAAACTAAAATACTACATTGCTGAGATATAGGGTGAATTGAGGGGAGGTGATTGGATCTGACAGAGAGATTGCAGTTACATGTTGCAGGTGGTGAATCTGCAATTTCTGCAACTGCAACTTCTGTTTTCTTGGTGGCTGGGATTGGAGTTTCATGGTCATGTGTATGCTGATGCTGCTTCTGGGGTAGTCATTAAAGGTGGTATGTCCCCAAGAGAATGAGCATCATAGATGCTAATACCACTCCTAGGAGACATATCAATTGAATGACTGAGAGTATGTTAGAACCTGCAAAACAAAAAACAAAGTTAGATGAAAATTGAGTATTTCTGCTCAGCTTTTGGATTCCGATGTTTATGAGGGGTTCAGGGATATGAACATTGGGTTGGTTAGGTTTCCAAATGTAGGGGTGGGCTTTTAAGTTCTTGTGTGTTCTAGGAGCATTGAGGGGATAAGAGGGAAATGCCATAGGAGGTTCACATTTTGGAGATGTGAACTGCACTTCCATCAGATTATTCTTGTCTTTCATTTGGGGGGGGGGGGGGGTTATGCTGGGGATGCATGTTTGGTGGCCTGCTTTGATGTGTGTTACAGAAATGGGGTGTTCTTCTATGGGGTTATGTGTGTGTTGAGCTTTGCCTTTAGCCATTGATCACTCCTCAGCTTGTTTGGCAGAAGTGCTGTAGCATACTGAGGGAGGATCATAAGACTATGCATTGCAACAGAGAATATGGCTTCTTTCCCTCTATAAACTACATCCATGCTGGAAGGTTGGATGATCATAAGACTATGCATTGCAACAGAGAATATGGCTCCTTTCCCTCTATAAACTACATCCATATTGAAGACTCCAGTAATTGCATTATTCCATTGATATCCCTCCAATAGATTGAGCAATAGGATTGCTGATACCACACAAAGGAGTAACACCAATGGGTTATGCACATCACTGTCTGAAGCACCTGCAAAAAAAGTAGAATAAAGGTTAGTTTGGGAGACTCCAGATTTGTTCCTTCCTTGCTCAGCCCTGAGTTCTGCTGAGACTATTCCCATAGCTATAGAGGAATCAAACATGAACATTAGGAGGATGATTGGTGGCCTGATGAGCAGGAGTCTTAATCCTCCTGGTTGTCTTGTGTTTGAAAGATGGGCTGCCTAGCTGGTCCTGTTGAATCTGCCCCCTGATCATGTTTAGAAGGGAGGCAATAGATGTGTAGTTGGTCAATGTATTGAGTTCATGACTGAGTTTTGACAGAGAATCAGCTGGGAAATTGTCTTTTCTGTACACAGGAGAACACATGAAGCTTTCACATTGTTTACTGAGACCTATGAGTTGTTGCAGCTTCATCTTCAGAGACCAAGGAAACTCTTTGCCATTGGTAAACCACTGGATTAGGAGTGCAGAGTCAGTTTCCAGGTGGACCTTGGTGAAACCATTGTTTAGACACCATTGGATTCCTAAGATTGCTGCCTCAGTTTCAGCATAATTGTTAGTACCTTCTCCAATAGGAGCAGCAATGGCATGGATAAAAGTACAATTGTGATCTTTGACAATCACCCCTGCTCCTATCTTTCCTGGATTAGTTAGAGCACTACCATCACTGTTAATTTTAACAAAACCAGGAATTGGCTTTTCCCAAATAACCTGTGTAGACAAAGTCTGGTGTTCAAGTCTCTCAGTCAGAGGGTATAGTTCTTGCCAATTAAGGGGCCATTTAATATCAGGGAATCTAGCTCTGAGAAGAATGTTGATGTCAGAGTGGATAGAAAACAAGACTCTGGTCAGGGATGAGTTTTTGGCCCCATATTTTGCACTGCATTTGTTCTTCCAAAGGTTCCAATAGATGATGATGGGAAAGGTGTGAAGAATGAGTTTCTGAACCTCATTGTGGCTTTTTAAACACCACCATTTCATTAGGAGAAGTCTTTAGGGAATCTATTCTGTTTGCACTCCAACTAGACCACTGAAACTCCCCCATACAATAATAGCAAAGTTTCCCATACTGAAGAGATGATCCACTATTTCACTGGTGTGGAAAGAGCAACAAACACACCTAGTGATTGTGGGAGAACTAAAGGGGAGAACCCTATCATCAGTTGGGAGCTTGTTTCTGAGGGCTCTCCATAGGCAAAAGGACCACTTGAAGGGGATCTTCTTGTGCCAAGAAATTTTGTTGGTGAAGTTAGGTTGTTTTCTATTCCTAATCACTTCCCATGCAGAGGCACATATAAACTTACCATTGGCATTAGGAGTCCAAATGGCTTCATCAGGAGAGTTAGAATTGAAGAAGATGGGGATTTGGACTATTTGAGGAATAAGCTGAACAGGGGCACGGTCATTTAGTTTCTGAATGTTCCACTGACCCTCTGTCCAAAAATTAGAGACATGGAAATTCCCAGGTCTACCACCTTCATTTCTGTAATGAGCTTGTCCTACCAGAAACTCCAATTACCAGAGTGAAGCCTCCACCTGATGTTCTTTTCAGCTTCCTTCTTATTGAATATCATTCTTTTCCATGCTTGAGATTGACCAGAATCCCATTTTTTAGAGATGGGATTGGATCTCTGACAATATTTGGCCCTCAAGAAACTACTCCACAGTGATTGAGCAGTTCTAAAGTGCCACCACTACTGGAGTTCTATAGATTTGCATGTATCTTCTATGGTTCTGAAGCCCAGGCCTCCTTCTTTGACCGGAATGCATAGTTTATGCCATGAAGCCCAATGATATTTCCTTCTACTATTATCCATACCCCAAAAGAAGTTAGCACCAATCTTCTCTATTTGTTTCTGGATAGTTTTTTGGGAGGGGAGATAGCTGACAAAAGATGGATTGACATGGATTGGAGAACATGTTTTATCAAAGTTACCATTCCCCCATGTGAAAGCATTTTCCCATGCCAACCTCTAATTCTACAAAAAATCTTGGATGTGAGGCTGTTGAAATGAGATATTCTCAATCTACCTACATATAGAGGACATCCAAGGTAGGTCAATGGAGATGTTTTCTTTGTAAAACCTGTGACTTTTTGGATTCTTCTTACAGTAGACTGAAAAGCACAAGGGGATGACATGAAGTGACTCTTCTGCCTATTGATATGTTGACCAGATATGTTTTCATAGTTGTTGAGAATCCACATGATCCTTTGCACGGAGGACCTGCCCCCATATGAGAAAATTATGATGTCATCAGCAAAACTGAGGTGATGAACTTGAGGACCCCTCATTTCCATATAGAACCCATTGAAAAGTTGACTGTGGTTGAGTGTGTTCAGCATTCTAGAGAGAATTATCTCCAATGATGAACAAAGAAGGGGATAGAGGATCTCCTTATTTTAGACCTCTAGAGGAGTGGAAAAAACCAAACCTAGTGCCATTGACAATGACTGAATACCAATTATTGGACACGGTCCTCCAGATCATGTCAATGACCATCTCACAGAAACCCATTATTCTTAACATAATGCAAGTGTAGCTCCATGACACCCTATCATAATCCTTGGCCATATCTAGCTTGATGACAATATTGGAGCCTTCATTTCGCTTCTTGATACCATGAACTATCTCCTGTGCCATCATGATATTTTATGAGATATTTCTACCTCTAACAAAACCAGGCTGATTTGCTGAGATTATTCTGGGGAGGATAGGAGCTAGTCTGGAGCAAATAACTTTGGAGATTATCTTGTTGATGGAGTTTCTTAAGCTGATTGGCCTAAACTCAGAAAGAGAATTGGGAAATTCCACCTTAGGCAATAACACTAGACATGCACTGGTCATATACTTGGGCATATTGCATCCTCCAAAGAAAGCTAGGACAACATTAAGTAGGTCAGCCTTGATGATATCCCAGCATGATTGGTAGAATTTGCCATTGAAGCCATCTGGCCCTGCAACACTGGTGGGATTCATAGAGAAGACTACCTCTTTGAGCTGTGATAAGGTGGTAATCTGCAGTCAGTAAGTCATTGTTTTCCTGAGTGAATATGGAGGGAATGCAGGAGAGGAGATCTTCCCTAATTGAACCCCCTGGATCTGTAAAGAGATCTTGGTAGAATGTACATGCTGCATTACCAATAGCCTCATCCCCTTGGATCCACTGTCCATCTTCATCTTTGTATTGTGGATATACAGTTTTCTTCTTCTACCTCTGATGAGATTATGGAAGTACTTAGAGTTGGCATCTCCTTATTTGAACCACTGAAGTTGAGTTTTTTGCTTTAGGAAGTTCTCTTCTAATTTCATGTATCTTATGTACCGAGCTTTAAGATCATGAAGATTTGCCCTGTCAGCTTCCTCATTTGTCTGTGCCCAGACCATCTCTGCTGTTTTCACCTTTTCTTCATATTCCTTTTCCTTTTGGAATATATCTCCATATTCTTGCCTTGACCACTGACTCAAACCAGTACATAGAGCCTTCAGTTTTTTATGGAATATCCACATGGCATTCCGAGAAACATGTTTGTCCCAGATTTCTTTAACAAATGGTTTGAAATTATCATTATCAACCTAGAGGTTAAGGAACCTGAAATATTTGTTGCCACTTTCTTGCCTAACTCCGATTTCCATGAGTAGGGGGTTGTGATCTGACCCTGTTGATGGTAAGTGAGAGATTGTAGTAGCATGAAAGGCAGCTAACTATTGATCATTTGCATGTCCTCTATCCAATCTTTTCCAAATAATGGAACATTGTCCTCTACCGTTGGACCAAGTGCATCTGGGTCCATAATAACCCATATCAGCCAACCCACAATCTTCAATCATACACACGAATTCCAAGCTCTTGTTCATATGGTAAGGAATGCCTCCAATCTTCTCTTCAACTGAGGCAATAACATTGAAATCTCCAATCACACACCAAGGAGAGTCATAGGTTACTGATTTGTTTCTCAGCACTTCCCATAATGGTCTTCTTAGAATTGGTTTGCATTTGGCATAGACTATTGTGAGGAAAAAAGGTTTGTCACTTTCCACATGTCTCATTTCTAAGGTTAACTGTTGTTCATCATGTTCAGTGACTGAAGCATTGAATTCTTTGTCCCAGAAAACCCAGATCTTGTCATTAACATTGGAAGCAGCTTGGTGCATTGAAAGTTGGAGTTTGAAAAATTGATCTGATTAGTATGAGGGGTTTGAAGGAATGATTCTAGAACTGCAATGGAGGAAAGATTATGGATGTGTTTCAGAATTCTGAGCCTTTCAATATCTCCAGAGGTTTTGATGCCTCTTGCATTCCAAATAATTGTACTAATCATTAGAAGGATGGTTTTATGTAATGCTTTGGTGGGACACTGCTGCTTCTGTTTCTAGCAGCTCTGCTCCTGGTTTGCCTTGGTGAGGGACTTTTTTTGGTTGACAACGATGGAGGAGCAACATCTTCCTGGATTGGATTTCCATTTACAGCAGCAATCAAAAGTTCACAATATTGTTCCTTTTAAATATCTTCTTCACTAGACTCATCATCAATATCTTGTTCTCCAGTTAACTCATCCTCGGATTCAATTGGTCTGTACTCATCTTGCTGAGGGGTATACCTGTTGGGAGGGAATTCTTCTAAGACCATATCTAATGGATGCAGGAGATGGTTTTTTTTGGGGGTAGTGGTAGGGATAGAGGTGTTTTTGTGTGTTTTGGGAGTGAGGTTGTGGTCATTGGTGGGTAAATCTGAATCATTGCCATCAGAGGGTGGTTCTTTGTGGGGTAGTAATGGTTGGGAGAGAGAGAGGGATTAGCTATTACTGAGTTCCTGTAGACAGTGGGTTCCACTGTTGCATTATGATCCGGCCTGAACCTTTGCTGGACTGCAGCGCTCAGAAAGGGAGTACCATCTGGAGGTTCATTTATGCTGATACCTGCATTTTTGTTCCTCATTTCTTTCCTCTTTTTCTGACTGGGTTTGTTTTGGCTTTCTGAGACAGAACTTGAACTTGAAAGTCAGCTGCAACTTTTGCTTTTCCTTTGAGCAGGGCTTTCATTTGTGCAAAAGGATCCTCTTCAGTGCTAGAAGACTCAGCATCCTCTTTAATAGTCCTATTTTCATAATACTTGACTTGTTGTTTGCGTGAATTGGTGACTGTGATAGCAGTGGCTGTTTGGTCATTCCTATAGTCTTTCAGTGGTGCCTTAGCACACTCATGCATAACATGAGGAAACCCCTCCCCATTTGGTACCCCTTCCTGTCTGGCTATATGTAACTCCTAACAATCCTCCTTTCCTCCATTTACTTCACAATCAACAGAAATGGAAGAGGGGATAGGGGGAATGGGTTGATTCTGGGCACCAGAATCTGCACTCCTCTCTAGTTGATCTGGAGGATTGATAGAGGGTATACTTTATAGTTGTGATGATTGTATGGCCTGCTGTTGATTTTCATTTGGTATAACCTACTGCTGTTGAGTATGTGATGGTTTTGGCATGTAAACTTGTTGTTGTCTCTTGCTTTGTGTGGTACCTTTAAAAATTCTCTTCTTTTGAGTTTGCCATTCCTCTTCTGTTATTTCTGTTATAGCACTTTGGTGTTCTGCTGCCTTTTAGTGTTCTGTTGTCATATGATTTTTTCTTTGATCGTTTGCAGCTGAATTTGGTACAACCCCTTGTTCCTTCTTTTGGGTCTTGTTTGTTCCTGCTTTATCTTTGGACTTCTTTTGGTTGGAGGTATGTGAGTTACTTATTTCAGCAGCTTCTTCCTCCTTTTTCTTCTTTTTTTCCTCTTCTTTCAATCTGATTTCACAGGTGTATTCATAGTGGCCCAAATGCCTGCAATGATTGCAGTAGGCAGGCACATTATCATATTGGACTTCCAACCATTCTCCATCTCCATTTTCATCCCGATCCTCATCGTATCCAAGCCAGACATGATGAGGTCTTTCCTTGGTGAGTTAATTTTGGATCTTTGCCTTGGGTACACTCCCCCTTGTTTTCTGGAAAGATGCCAAATCCAAGTATAAAGCTTTGCCAATAGGTGACAGTAGAGGTGTGAGTATTTCCATGTAATACAGATGCCATGGTAATTATTGAATAACTACCCATGTTGGCACAATGTGTGAATCTTCATTTGGCTTGAATGCTGGGACCATGCTTCCAATTTCATCATTTGCCCTTGGATGTACATATACTGTTTAGCCCATATAGTGGAATGATCATACTCATTCTCTAAGTCAATGTAGACAGTCCTAGCATTGAAATGAGCTATCTTGACTGCACCTTTGAGCTCAGTCTTAGCAATGAAACTTCTTCTAATGACTTCCATTCTAGGCATAGTATTGGAGAACTTTCCTACTACTGTGAATTTGCACCTGTCAGCAAATCTCACCATGTAGTCATCCCTTTGTAAATTACTGCAGGCTGGCCTTGCTTGGTAGTTATCTTTGGAGGGGTAAATACTATGGGTTGAATCTCAGCCTCATGCCTAGCTCTGAGCCTTATGACATAAGAGTGAGTGATAGTGGGGGGTGGTGGTGAGAACCCATAGCTGGTTTATTTTTATTAGATGGATTGCTGTCTTGTGGAGTGGGATAGATAGCTGGTGAAGCCTGTTTAACAGGCTGGATAGTTGGTGAGCTGTTTTTTGCAGCAGGTTTCTGGTGTTTTTTGGCGTTGGTTGGCTTATCAAAGTAGGATAAGATCTTGGGGGGGGGGGGGAACTGGCTTTAGAATTGGTATTTGAATTGGTTTGGTTCTGAGGCAGTTGAGCGGCTAGGGTCTCTGTTTCAGATGTTGGATGCACAGGTGAAGGGATAACACCTGAGGTGGAGCATTAGACATTTGGACTTGTTGTTAGAGCAACTCTTTTGTCGATCATTACATTAGTACTTTCAGTGATGAGAGAGTGTTTTGGCATAGGCATATGAACCCCTTGAACAATTGATTCACCATTGACAACCTCCTGTATTTCTGGCAAGGAAGAAATTTGTTGGCTACTGGTTATTTGAGTTGAAACATGGGTATTCTTTTGACAAGAAACTTCCTGGTGATCTTGTGAGACTTGTGCAATACTTTGACCCCCCATTTGAGAAACAGAAATATCATTGACATTTGGTCGAACACCTAGGAAATCAGTGAGTGCAAGCTCACCAATTTGAATATTCGAGAATATTGGCTCATGTAAAATTGGATTTGAAGGTTGGGGAGCACTCTCCTGAATAGCAGGAGTGATTTGGCATTGGTTTTGGGGGGATTTGGTTCACCAGAGTACTATTTCCGGCCAACTGGTGAAGAACTGAACTGTTCAATTGATCGAGTTGATCAATTGATATGCTGGCTTGAGTTGAATCTTTTAATACCTGCTCATTAGAAGTCACAGGAGGATTTCCAATCAATGGTTGAGGTCTCCTTGGTCCTGAAGAGAGGGGGGTTCGTCGAGCACCTGAGGGATTCGAGCTGCCTGGGATCAAGGATTGCAAAATTGAAGCAGTTGATTGGTACCCATACAAAATTGATGGTGCTAAACTGATGTCCTCTTCAAGATGAGCATATTTGTTCCAATCATTTTGGATTTGGCCTGGTAGAGTTCTAGTTACGGTGGCCTCTGTGTCGTCGGAGATTATCAGATTGTCGTTCCCGTTGATTCCCACGGGTGGAAGCGACTGATTTTTGGTGGGGAGGTATGTCTGGTGATGGAAGGCATCGTCCATGGTTTGTAATTGCAATGTTTGTCCCAGAAATGAGCTGGGAATTATCAGTAGCTCCCAAGCGATTAATTGCTACAGTGGTTGCACAACCCTTTCTTTGGTCTGTAGCAGCTGGGGACGAGCTGAGTGGAGCGCTTACATGGGGTTTGAGCACAATGTTATGGTGCAACTTTTGGGACTGGTCCGGTGGGTTTTCACCACTGGACGGCGATAAATCATCCATTCTCGTTGAAACGGCACTGTTGCTTTAAATCACACTGTACGGAGAACAAAATTACAATGGGGTTTTGGATCTGTTATAAATGATGTTTGGACATAAAATATAAAGTTTGGGAAAAATTGGATTTAACTTACGAAAAATCTAGTTAAGATTTGCCTCGTAACGAGCCGTTTTGAGAAATTAAATTTGTATGCTTTAAAGTGTAATTTTGGGACATATATCATACCAAAATGAAGGTCTTGGAACTTAGTTTCCAATGGTACAAACCATTTATTTGTACGATATCGGGATAGAGAAATATGAATTTTTAAAGTAAGGGTCACCAAGTCACGTTGCCGCACTTTGGAGAAACTGACAGGTTTATAGGCCAACTTGCGACGCAGTTTTCTCCCAATATATTGAGAGTTACATGGATATATTTATATAGAATTAAATCCCTATGTGTCTAGTTTCCAATGTTTCAAACCGTTTGTCAATACAATATCGGAGTAGAGAGATACAAGTGTCCAAAGTTGCACTGCTCAAGCTGCCAAGTAGGCAGCTTACCCACCTGCTTGGAGAATTGAGGCGGTGGGCTTATGAGTTGTATTTATCCATTATATTTTGTCAATATCCAGATATCAACTACTGAAAAACACTCTCAAACTCTCCAAGAACTTTTCCAAGGTTCCAAGAACTAAACTCAAGAGAAATCAACACAAATCCTCATCAAAGGTGTTAAAGACTACAAGAGAATACTTCTATGATGTTGTGGTGTGATTGAGGGCTATTGTGAGATACATTGGGATGGGGTTTCGAGTTTTAGTTTCTGTAAAAGGTATGTATACCATGTTCTTGATTGTTCCTAAGGTTAATCTTGTGTTGGTTGTGTTGTTTGAGTGAAAAACCATAAGATGCACTTGAAGGAACATGGGATACAGTTGTCTTTTTGGTTGGACTGTTTTGTGGTTAAAAATATGGTTTGTGGTGGCTGAATATTGTGAGAAATAATTTGATAACATTTTGGCTGCTGTTGTTAAGCTTTCCTAGGTTTTAATTAAGTTGATTGAAGAAGAAAAGATGAAAAACAAGTGATTGACAATAAAAATTAAGGTGCTAGATGTATGGGGCTGTTTTGGAAGGCATTTTGTGGAGGTTTTAAACTAGAAATAATATGGTACATATAAGTATGATGTTCTAATGGTTGTAAACTAATTTATGAATAAGAGTTGGATTCAGTTTATATCTTGTTATGAGTAAAAAACGAGCTTGCCGCTCAATGTGATTGTTAAGATAATCGGAGAAACTCATATTGGATTATATTGTTGTTGTTGCTAGTGTTGGTTATATTTGTTGTTGTTGGGCTATTAATGACCCTTAGTAGTCTTCGGGATGTATTAAAATAGGGGGTTTCTGCCCGATTTTCCTTAAGTCATGCGACTAGCCAAATACGATGGTGCGATATTATATGTTAACGGCAATATCATTTCACTTATTGTAGATGCAAGAAGTTGTGTTGAGATTGGTTGAGTAATAAGGAAGAAATCATATCGGCATGCTAAGGCTAAGCCCTTCCTTCATTTTGGTATGATCTCGTAATTACACAAGTTTGATAACGAGGCATAAAGAGAAATTTATATTCCTGAATTTATGTACATTTTTCTAGTCTCATAAGTTACAGTATTCTCCCTTATCATATTCAATTGAGTATTGTCTTCTTCCAATCAAGAGAGCAGAGAGCCTATATATATAGTATTGCAATATTTTCATTACCAACGAGCTATAATCGGTGGGCAGGCCCTTATTGGGCAACCTCTGATCAGATGGTAAGTTATATGCCGAGCCTACTGTGGTCGAGCGCCTATGAGCGAGCCCAGCATGGCCAAGATACAGAGACTAGTATGGCCGAGCGCTTATGAGCGAGCCTACTACGGCAGAGCAGTTATATATATACCGAGCCTTATAGGGTTGGACATCTATTTTACTTACTATATTGAGAGAGTTGAGTCAGTATCAGTAGTTAAGCATATCTTCAGATTATCTTTGACTCTTAGTTACTTTTAGTTATTATATTATCAGTTTAGTTTCAGCTTTTAGTTATTCTGTTGCCTTACATACTCGGTACATTATTTCGTACTGACATCCCTTTTGCTGGGGGACGCTGCATTTCATGCATGCAGGTTCTGATAGACAGCTGGATAGATATTCCCAGTAGACAGAGTCAAACATCAGCATGGTTGGTACACTCCACTTTCTCAGAGTTACCTGGTCTATGCCTTGGAGACTATTTTATATATACAGGTTTGATGGGTAGTTCGAGGCCCTATCCCGATCATGATACAGTTTAGTTATCTTTAGAAGCTTGTAGACGAGTCCTGTATATCTTGGTCTATCAGTAGACGTTCATGGAGGCCTCATCAGCCTGCACAGTTATATATATATGAGCTTTTGGGTATGTTTACCCCTTAGATGAGAGAGATGATGTTTTAAGATGATTAAGAGTATGGCATCATCGGCCTAAGTAAAGGGTTACCCCTCTAGAGTTCATAGTTACAGAGTGGTACGCTCGGGCCGAGTATGGCATCAGGTGCTCGTCGCGGCCCATCGGTTTGGGTCGTGACAGTCCATCAGTGTATCGTGAACGTGTGAAGGATATCGCATTCGCGAAGAAGAAGTGGAGCAACTGGTACCCTAAGGCATTGTTCTATGCATTCGCGTAGTAGAGGTCGCGTTCGCGAAGCAGCATGAATTGTAAGTTACGCATTCGCGAAAGGACCCTCGCGTTCACGTAAGAGGGATTTTGGTCACTTAAGTTTTGTTCTACACGAAAGCGAGTGTGTGGCTGCGTTCGCGAATAAGGTTCACCTGGGCAGATTATAACATTTCAAAAATGAGGAGTTGGCCATTTTTATCAAAACTTGAATTTGGGAGCTCGGATTTGGATTAGATTTTGAGGGATTTTAAGATATACCAATTGGGTAATGATTCTACACTTGATTTTGGTTATATCCCACTAATCTATCATTAATTTTATCATTTAATTTCATATTTGGGGTAAAAAATTGGGAAAAATGGGAAGAAGTCTTCAACTAATATTTTGAGCTTTGATTGGGATTTTGACATCAGATTTTGATAATTTTGGTACGCGTAAACTTGTGAGTGAATGGGTGTTCATCTTTTGTGACTTTTACCCGATTCCGAGACGTGGTCTTGGGGAGGCTTTTTGGGCGATTTTCCAATTTCTTGCTTTAGGTTTTATTTCATTAGCTAAATTAGTTCCTTGTGGTTATATTTATGTTATGTAATTGATTTTGGCTAGATTTGGGCAATTTAGAGTCGTATATTCATGGGAAATGCATTGTTACGGATTGATTGAGCTTGGTTCGTGGTAAGTGTCTTGCCTAACCTTGTGTTGGGTAACTCCCCTTAGGATTTGATACTATTTTTGATATTTGAGCGCCATGTACGTACACTGGCTAATTGTTGTAAAAACCCGATTTCTGCTAAGTAATAACCTATTTTCCTTCTTATTTGAGTTATATCAGCATGTGTAGTATTCTGTTAGCTTAGAATAGCATGTCTACTTGCCTTAATTATTTATCTGAACTCCGCGCAGCATGTTTAATGAACTTTCCTGCTTTTCCTTGACTTGAACTTAGTCTAAACCGTAGGTTTTCTTGTTGCAAATATTATTTCCGTTGGTTGTACTGCATATTTACTTTGGAACTACGAAACAGTATCCCGAGAGATCCCCTTGTACTGCATATTTTACTTTAGGACTACGGAATGGTAATCCGAGAGGTCCCCCTGCATAATTATGTATGGGACTACGAGACGGTATCTCGAGAGATCCCTTTTTGTTATCTCTGTGTACTAAGCTGTTGTCTTCTATGATTTCAATATTGTTGAATTTCAGTCTTAAATTCTACTGCGGTATTTCATTCTATGTTGTTTTATTATATATGTACCAGTTGGGCCATTACTTGACCTCGTCACTACTCGACCGAGGTTAGGCTTGGCACTTACGTTTGGGACTACGACACGGTATCTCGGGAGATCCCTTTTTGTTATCTCTGTTTACTGAGCTGTTATCTTCTATGATTTCATTATTGTTAAATTTCAGTCTTAAAATCTACTATGGTATTTCAATCTATCTTGTTTTATTATATATGTACCAGTAGGGCCCTTACATAACCTCGTCACTACTCGACCGAGGTTAGGCTTGGCACTTACTAGGTACCGTTGTGGTGTACTCATGCCTTTCCTCCACATATTTTTCGTGTGCAGATCCAGGTACGTCTTACCAGCCTCGTTTTTAGTTGCACAGTTGCTGCCATTCCAGAGACTTCAAGGTACATCTGCCGCGTCCACAGACCTCGGAGTCCCCTTCTACCCCTTCTGATGTTGCTTCCTTTTAATTTTTTCTAGTACATATGTATAGAACAGTTGACAAATCATAGAAGCTTGTGACTTACGATGTTCCGGGTCTTGGGGGAGTTCTATACATTTCGAGAGTGATTACTGTATATGCCGAGCGGCATCTCAAATGCTTAATTAAATTATATGTTGTTGTTAGTTGTTAACTTTTATGTTTTCATTTCATTTCCGCAAATGTTAGGCTTACCTAGTCGTAGAGACTAGGTTCCGTCACAACAATTCACGTAGGGAGAATTTGGGTCGTGACAAGTTGGTATCAGAGCTCTAGGTTCATAGGTGTCGTGAGTCACAAGACGGTTTATTAGATTATTGCGGATCGGTACGGAGACGTCTGTACTTATCTTCAGGAGGCTATGTAGCTATTAGGAAAATTTCACTTCTTTTGATTCCTTGTCGTGCGAAATTGTTGACTTCAAAATCCTAAACTTCTATCTTCTATTCTCTCCTAGATGGTGAGGACACGTGCAACCGGAGATAACCAGGCACCCGCGCCCCCTACTAGAGCCGCCAGAAGTCGGCGCTAGTGTAGAGGCCGAGGATGCCCACGGGGTGCAGTTAGAGCACCCGAACGAGCTGCTACAGAGGAGCCACCAGTACCCTTCAGTCGGAGCACTGGCACATGAGACGCCTACTACTAGTATGCCAGCCCTTCAGGAGACCCTTGCATAGTTCCTGAGCATGTTCGATACTCTAGCTTAGGGAAGGTTGATTCCCCTTGCTCCAACCACATATCAGGCCGGGGGACGAGCACAGACTCCCGCCGCCCGCACCCTAGAGCAATGGGTTTAGGTTGATTAGATTCCAGAGGTTATACCTATGCCACCTGTAGCCCTAGTTCAGCCCGAGGGTAAGGCAGCAGTCTCAGAGGAGGAGCAGCGTAGACTTGAGAGGTACCAGAAGTACCAACCTCCTACCTTAAGTGGTTTGGAGATAGAGGGTGCTCAGTGTTTTCTTTAGGAGTGCCACCATATCCTCCGCACTATGGGCATAGTAGAGTCGAGTGGGGTTTCTTTGACTGCGTTTCAGCTTAGAGGAGAAACCTATCAGTGGTGGCGTGCTTATGAGTTGGACAGTCCAGTTGAGGCAGCTTCACTTATATGGCCTAAATTCTCGAACTTGTTTTTAAGAGAGTATGTCCCTCAGAGCCTCAGGGACGCATGACACGCGGAGTTTGAGCAGTTGCGCCAGGGCGCTATGACTGTTTTAGAGTATGCAGTTCGTTTCAGTGACTTGGCTAGACATGCACCGGCCTTAGTTTATATAGTTCCAGAGAGGGTCCGCCGATTTATTGGGGGACTTTATCCCAGCATCAGGGCTAGCATGGTCCGGGAGTTAGATATGGATATCTCGTAACATCAGGTTGTAAGTATTGCAAGGAGAGTGGAGGGCATGCTTCCTCGGGAGAGAGACGCCGAGAGGTCTCGAGATTCTGGCCATTATTCTGGTGCTCATGCCCAAGCTGCAGTTCGAGATGGTAGGGGCTGTGTGAGTCGCCCCGTTCATTTAGCTCTTCCAGCCGCTAGTGGTATTCTAGCTCCTCCTTGGCCCCAGGAGCCTTATTCTGCACCTTTAGTATCTAGTGCGCCTCCTACATGGGGTGATTTTTGCGGTCAGTCCAGCAGACCTGGCCCAATCTAGCCACAACATCCACACCCTCCTAGAGCTTATTTTGAGTGTGGCAACACTGGCCATATGGTGAAGGATTTTCCCACACTTAGGAGGGGTGCACCTCCACAGACTTCTCAAACAAAGTGTGTTCCACTGTTTATGTGTCTACTCCTATGGAAGATTATCTTGTTGTGGACCGCGTGTATCGGTCGTGTTTGATTACTCTTAGTGGTTTTGAGACCAAAGCTGATTTATTATTGCTTAGCATGGTAGACTTTGATGTTATCTTGGACATGGACTGGTTGTCTTCCCATTATGCTATTCTTGATTGTCACGCCAAGACCGTGACGCTGGCTATGCCACGTTTACTGCGATTAGAGTTGAGGGGTACCTTAGATTACACTCCTAACAAATTTATTTCATTTCTTAAAGCTCAACGAATGGTTAAGAAGGGGTGTGGCGCGTATCTAGCTTATGTGAGAGATGTTTGTATTGATACCCCTACAGTTGAGTCAGTCCTAGTAGTAAGGGATTTTCCTGATGTCTTCCAGCTGATCTTCCAGGCATGCCGCTCGATAGAGATTTAGACTTAGGTATTGATTTGTCGCCGGGCACTCAGCCCATCTCTATTCCTCCTCATTATGTGGCCCCTCCTGAGTTGAAGGAATTGCTTGATAAGGGCTTCATTCGGCCCAGTGTGTCACCTTGGGGTGCTCCTGTATTGTTTATGAAGAAAACGGATGGTTCTATGCGTATGTGTATTGATTATTGCAGTTGAACAAAGTCACAGTGAAGAACCAGTATCCTTTGCCTCGTATTGATGACCTATTTGATTAGTTACAGGGCACCAGAGTGTTTTCCAAGATTGACTTACATTCAGGTTATCATCAGTTGAATATTCGGGAGCCAGATATCCCGTAGACTGCTTTTAGGACTCGGTATGGTCATTACGAGTTCCTTGTGATGTCATTTGGGCTGACCAACGCCCCAAAGGCATTTATGCATTTGATGCACAATGTATTTCAACTTTATCTTGATTCGTTCATCATTGTGTTTATTGACGACATTTTGGTGTACTCCCGAAGTCGGGAGGATCATGATCAGAACTTGAGGATAGTGCTTCAGACCTTGAGAGATAAGAAATTATATGCAATGTTCTCAAAATGTGAGTTCTGATTAGATTCCGTGGCATTTTTGGGTCACGTAGTGTCGAGTGAAGGGATCAAGGTTGATCCAACAAAGGTGGAAGCAGTGTAGAGTTGGACCAGACCGTCCTCAACTACAGAGATCCGGAGTTTTCTTGGTTTGGCGGGGTATTACCGTCGATTTGTTGAAGGATTCTCATCTATTGCAGCACCTATGACCAGGCTGTCCTAGAAGGGTACTCTATTCAGGTGGACAGAGAAGTGTGAGGAGAGCTTTCAAAAGCTCAAGACAGCTTTGACTACAACCCCAATATTGGTATTGCCTACAGGTTTGGGGTCTTATATTGTTATTGTGATGCGTCGCGAGTTGGCCTCAGTGCGGTGTTAATGCAGGACCGTAGGGTGATTTCCTACGGTTCCAGACAAGTAAAGGTGCACGAAAAGAACTATCCCGTCCATGACCTTGAGTTAGAAGCTATTTTTCATGTCTTGAAGATTTGGAGGCACTATTTGTACGGTGTCCTTTTTGAGATTTACACTGATATGCAGTATCTGTTTCAGCAAAAGGATCTTAACTTGCATCAGCGGAGGTGGTTAGAGCTGCTTAAGGATTATGATATCACTATTTTATACCATCCAAGGAAGGCCAATGTAGTGGTCGATGCCTTGAGTCGCAAGGCGGGGAGTTTGGGGAGCTTCGCATATTTGCCAGCAGTATAGAGGCCATTGGCACTGGATGTTTAAGCCTTAGCCATCGAGTTTGTTAGATTGGAGTCGAGTCGAGTTTTGGCTTGTGTGGTCTCCCAGCCTTCTCTATGATCCTATCACAGAATATCAATATAATGACCCCCATCTGCTCGTCCTTAAGGACACGGTTCAGCACGGTGATGCTAAGGAGGTCACAATTGGAGATGATGGTGCATTGAGAATGCATGGCAGGCTATGCGTGCCCAATGTAGACGAATTCGTGGGTTGATTCTTCAGGAGGCTCACGACTCGCGGTACTCCATTCATCCGGCTGCCACGAAGATGTATCAGGACTTGAGGCAACAATATTGGTGGCGTAGAATGAAGAAGGACATAGTGGAATATGTAGCCCGGTGTCTAAATTGCCAGCAAGTAAAGTATGACATCAGCGGCCGGGTGGATTGCCTCAGAAGTTAGAGATTCTGGAGTGGAAATGGGAGCCAATCACTATGGACTTTGTTGTTGGACTCCCACGGACTCAGCGGATGTTTGATGCAGTATGGGTGATTATGGATAGGCCTACCAAGTCAGCTTATTTCCTCCGTGTGATGACTACCTATTCTTCCGAGCAACTTGCTTTAGTTTATATCCGCGAGATTGTCAGACTTTATGGCGTGACGGTACCTATCATCTCTGATCGGGGTACGCAGTTTAAATCACGATTCTGGAGGGACGTACATCATGAGCTGGGTACTCAGGTGGAGTTGAGCGCAACATTTCACCCTCAGATGGATGGACAATCCGAGTGCTCTTTTTAAATTTTAGAGGATATGCTCCGTACGTGTATGGAGTTTGGAGGTTCTTCGGATTAGTTCTTGCCACTTGCAGAGTTTGCTTGCAACAATAGTTATTAGTCCAGCATTCAGATGGAACTATATGAGGCTCTGTATGGTAGGCGGTGTCGGTCCCCAATGAGTTAGTTCGAGCCGGGCGAGGCCAGATTATTGGGTATGGACTTGGTTTAGGATGCCTTGGAGAAGGTTAAGGTGATTCAGGATAAACTTCGCACAGCCCAGTCCAGACAGAAGAGTTATGCGGATCGGAAGGTTCGCGATGTTTCATTCATGGTTGGAGAGCGAGTCTTACTACGGGTTTCGCTAATGAAGGGCGTTATGAGGTTCGGAAAGAAGAGCAATGTGAGCCCAAGGTTCATTGGTCCATTTGGGTGATGCGGCGAGTTGGGGAGGTTGCTTATGAGCTTGCCTTACCTCCCAGTCTAGCAGGAGTTCATCTAGTATTCCATGTTTCTATGCTCCGGAAGTATCACGCTGGTCCATCTCACGTGTTAGATTTCAGCTCAGTCTAGTTGGACAAGGATCTATCTTATGTTGAGGAGCCAGTGGCTACTTTGGATAGGCAGGTTCGAAAGCTGAGGTCAAAGAACATTGCTTTGGTGAAGGTTCAGTGGAGGGTCAGCCGGTCTAAGAGGCGACTTGGAAGATCGAGAAAGATATGCGCAGCCGTTATCCTCATGTTTTCACCACTTCAGGTATGTCTTTATGCTCGTTCGAGGAAAAACGATTGTTTTAAGAGGGAGAGGATGTAACGACCTGGCCTGTCGTTTTGAGAGTTATAGCCCAGATCCCTTATTAACTGCTTCCCCCGTATCATTTTCTGCATATGTGACTTTTCGGGAGGTTTCGTTTTGGTTTTTGAAGTATTTTGGGACACTTAGTCCCTAAACGGAGGCTTAAACCTTAGTATTTGGGCTGCAGTCGGAACTATGTGAAGACAACTCAGAAATGGAGTTCTGTCGATTCCGTTAGCTTCGTTGGGTGATTTCAGGCTTAGAGGCGTGTCCAGATTGTGTTTTTGAGGTCTGTAGCTGATTAAGGCTTGACATGGCGAAAGTCGAATTTTTGGAAATTTTGACCGGTAGTGGACTTTTCGATATCGCGGTCGGAATCTGATTTCGAAAGTTGGAGTAGGTCCGTAATGTTGAATATGACTTGTAACAGATGTGGTTTGATAGGTTTTGGCATCGGTGGTGGAAATTTGAGGTTTCAAGTTCATTAAGTTTGAGTTGGAGGGTGATTCGTGATTTTAGCGTTGTTTGATGTGATTTGAGGGCTCGACTAAGTTTTTATGGTGTTTTAGGACTGGTAGGTATGTTTAGTTGAGGTCCCGGGGGCCTCGGGCTGATTTCGGGTGGTTAACGGACCTTTGGACTTAAGAAAAAGATTGTAGATTTTGCTGAAGTCTCCAGCTCTGGTTTCCTTCTTCGCGTTCGCGAGGGAGGTCCCGCGTTCCCGAAGAGGAGCTGGGAAAGGTAGGAAGTTGTTCTTCACGTTCGCGAATATGGGGACGCGTTTGTGAAGGTTTGGCCATTAGTGTATCGCAAACACGTGAAGGATATCACATTCGCGTAGAAGAAGTGGAGCAACTGGTACCCCAAGGCATTGTTCTGCGCGTTCGCGTAGTAGAGGTCACGTTCGCACAACAACAGGAAGTGTAAGGTACGTGTATGCGAGAGGACCCTCGCGTTTGCATAAGAGGGATTTTGGTCAGTAAAGTTTTGTTCTACGCGAACGCGTGTGTGTGGCCGCGTTCGCGAAAAAGGTTCACCTAGGGAGATTATAGCATTTCAAAAACGAGGGTTTGGCAATTTTTATCAAAACTTGAGTTTGGGAGCTCAGATTTGGACGAGATTTTGAAGGATTTTTAGAGATACCAATTGGATAATGATTCTACACTTGATTTTTGTTATATCTCACTAATCTATCATTAATTTTATCACTTAATTTCAGATTTCGTGTGAAAATTTGGGAAAAATGGAAAGAAGTTCTTCAACTAAGATTTTGAGTTTTGATTGGGATTTTGACATCGGATTTAGATAATTTTGGTACGAGTGAACTCGTGAGTTGATGGGTGTTCATATTTTGTAACTTTTACCCGATTCTGAGATGTTGGCTCGGGGAGGCTTTTTGGGCGATTTTCCAATTTCTTGCGTTAGCTTTGATTTCATTAGCTAGATTAGTTCCTTGTAGTTATATTTGTGTTATGTAATTGAGTTTGGATAGATTTTGGCCATTCAGAGCCGGATATTCATAAGAAAAGCATCTTTACGGATTGATTGAGCTTGGTTCGGGGTAAGTGGCTTGCCTAACCTTGTGTGGGGGAACCCCCCCTTAGGATTTAGTACTGTTTTTGATATGTGAGCGCCGCGTACATGAGGTGACGAGTACGTACACGGGCTAATTGTTGTAAAAACCCAATTTTCGCTAAGTAATAACATGTTTTCCTTCTTATTTGTGTTATATCAGCATGTGCAATATCCTGTTAGCTTAGAATAGCATGTCTACTTGCCTTAATAGTTTATCTGAACTCTGTGCAGCATGTTTAGTGAAATTTCTTGCTTTTGCTTGACTTGAACTTAGTCTAAACCATAGGTTTTCTTGTTGCCATTGTTATTTTCGTTGGATGTACTGTATATTTACTTTAGGAGTACGGAACGGTATTTCGTAAGGTCCCCCTGTACTGCATATTTACTTTGGGACTACGAAATAGTATTCTGGGAGATCCCCTGCACTGAGTATTTACTTTGGGACTACGGAACGGTATTCCGGGTGACCCCCTTGCACGTTTACGTTTGGGACTACGAGACGGTATCTCGGGAGATCCCCTATTGTTATCTTTCTGTACTGAGCTGGTATATTCTATAATTTTGTTCTTGTTTAATTTCAGTCTTAAATTCTAATGCGGTATTTCATTCTATCTTGTTTTATTATATATATACCAGTAGGGCCGTGACCTGACCTCGTCATTACTCGATCGAGGTTAGGCTTGGTACTTACTGGGTACTGTTGTGGTGTACTCATGCCCTTTCCTGCATATGTTTTTCGTGTGGAGATCCAGGTACCTCCTACCAGCCTCGTTTTTAGTTGGACAGTTGCTTCCATTCCGGAGACTTCAAGGTACATCTGTCACGTCCGCAGACCTCGGAGTCCCCTTCTACCCCTTCTGATGTTGCTTCCTTTTAATTTATACTAGTACAGATGTATAGAACATTTGACAAAAATCTTAGAAGCTTGTGACTTACGGTGTTCCGGGTCTTAGGGGAGTTGTATACATTTCGAGAGTGATTATTGTATATGCCAAGCGGCATCTCAAATGCTTAATTAAATTATCTATTATTGTTAGTTGTTAACTTTTATGTTTTCATTTCATTTTCCCCAAATGTTAGGCTTACATAGTCGTAGAGACTAGGTGCCGTCACGACAATTCACAGAGGGAAAATTTGGGTCGTGAAAGAGAAAGAAATCACCGAAAATCTTTTGGGGCAACCTCCAACCCCAAAACATATGGGTAAAAACAGTGAGGACAAAGTAGATTTAGCTGCAAGAGAGACAAGAAGATACACGGATAGCAGCTGAGGCAGCCCGTAGAGATGCTGAGGAGACCGTCAACTATGATGGGCATCGAAGATTCAATCGAAATCGACCCTCAATTGAAGACCAATTGGAGAATGCTGTACTCAGGCATGGTAGAGGATTGAGTGATTATGCAGGACCGATTTACAATCAGGGACTGTTCAGTGTTAGACCTCCACCAGTAGCAGCGAGTAATTTCGAGTTGAAAAGGCTTGCTTCAAACTATCCAGAACAACTATGTCTTCCGAGGGAAGGTGAATGAAGATCTTAACACGCAGTTGATAGATTTTGAGGAAATCATGAACACCTTCTAGTACAACGGAGTATCAAAAGATGCAGTATACTTAACAGCGTTCCCCTTTTCACTAAAGGATGACACGAAGCACTGGCTTCATAGCTTACCAATGGGGTCAATCAGAACATGGGAAGTTATGTCTAGAAAGTTTCTTGACAAATACTTCTCAACTACAAAAACAGTGAAGTTCAGAAGGGAAATTCACAAATTCTACCAGATGGACACTGTAATAGTTTTCAGGCTTGGGAAAAATTCAAGGAAATAGTGAGGAAGTGTCAGCATATTGGGATTCAATTGTGGATGCAACTCCAGGACTTTTGGGAGAGACTGTCACCCCCCTCACGACGAACTCTGAACACTACAGTTGGAGGACATTTAATAAAGAAGACTCGTGAGGAAATTGTGGCAATTCTTGATGAGCTCTCTGAAGATGCTAACCAATGGCATGCTGAGAGTAATGATAGAAGAAAAGTCTTTGGTGTTCATCAAGTAGATTCTAACACAGCAATGCAAGCCCAACTAGATGCAATGGCAAAAGAGGTAAGAAAGGTGACCTTAGCCAAGGTCCAGACCCAACCATCACCAATTGGTGATTTCTGTGGATGGGTCATCCAACGCATGAGTGTCAGGCCGTAGCTACAGATGAAGTTGTAAATGTTGTGGGGAGCATTGATAAAGGAAATTACTAGAATGGCAATAATTTCAATCCTATGTGACAGCGGCACCCAGGCTTTTCTTGGAATTCACCAAGTGGTAGCCTGAACTCATGGAAGCAGAATAACTCCAGACCCTAAGGACAAGGAGCTTAAGGTTTTCAAAATCAGCAGAGGCAACAATATCAGCCTCCACAGTTTAATCAGTCTAGCATGGAACATCAGATGAAGGCCTTCATTATTAAGACAGATGAGAGGATTGAAACCCATAGCTCTGCTATACGAGAACATTGTGCTACTATAAAAAAACTAGGCATATATTTTCAAAACCTGGAAAGACAGGCTGGGCAACTAGCTACTCTATTATTTGAAAGGGTCCCAGGAACACTCCCTGCTGATACGGAAAGAAATCCAAAAGAGACAATAAATGAAATGTCTTTGAGGAGTGGGCATGAATTACAGGATCCCATAGCAAAGCAAAAGGATGAGTTGAGTGAAAGACAGGTGGAGATTGTGGAAGGGCAGGAAAATGATGGCATTCAACAAGGTGTAGGGATGGTAGATGATGATCTCAAGAAGAAGGGAAAGTCTAGATCTTTGAAAAAGATAAAGGATGATAATGCAACAAATAATAAAACTAAAGAGAGCAAATACATGCCTGCTCTACCGTTCCCACAGCAACAAAGAAGAAAAAGCTGGATAAACAATTCTAGCGCTTTCTAGAAGTGTTCTGTCACAACCCAATTTCCCTTATAGGTGGTGATAGCGCCCAACGTCGCCGCTAGGCAAGTCAATAGTGAACTAGCCATGTATTTATTCTTTTTAATAATTTCAAAATAGTTAATTTTTATTTATTAAGTAAACGAGAAGTGGAAACATTATAGTAAAGTAAAGTGTGAACCAATGAAAGAGCAAATACGGTGAAATAAATACTCAAAACCATAAAGTGTCTGCTAGCATGTTCCCAAGATCCAGTGTCACAAGTGTATGAGCAACTAGTAGAATATACAAAACACTTTTCTACTATCTGAAATAATATAGATAAAATGTAAATACAAAAGAGAGACTACGGATGCTACAGAACGGACTCAGATAGAAGCTCACCACTATGCCTCGAGGTAACAGGGATACGCGCCGGAGTGACTGCCAGAATTATCCAAGTTAAGAAACCTTGGATTACTTAACTGTTTGTATTGGAAAGCTTTGGACAGTGTACTTACTATATGGTGTTGTGCAATTATCCAGTAGTATTAGCATTTTATAATGTTCATTTTGGGAACTTCATATCACCATATGGGAAAGAACTGTAACGTCTTATGTAGAAGGTTGTTCGCGCAACTGTTTGGTGGACTGAATTTGTCCAAATTTAGTTAATTCCAGAACAACAATGCTGCTGGAACTGATGCTGAAGTTAAAAATCTTACATAGATGGAAAACAACAGGAAGTATCAATCACAAGGCATCCTAATTAGAAAATCATCACAATTATTGGAAACACAAAGGTTTCAAAATTGGTTGCACGCACCATCACATTATTAGACAGTCACAACTATTGAAGGTGTCCGTTAGAGATTCAAGTTGGCCTATCCTTTTGGTATGCAAAACATGGCGCCTGGTGAGAATATTTGAGGTGCTACATGGAGGTTTTGCACTAGGCTACAGGATACAAACAACACCCTCGGCTCGTACATGTCAAATTCAAAATCTTGTAGTAGTTAGGTTTCTTTGATTTTGCACTTTTTCATTGCTTTTTTACATATCTTATATTAACTGGATTCCTATTTTGGATTTATATTTATATATTACCACAACACACCATGCCGAGTGATTTATTTGCTGGAAAAAAACTTCCATTGGATGGCAATTACTTCCCTTTCAATAGCTAGGTGAAAACCCCTCTCCAAGAAGCTCCAAAATCGGCCAAGGAAATGAAAAATGAGAGAAAATGGCCTAAATCCCGTCTTAAAAATGTTTTCTACCTAGTGGTCCCTTATTCGCGATCGCGAAGGCCAAAAGGCCAAGCCTAGAATAAGGCCCATACGCGAACACGAGACAAGCCACGCGTACGCCAAGGCCATCGGCCCAGAGCCACGCGAATGCGGTCTCCACCTCGTGAACGTGTAGGAAAAAATTCCACCCAGACCCATTCCTTCATCATGAACGCGATTACTTCTCTGCGTTCGCGAAGAACGAAACCAGAACACTAATTTATGGTGTTTCCAACCTAGCTCCGGGCGGTCCGAAACGCACCCGAACCACTCGAGAACCTATCCCAACAAACGCACAAGTCAATAAACATATTACGGACCTGCTCGAACTCCGAGAAGACGTAAAAAATGACAAAACTAAGATTCGCATCTCAAAACAAAATTGAATCAACTTATGAACTTCAAACTTCTCAACTAACTGTGAACGCACCGAAACATACTTAGACTACTCGGAATGACACCAAATTTGTGTGCAACTCTTAAAACACCATACGGAACTATCCCTAGGTTCGGAATACCAAACAAACCTCGATAGCACCAAAGCCTACTCCAAACCAAACTTAAAGAACTTAAAAACCTTCAATGCGCCAACTTTCAATATTAAGCATCGAAACGCTTCCGGGTCATCTGAAACCCAATCCGAACATACGCCCAAGTCAAAAATCATCATACAAACCTATTAGGACCATCAAATCCCAGTGCCGAGGTTGTTTACTCAAAACGTTGACTCAAGTCAAACTTAACCATTTTATGCCACTATTAAGGAACTAAGTGTTCCGATTTTAACTCGAACCCTTCCAAACCTCAACTAACCATCCCCACAAGTCATAAAACAAAAAAAAGCATATACAGCGAGTCTAGAATCATAATTAGAGTGCCGAAAAGGTATGGATATCTGCTCCGCATGTCCTCCTCGGTCCCCCAAGTCGTCTCCTCGACTAGTTGATCCCTCTACTGAACCTTTACCGCATATATCTTCTTGGACCTCAACTGGCGAACCTGCCTGTCAATAATGGCAACTAGCTCTTCCTCATAACCCAGGCTCTTATCTAGCTGAACCGTGTTGTAGTCTAACACATGCGACTTGTGGGCATGATACTTCCGAAGCATAGACAAGTGGAAAATCGGATGAACTCCCGATAGACTGGGAGGAAACGTAAGCTCATAATCATTTTCGTGGTTGAATCCCATTTTTTATCAAAATCTAGGTTTATTCAACTATCTCCTAAAATTTTCACATTTTACATGTTAAATCTACCCATAATCTATGTATTGAACTTACATTGGTATAATCAAAACATCCATATCCAGAGCATCATTAGCGAGATTAGACAAAATCAAATCTCCCAATCACTGAAGCATTGGTGAGCGACCAAGCTAATGCTCCTCTTGAACAAGTGCAAAAGCCTCTAGTAATGAAGGAACATTTATACAAAAATGCCTCACATATTCCGACAGTTACCAAAGTACATAACTCACCAATTTCCCAAAGATATCATCCAACTTTGATAAACACAATCTACAAAACCAAAATCCGGCAATAACCAATCCTCCAACTACTATCAACCAAAAGTCAACATCAATATACCTCAATCCCCAACACAAAAAACCACACAGTATGTGACCGTTACTGTGTTAAACCAAAAATCAGACAAAACTGTTAGAAAAATAAAAGAAACAGGAAAAACAGAAGAGTTTAAGAAATATTCCGAGTCCACAATTTTCTTGTGTGTCCTTAAGGAATTTTAACCCCCTCACACGTTGCCAAGGTAATGGATTAAATCCTCCCAGGATAAAACGGAATAAACCTTCCTGCAACAGTGGCAATACAAACTGCAGGATACCAACAAACTTAAAGAACGGAGCAAAATCACACTTACGAATTTGAGACAGAGAGACTGTGAATTAGGATGCAGTATATTTAGAAAGAAAGAAGTTCTGGAGTGTTTTTCGTGTATAGAAAATGGAGCCTTGCCTCAGAATTTATAGGCAATTATTAGAAGAGGTGTCTGGAAAAGGTGCCTTTTCAGAAGAATACGCTGCCTGCCGCGGTCAGAGAGGCTCTCTGAATCAGCCTGCCGCGGTTCTGCCGCGGTCAGAGAGGCCCTCTGAACCTTCAGCAGGGTTCTGGCGTATTTTCAGCAGTGATTTGGCATTTAATTAATTATTAAATAATTAAATAAATTTTCTCCAAAAATAATCTTATCGATCGATTGACAAATCCAAATCCAAATCCAAATCCAAAGCCAAAGCAAAAGCCGAAGCCGAGCCGAGCGAGTGACGACGACGGCACGAGGGTTCATTCTCTTCAACTCCTTTTAAGAGCTTTAAGAAGTGATTCTATATATAAGCACACAAATGTGGTTGTCCCTCACCAATGAGGGACAAAGTGCAAGACAAAAGTTCACTTCTTCAAATTTTCAATTTCCCTCCATTTTATTTCCCTCCATTTCCAATTCACACTTCTTCTACTTTAAAGCCCAATGGCTTAAAGTCCAACATAGTAATCCAGCACTTCCACCACCCATTGTCACACACTCATTAGCTACTAAATTAAGAGCTAAAATCCTTGGTGAGAGAACATAAATTCACTTTACACCACCCAAGATCACCACAAAACAAGGCCAACCAACAGTCATTTTCACTAGGAAGGACTATATGATCACACTGGCTAGAAAATTTCAATACACCATCATAGACAAATTCCTTCACACCATGCCAAGAATGGAATAGATCATGAGAAGTTTTATTGCACAGACAAAACTTAAAGGAGGAGTCAAAATTAATCATTTCAATGGTAGAACTATCTACATTGACCTTGACAATGAGTATAATTACACGACTGTCTAGATAAAACAGTTCCTGTTTATACAAGGGCAGAGAATGCAGCTTCAAGAATGGACTCCTAAGTTTAAAGCAAATGAAGACTCACCTATTGTTCCTACTTGGGCGATAGTCCCAGAACTGCCTGGCACCTATACTACATAGAGGTTCTTACATTGTTGTTATCACCTGTTGGGAAGGTGCTTCACCTCGATGTTGCATCATTGCAAAAGACCAGAGGCAGTGTAGCAAAGGTAAGAGTGCATATTGATTTGAGAAAACAAAGAACTCATCATGTCTGGCTGGGATTTGATGAAAAACGAGACGAGAATGGGGATGGTGAATGACTAGAAGTAGAATATGAGGATCTGCCTGCATACTGCCTTTATTGCAAACATCTGGGGCATGAGAATCAACTATGTCCTATCAAAAGAAGAGAGGGGGAATGAAAGAGAAATGAAGGAGGTGTAGCAGCAGAACTCAATATCACTCAGAATACCACAGACAATGTTGGGAACAAAGACATTCAACCAAAAACAAATCAGCAATGCATATGCAAGGCAAAGAAAAAACCCGGAAGCAACAACAAGTAAAATAGGATCAAAACAAGGACCAGATTAAAGGACACAAGCATAATGAATCAACACAACAAGAAATGACGAATAACCATCAAAAGGACCAGTGGCAAACCCAAAAGAGGAAGAATCTCAAAGGAGTAAATGCCAAGACTAAACAAGAGAAAAACACGCAGCCTATGGACAATATATCTGAGAACCAAACACCAGTGAACCACCAATCCACATATAAAGAGTCCAATATACAAGATGATCATCAAATGGCACAGGAAAGTGTAAAGATTGTTGAAATGCCGAAATACACAGCTGAAGTTGAGGGAGAAAATATGGCCAGTCAGGTAGAATTTCAAGATGGAAATCCAAAGAAGCTTGATGGACTACAGATCTTGCAAGAAAGTACAGGGGCACCTGTAAACCTTGAGGTGATAAATACAGGGGCTGAACTAAGTCAGAGGACAAGCTCTCATGATGAAGACCATAGGATCATGGTGATCGAGGAAAAAATCCAATGGAAACACAACCAGTCATGTCCGAGGCCAAACATAATCCCAGCCAAAAGAAAAGGAAAGAATTATGAAACAGAGGGAATCACCTTCTTTGGCTAGCATTCAACCTTATAATTCACCTTCACCATATGCAGTGTCATTGCATCACCAAGAAGATGCAGGAGCAACAAGTGATGGAACTCAGTGAGCATCAACTTCTATGGCCAAGGATGTAGGAACTGGAAAAATTGCAGCACACACCACAGTCTGAGTCAGTATATGAGTCAACAGTTGCAACATTGGAGGAACGATGCCATTTGAACAAGTCGTCTACTTCGAGCCTTGAGGAGAATGAAGTCATGCAATTGCAGTCAGATGAAGATATAGTTTCTCCTGATGAAACTGATATTGTCCAATTTGATGCCTTGGAGGGGGAAGAATATCAATTAATGATGATACAAGAGACTGGTGAGACCTCTGACCAACACACGAAGTTGGATAAGGAACTGGATATTGTAACAAAGGTCTCTGAAACATCAAATAATATGCAATTGGCATGCACATCAGCCACTGATCAGAATATGACACTACAACTCCATGTTCCATTGAAGAAACCTTTACAGACATTGCATGACTTAGTCACTCATAATGTGGAACTTGTGAACACACCTATGCTGGAGCAACAACAACGTGAAGAAGAAGGGGATAATGAGTCAACTGCTACAAATTTCCAACAAGTGGCAAGAGAAGCAGATTTATCTTCTAGATATAGCACAAAAGGGGGTAAAAAGTCAAAGAAACAGAACCAAAATAGAGAGCAGCAGAAACCATCCAGAATAATACCTAGGGGGCAACTTTACTATCCAAATAATGATTAAGGCACTTATTTGGAACATTAGGTCGGTACACACCCAGCAGGCCTTCCCAAGAATGATTAACATGCAAATGGAGCGAAAGTTCTTTATTATTGCATTTGTGTGCAGTGAAATCTGGGAGGCCGATTTCTCCTTGACAAAATGCTTCGGAGGGTAATCTCGGAAGCCCGGGACCTCGAGCCAGTCACTTCCCTCCAGATCGATCGATGCCATGCCAAGGATAATGCCGGCCGAAGTCCCGACGAACGTAGGAATTTCCCAAGGAATGCATCTGGGGTCAACCAAGTCTATTCGAGCAGTTCGATATCGGCCCGCGCATACGTCATAAAGCTAGCCGGTTGTCCCATCCCATTTTTTGTCACGCACGTATCTTGTACTAAGTTTGGGCTTCCCCTTTCTATAAAAGGGGAGTCGCTAACACCCTGTAAATTAGAGCTCCAACTATTCTACACAAGTGCAATAATATCTCTCTCTCTCTCTCTTCTTTCTAAAATTGCTTGTTCTCACTAGCCCGAGGCCATTCTAATATTAATCGCTTTCTTACTTATTCTTCGTCATATTACTTGGTACTGGCCTTAAAGAGCCTTGTTTAATCATATCTTAACTGTTATCCCATTCCTGATTTCCCTCGATAGCTCGAGCTCTACCTAAAATGCTGACCCCGAGGCCCTTTATCGACCAGTCCTACACTCGAGCAGCAAGTTCCTTTGTTCGCTCAACTCCTCTTTCAGCCCGTATCCCCTTGGTAAAACAAACCCGGACAGTAAGCCTTTAGGTTCAATTATCACCCATTTTTAGCTTGCATTTCATCATTAGATTTCGTATTTTTAGCATCAACTGCTCTAAACTAGCTCGAGAATAGATCACGTATTTTTAGAATCTCATTTACAAATTCAATTGTTGTTACCATTTTCACGGTAAACAGTTTGGCGCCTACCGCGGGGCTAAACATAATAGTGATTATTTTCTTGCTGGTTTCATTGCACAAACGCACGTTATCTTTCATACTTTTTCTTGTCCAAGATCCTTTGATTTCAGGTCAAAATATCTGGCTCGGTAAACAGAGTCGAAAATGATAACCTCAAAAACCACGGGGAAAACAGCGTGCCTATCCCGGCCGCTAGAGCACCACCGCAGCACCCCGATAACGCGCCTGAATCGATTCTAGCAGACGCGGATTTGCAGGACGCACAACATGTCGATGAAACTTCTCACACGGACAGAAGCATACGGCACAACGACCGACAGGAAGCTCAAAAGACCCCGGCCCGGGAAGAACAGGGAGTTAGTCTTCATGCTATTTTTGAAATGTT
Organism: Nicotiana attenuata; assembly: GCF_001879085.1. NCBI lineage: Eukaryota > Viridiplantae > Streptophyta > Magnoliopsida > Solanales > Solanaceae > Nicotiana > Nicotiana attenuata. The sequence continues at coordinate 27,589,017 of NC_031993.1, forward strand.
GCAGGCACAAAAGTTGGACATTGCTCAGTTACAAAGCCATCCGAAGACTCCCAGCACGGAAGCACCGGAGACAGCTCCCCCCGCCGAGCAAACACTTGAAAGGTCAAGCAATAACGGGTCTGTGGCCGACCTTGCCATAGTGAAGATGCTCGAGGACCTCACCAAAAGGATCGAATCGGGTGAGAAAATGATTGCGACCAACGATAAAAAGGTCGAAACCTACAACTCTAGGGTCGATCAGATCCCGGTGCGCCCCTGATCCTCAAGGGTTTAAATTCGAAGAAGTTCATACAGAGGTCATTCCCCGAGGAAGTACCCTCGAAATTAATTCCAAAAAAGTTCAGAATGCCGGAACTCCCTAAGTACAACGGTACCACCGAACCTAACGAACACGTTACTGCCTACACCTGCGCAATAAAAGGCAACGATATAAAGAATGACGAGATCGAGTCCGTATTGCTGAAAAAATTTGGAGAAACGCTTTCAAAAGGGGCCATGATGTGGTATCACAACTTGGCTCACAATTCCATTGATTCATTCGCCATGCTAGCGGACTCTTTCGTAAAGGCACATGCTAGAGCCATCAAAGTAGCAACGAGGAAGTCGAACATTTTCAAAATCAAGTAGAGAGAGAACAAGATGCTGCGGGAATTCGTGTCCCGCTTCCAGATGGAACGGATGGAGCTACCGCCAATCTCCGATGACTGGCAGTGCAAGCCTTCACCTAAGGCCTGAACGAATGAAGCTCGGTGGCTTCAAAACAGCTGAAGCATAACCTAATCGAGTATCCGGCCGTGACCTGGTCGGACGTCCACAACCGGTACCAACCGAAGATCAGAGCCGAGGATGACCAGTTGGGAGCCCCTTCGAGCTTAGTATACCCAAACAGACTCCTGGCAAAAGAATCGAAACCAAACAAAGAAAGGTACCAGCCATACCTCGAAGATAGGAGAAACGCCCCAAGATGCAACCTACCTCGCAATGATCGGAGGGTGAATCGAGGACAGGACCCTCGAGGGCTCATCAACAAAACCAGGTTCGATCGAAACATGGTGCCAACGAATGCGCCCCACTTATCGGAATACAATTTCAGCATCGATGTGTTAGACATCGTGTTCGCCATCAGTAAGATCAGAGACACCAAGTGGCCCAAACCGATACAGTCGGATCCTTCGCAGAGGAATTACAACTTAGTATGCGAATTCCACAACGCGCACGGCCATAGGACCGAGGATTACCATCAACTACGAGAAGAAGTAACTCGACTGCTCAACAAAGGACACCTCCGGGAATTCCTTAGTGATCGGGACAAAAATCAGTTTCGAGAAAGGGAGGCGACCAAGAAAAACGAAGCAAATGAGCTGCAACATGTCATCCACATGATCATAGGGGGCGCCGACGCCCCGCAGGAACCTGTGATGAGAAGAACAAAAATATCCATCACCAGAGAAAAACGAACTCGGGGATACATCCCCGAAGATGCCCTCACGTTCAGCAAAGAGGACACCGAGGCCCTGTCTCAACCCCACAACGACGCCCTGGTAATTTCCTTTCTTGTAAATTCTTTTCAAATAAAATATGTACTCATGGATCCAGGTAGATCGACCAATATTATCAGATTGAGGGTGATAGAACAGCTCGGACTGCTCGAACAAATCGTGCCCGCCACTCGGGTCCTCAATAGATTCAACATGGCAAGCGAAACGACGAAAGGAGAAATCATCCTTCCGATTACCGTGGTCGGCACAACCCAAGACACCAAGTTCCATGTCATCGAGGGAGATATGAGGTATAACACCTTATTTGGGCGGCCGTGGATACACTGCATGAGAGCAGTACCATCGACCCTTCACCAGATGATAAAATTCCCAACAAAGGACGGGATCAAGACCGTCTATGGGGAACAACACGCGGCAAAGGAAATGTTCGCAATATACGACGTGTTACCAACGCTCATACCTCCGCCCCCGAATATACCAAAGGGCGAATCGGGCCTCACCCTCGGTCGGGCTTGAAAAAGCAAAGTGGAAATCCACGCCGCGTCTCCGCCCCAGGCGATTATAACGAACCAATTCTGAGGCATTGCCAGCATATCTCACTTCAAGGTACGATCATCTCCCTTTCTATTTCGGATTTGGAATTAACCCTTGTGCAGGCACTCGACCGGAGCTACCGGAATGATAGCGCCATCGGAAGACCACAGGGCTCTAAGAACGCACCCGTTGCACTCTTTTCCTTCGACCGAGTTTCTATCCCAGAAGAAGGGTTTTTATCGGCAAGGTTTTTAACGAGGAAACATCTGTGAGCTGCCTAAGGGGGCACTCCGCAAAATATTTAAAACTTCCCATGCGACCGACTTTTGAGTAGCGAGGGGCATTCCCCCAGGAAGCTGCCCGCTCAAAGGAGTTTTTGAGGCGCCAAATAAGGTTCCTATAGGAAAACAATGTATCGGACCGAACGGTATAGTCAGGCCTCCGTCGGCGAAAACATGTACTATTGTATCAAGCAATTAAAAAATACCTTTTTGTCAAAAAAAAAGAGGAGACTTCTTCTCGGAGTAAGGTAACAAATGTTTTCACCAGAAATATCCCAAAAACTCGGGAACTGACGCCAGCAGTTCAAACGCTCAGATGGCCCTCAGGTCGAAGCTCTGAAATCATAAAAACTTCAACATCTCGTACTCCAGAAAAGGGGATTTAAACATGCTCAAGGCAAGGGCCCCTCCACCGAATACATCCCAAAATACTCAGAGACCTAGCATCAACAATTCGGCACCCGCACGACCCCAGGGTCGGAACTTTGGGCTCATAAGGGCCCGACGAGGCAACTCCAAGTTCACGAATAACGGCCTTCGAGCCTAAGCAAATTTGATGACTTGGAGACTGTCGCCAATCGCCATGTACTGGAAAACCCGAAACTGTAAGACCCCGAACGGGCAGACTCGGCGTAACCAGATCTATTCTACATAGCAACAAAAACTGTAAGACCTTAATAGGCATGAAAAACTGTAAGACCTCAACATACATGATAAAACTGTAAGACCTCAATAGGCATGACAAACTATAAGACCTCAACAGGCCTGATAAAACTGTAAGACCTCAATAGGCATGACAAACTGTAAGACCTCAACAGGCGTGAAACTCAAAATCCCAAAAGTTTAGGCTATACGTCGCATTTGTAAGAATCCCGAAAGGGCATACCCTCGGTGTAGACGCCTAAAACTATCACTCGGGATCAAAAATGGCTCCGGCCAAACACATATGACTATGGTCAAAATGGCTGATACAGCCAAATTAATGCGACTCGGGGATGCCCGACCGTCGCTAAACAAAATTGCAGGCCATTACTTCGAATATACTTCGGAAAGAACCGGTTAATACAGGCTTCCCTCAACAGGCAAAAATGAGCTTCGATCATGTCAGCTCCAAAATCACAAGGCTTCGACCTACTCAACCTACGAGCTATGAACCTTCCGAGGTGCTCAAAACATCGCCGATAACGACTTGAAATCGAGGTTCCTCCGGAACCAACGACGGTCAGGCAAAATTATATCAAAAGACCTTAACGAGCAGAAAACAAAGCGTACAAAAAGCCCACGGGCAAAAGCGTAAGAGCCATTGTCGCCAGCTTAAAAATTGACAACTTGAGGATTAAAATGAGCTTGAGTCGTAACGCAATTCGGAGACCGGATCCAATATAGTTAACTATGCGAGCCTCCGAGCCACGTATCGCAATGTCTCGACGACCAAACAGCGCAAGAACCACTGTCGCCAGCTTAAAAATCATAGAACTCGAGGGTTAATATCGGAGACTGAACCCAAATGATTTGGAACACAACGCCAAAGGACGGGTAATAAAAGCAATCATCATCCGCCCACGCAGGCATGAAAAAACTTGAGGGTCAACTAAAGCTCGAGTCGTAACGCGACTTGGAGACTGAACCCAAAATAGTTGAAACAGCAAATGCCCAAGGGCAAGAAATGAGAACAATTACTATCCACCCGTATAGGCACAGAAGATAGAAAGTCAGGCAAGCTCGAGTCAAGGCCTGACTCGGAGACTAAGCCTAAAACAGCTGGGCAAAGTGCGAAGGCCCCAACACCTGCTCACGTCGAAGATCGCACTTGAAAGCCTTCGGGCCTGCCTTATTAGCTTCGGACCTACGAGGATCCCGCCAAACATCGAAACCAGCCCGCCTGGTCAAAAGCAATACCCCGAAAAGATACGAAGGTGGTAAAGCTTCAAGTTTTCTCTTATCTTACATACGCAAGGGGCGCACTCTTGATCTACCAATATGCCCTACAAGTATTCAATACAAAGCGGAAAAACAGCAAAATCTACACTCCGCCCCAAAGGGCTACATCCTGCCGAGTTCGCTGTCCGCGACGTCAGCAAAAAGTGACAGAGCATCACGCTCTTCCGCCTTAGCTCGAGCCAATTCCTCCGAGAGAACGAAACCTCTTGCGCTGATCTCCTTGAGTACCTCTCTTTGGGATCTGCAACGAACATATTCCTCGATCCTCTTCCCCCGGTCGAGGGCCCGCTTCATCTCGGCTTGAGCATCAGCAGCGTTCTTCATACGAATCGCCATCTCTTGATCAACCTTGGTTCAACTTGATGCTGCCTCAGCCCGGGCATTGATTATTTCATCCCTATCCTTCGAGAGTTCGGATTCGAGCCTCGTGATCATATTCGCTTGAACTAAAGCGTTATCACAAGCCAATCAGAGTCAGACCTCAAAGGCGAGAACTTTAGACAAAGCACCCTTCTCTTCTGAAGCATAAGCCTGGACCTGAGCCCTCAGTTCGCCGCAAGCATTTCTGACACGGTCGGTTTCGCCCTTAAGGTACTCCAAAGCTTCCGTCTTTTTCTGCAGCTAAGATAGGCAAAGGGATTAACCTTAAGGGTCAAAAAGAGTGAAGTGCGTACTACGAAAGGTTACCTGCTCCATCAAAAAGCTCTCGTAATTTGAGCGCTGATGCGCCTCATATCGCCAGTGCATCAACTCAACCTCTTTCCCCTTGCTAAGGAGCCTAAGGGACTCACCCTCATCCAGAGCTTTCCGAAACCTAGCTCCTTGGCGGAACGGATCAGACCTGAGCCTATCACAGGCCTGCAAAAGGAAAAAACTCGTTGAAGAAAGGAGGGTGCAGAATACAGAAGAACTGTGCCTAAACTCACCATAAAGTGAAGACGGCGAACGATGCCCTCTCCTCGAAGATGCGGGCCCGTTGAGCCCCATGAAAAGCTCCAAAACTCAGCATACTATCTCCATGCAACTCGGAGGGCCCGACAGCCCGAGCCTATCAGACCAATCTAGGCTCGATCCGAGGCATGACGATGGGCTGGGAAAAGGGCCATGCCAATCAGCAAAGTAATCATGATGAAACTCACCACGAAATGAAGCCGGTGGACCTCCACGAGGGCCGAGCACACTCCTGTTGGCCCAACCCTTTTGGCCCGGAAGAACTAGCCCCGGCCGGTGCATAATCACTTGAAAGAGCCACCGCTCCGGAACCAAGGACTCCAGGGACGACGGGCTCGAATGATGCGCTCCCCTCAGAAGCATGGGCCCGTCTCGCCCCGATAGAAGCAGCCTCGCATTACATATGGGAAAAGCGGCAACGATTCAAAGCTAACCAAAGACACTAGCCATCAGCACCGTCTCCAGTTTCGAGATTGGCGTACAGCTTCTAAGGCCTCCGCCAAAGGAAATCATCTTGCAAAGAGATAGGCGCTTCTAACAAACACCCGTACGAAACGGGCTCCGGGTGCTGACAAGGATGTTCCGAGCACGGGCAAGCCTCTGTTCGGAGACCACCTTCGGGAAGTCATCGCTGTCCCTGGTCCGCAGGTCCTCGGGCAAGTTTCTTCTCAAAAGGTTATTATAAGGCCTGAGGACATTATCCACGCCTTCACGCAAAGAGAGGGTCCTGGCGGCCCGAGATTATTGGCCTTATTCGGGTTCAGCTCGAGGAGTCACGAAGGACACCGAGCGAAGCCGTTTTGCCAACAAAAAGGTCGGGAAAAATACTCGTGTCCGAGGTCAGTATCACAGGCGACCAAACGAGATCGTGCACTCGGGGCTGCCAAAAATATAAAGAAATACAGCAAGCATCAAAGAAAGGGATCAGGGAAATATCTTTGTATTTATAAAAATGCTTGCTTACAATGACCCTCGGGGGGGGGGGGGGGGTCCTTACATATGATTGCAAAAGCCCGCAGGGGATCCTTACGTAAGAATAAAAAGGTACAAAGGATATGCATACAACAAGATCCTAAGGGTCTAGCCTATTCCCTAAATACTGCATCTCCGTTATCATCCTCTCAGGCGTATGACTTCAAAGACAATATTTTCCAAGTCCAATCCCCTCGGGGACACACCCTAATCCTCCCGGAATGGCATCTTCAAAAGGAAGAATATAGAAGAGGAAGGCGGGGGAGAAGAGCAAAATGACGAATGAGAGGCCAGAAGAAGACAAGAAGTGGCTGGGTGAAAAATTTGGCTAGTATGAACTCCGGCAGTGCTACCATTTTTGAAGCCACTTCTTGAGACATTGCCTCGGCCCGGGACGCGACAGCCAGTAGAGACCACGCCACACCCCCCAGGAATCCAAAAGGGGTATAACACGCCGAGCTGAGGGAGAAGGGTGAGCAGCGGTGTATAATCTGAGCCCCCTCTTGAGCAGCAGTGCATAATCCAAAATATTTCCCAGGGTCGGAGGAAATCGGCCCTCTACCTCATCGCCCCGAGCCAACAGCGATAACAACAACGTCAACAACAACAGCAACAATGACAATAGCATCACAGCAGCACAACTTTGTCCAACCAAAAAGGGATCGAGAGTAGGGCCAAGGCACACGCGATGTAATATCTTGAGGCCACAAGCCTCAAACATAACGAGATGGCTAAGACTAAAAGGTAGCGGGGAAGGAAGAAAAGATGGGTATCAAAGGAAGTTTGAATAAGAAGCCGACCACAAGAAGACCCATTTGTAAGGGGAAGGCAAAGTAACTGACGGAACCATCACCGCCTGCAAAAAGCGTAACAGTAGGCGCAATCAATGCGTTCATGGAAACTGGACCGATATCAATAGCATAACTCCGAAGAATAAAGAGTCGCGACATTTCGAGTGATCCTGGAAAAGGGGGGCTGCACCATCGACACGACGTCGTTAAGGAAGACCGAGAAGTGAAGTGTCAAAATCATTTCTTATCACTTCCCTTTATGAAACGCGGAGACTATCTGTGTGCGGTGAAATCTGGGAGGCCGATTTCTCCTTGACAAAATGCTTCGGAGGGTAATCCCGGAAGCCTGGGACCTCGAGCCAGTCACTTCCCTCCAGATCGATCGATGCCCTGCAAAGGATAATGCTGGCCGAAGTCCCGACGAACGTAAGAATTTCCCAAGGAATGCATCCGGGGTCAACCAGGTCTATTCGAGCAGTTCGATATCGGCCCACGCATACGTCATAAAGCTAGCTGGTTGTCCCATCCCATTTCTTTTGTCACGCAACGTATCTTGTACTTAGTTTGGGCTTCTCCTTTCTATAAAAGGGGAGTCGCTAACACCCTGTAAATTAGAGCTCCAACTAATCTACACAAGTGCAATAATATCTCTCTCTCTCTTCTTTCTAAAATTGCTTGTTCTCACTGGACCGAGGCCATTCTAATATTAATTGCTTTCTTAATTATTCTTCGTCATATTACTTGGTACTGGCCGTAAAGAGCCTTGTTTAATCATATCTTAATTGTTATCCCATTCCCGACTGCCCTCGATAGCTCGAGCTCTACCTAAAACGCCAACCCCGAGGCCCTTTATCGACATGTCCTACACTCGAGCAGCAGGTTCCTTGGTTCACTCAACTCCTCTTTCATCCTGTATCTCCTTGGTAAAACAAGCCCGTACAGTAAGCCTTTAGGTTCAATTATCGCCCCGTTTTTAGCTTGCATTTCATCATTAGATTTCGTATTTTTAGCATCAACTGCTCTAAACAACTAGCTCGAGAATAGATCACGTATCTTTAGAATCCCATTTACAAATTCAATTGTTGTTACCATTTTTACGGTAAACAACATTACTAGAACCTTTTCAGAATGCAAAACATATACAAAGGTATAGAAGAAGGCTACACATGGACAATGCATTCTCAAATCTCAATGGGAAGATATGGTTGTTCTTTGATGATGTGGTGGAATTGGAACTGATCATGGAAACAGAGCAATAAGTGATAGTTAAAGTATTTCATCAAGACCTTTGACAACATTTTATGATGACATTTGTGTATGCAAAATGCTCATCCCTGGAAAGATTGGAACTGTGGGATAAGAGAAGTCCATTTATATGGTGGAATGGGAGAGCTAATGTCGAGTGTATATTCCAAAGATTGGGCAGAATGCTTGTGAATTTACAATTTTAAAATGTTATTTCTACAGTTGAAGTTGAACATCTAATTCGAACTAGATCAGATCATGCCACATTAATGATGACAGGTGGAGTACACACAACACCACTCAGCAGACCATTCAGATTTTTGAACTTCTAGACAACACATACCACTTTCATGGAAGTGGTGAAACAGAATTGGGTTGCAGATTTCATTGGAGACTCTTTCTTAATGTTCAAGCACAATATTAAGAAGGTGAAGACAATATTAACTAAATAGAGCAGGGATACAATTGGGATATTTCCAAACAATTGGTATTCTAGAGGACATTGTAAAAGTTAAGGAGATGCTATTTGAGGAGGAGCCAACAATTGAAAACAGGATTGTTCTATAGAAAGCTCAGATATAAATGAAAAATTACTTTAGTCTAGAGGAGCAGTACTTGAAACAGAAAGCTAGAATGACATGGTTCGCTGAGGGTGATAGATATACTAGTTTCTTCCACAATCATGTCAATCGAAAGAGAAAGAAGTTAAAACTAAGAAGGATTCAAGACGAAGCTGGAATCTAGGTAGAAGATCAAACACAAATGGCAATTGCAGTAGCTGAATTCTACCAGAAACAATTCACCACACAAGGAGATCCCACAGACTTTTCAATGCTAGACATAGTCCCTGCTATGGTATCTATAGAGCAGAACATGGAGCTATGCAGATACCCAACTTTAGAAGAAGTTAAAGCAGCAGTATTTGAACTAAGCCCAGATAGCTCCAGTGTTCCAGATGGATTCTCAGGTAAGTTTTTTCAAGTGTGCTGGGAGGTGATCTACTACGACATACATAATATGATATTATACTTCTATGGAGGAGCAACTTTTCCAAAGTCGATTACCCACACTAACTTGGTTCTTCTGCGAAAAAAGACAATCCTAGAGTCATTTATAGACTTAAGACCAATCAGCTTGTGCAAGTTCATCAACAAGGTGCTATCAAGGTGCATGCATAACAGAATAGAAAAGTTTCATCCATTATACATATCTTCTAATCAATCGGGATTTGTTAAAGGACGGAGTATCATTGAGAACATACTTCTTACACAGGAAATTGTCACAAACATAAGAATGAGAGGTAATCCTGCAAAGGTGGTTATTAAACTTGATTGGCAAAGGCATATAATAAAGTTTCATGAAATTTCTGATGTATTTACTCAGAAGAATGGGATTTGCAGAACACTTTATCAATATGGTGTCGAACTTACTATCCAATAACTGGTATTCAATTTTGGTTAATGGGCAATCTTCAGGTTTTTCAAGTCAACAAGGGGAATAAAGTAAGGAGATCCACTGTCTTCTACACTCTTTATTTTGTCAGCTGAGGTGCTATCTAGATCATTGAACAAACTATTTGATGACAGATTATTCCGTGGATTTGGTATGTCTAAATGGACTGATCCGCTAAACTATTTGGCATATGCTGATGAAACTATAATATTTGCATCTGCTCACCAACTTTCTTTGAAGAACATCATGTAAGTATTACGACATTATGAAGAGTTTTTGGGCAGCATATCAACAGAGAAAATAGCTAATCCCACATGCATGCCGCCAATATATCAAATGCCCAAGTTGAAATAGTGGGTGATATCACAGGTTTCACAAGAGGGAAGTTTTCTTTCAAGTACTTAGGATGTCCTATCTTCTACATTCGAAGAAGGAAGAGCTTCTATGAAAATCTTATGAAAATGGTGAAGGCTAAGCTGCACTCTTGGAAAGGTAAGCTATTATCCTTTGGAGGGAAGGCAACTTTAATCACCAGTGTACTGCAAAGTATGCCATTACACATTCTTTTAGTTATTGACCCTCCACAAAATATACTGATACACCTACACAAAATATTTGCACGATTCTTCTGGAGTACAATGGAAGAAGGGAGGAGTAGGCGTTGGGCATGTTGGCAGACCCTATGTAAGACCAAGGAAGAAGGGGGTCTTGGATTTAGGTTATTACAGGATGTATCCAGATCTATATTTGCCAAGATATGATGGAGATTTAGAACAACAAAATCTTTGTGGTCGAATTTCATGGGGAACAAGTATTGTAAAAAAAGAGATACCTACTGTAGTACAATTTAGAGGGGGTTCTCATGTGTGGAAGCAGATGTTGAGGGCCAGGGAAGAAGTAGAGCATAAGATTATCTAGGAGCTCAAGAGTGGTACAACAAGCATTTGGCATGAAAACTGGACTGGATTAGGTGCACTATATCATGTAACTCTAGATTTTCCAATTGAAGAGGACTTACAAGATATGACTGTTGATACCCAATTTTCCCCTCATATTTTCCATATATATATA
>NC_031993.1:27599773-27668649 GCF_001879085.1 Nicotiana attenuata
TATATATATATATATATATATATATATATATATATATATATATATATATACACTTTCTAAATAGTGCATCATCATCTGATTTACAAGCATGCACGAGTATTTTTCATTATTTTCCATAATTTTTAAGCGCTTTAAATAACTTCATTTCTGCATTTTATTATATATAAATGTCTATTAATTACCTTACAAAATTATTTTATGACGATTTTATCATCTAAACTATCATTACACCCATATTAGAATTAAAATATTTTTAGCACATTTATTATAATAACGTTTGCATTTTTAAGGCTAAACTGCATGTTTTGCAATAACCGCCCATACATGTTTATAATTACTTTATTTATGCAAAAAATAACCCTTTATATTTTATAGCATTAAATAATTATTTTTAACCATTTTTATGCACAAATGATTGTCACACCTCCTTTTTCGCTTACTACACCCCGTAAAGGGTATAATAAAAGGAGTTTTTTCCAATTAAAGGACAATCGAAACGGGATTCGTTTATTAAGAAGTTCAGAGTCGCCACTTGGGAGATTTATGGTGTCCCAAGTCACCGGTTTTAATCCCGAATCGAGGAAAGGGTTTGACTCTGTTTAACAGTCCGCGAACTAGAAATCCGAGTAAGGAATTCTGTTAACCCGGGAGAAGGTGTTAGGCATTCCCGGGTTCCGTGGTTCTAGCACGGTCGCTCAACTGCTATATTTGGCTAAAGTCTGATTTTAATACAATTATGAACCTATGTGCAATTTTTATAATTATTTAACCGCTTTTAATTAATTAATTTTAAGAAAGTGAACGCCGTTTAAAAAAAAATATGTTTTTGGATAACGTCACATGAAATGCACCCGGATCCTCAACACATTTTTTATTCAACGTTTTGGGATTTGGATTTGGGTCACATGAAATGCACACCCGAGTTTAGGAAGGTAATATTATTAAACACGCGCCTAAAGCAACTACGCGTTTGCACTTTGCGAGGGCCATGGAATTTGCTAAATGGCACGCCTCGGAATCTAAGGATCAATACAAGATTAATCAAACGGAAAAGGGTTAAATATATCCCTCTACTATTGAATATTGTTTAAAATTATCCTTCGTTATACTATCGGTTCAAAAGAACCCCTACCGTGATACTATTGATCAAAAAATGCCCTCAAGTTAACGGAGGTGCCACGTGGCAACCATTTGAACCATTTTGTCCATCTGGGTTTATTTTTTTACACTTACCCGACCCAATACCCGGTACCTGACCCAAAAAATTAAACCCTAAATATATTTTTTTCTTCTTTCTTTCTTCTCTTCTCCACGATCCAAACCTCCATCAATGGCAGCACGTTTTCATTGGTAGCTGAAACAAAGTCCAAATCAGGAAAAGAAAGATATACAAAAGTCTAATCTATAAATAATGAGCAATGAGAAACGACCAATTATACTTGGTTTGGATAAAGGATATCACCAACAAAAAATTGAGCAGTCACGTGTTGATAATATCTGGCTTCTACACACATATCTTACCAGTATATTCTATGATTTAATGCCTGAAAGTATGTTTTATATATTTCATTTGCTTATAGTTTCTTTAAGAAATTAATTTCATGACTATTACAAAGAGAAACAATCATGGTACTCAAGAGCAAAGCAACATCCATTTTTGCAGAGCTATCTCTCTGCATTTTCATCTGCTTGTACAAGTTGTCTTATATAAATGGGGTAAAGGGTTAAGGGGAAACGGGAAGAAGCTGCCAAAATGAATTGAATTTCATGAATAGAAAGAGAAAGAACGGAAAAATATGTTTAGGGTTTAAATTTTAGATCGGATACCGGGTATTGGGTCGGGTCAGTGTAAAAATAAACCTGGATGGACCAAATGGCTTAAATGGCTGCCACGTGGCACCTCCGTTAATTTGAGGGCATTTTTGATCAATAGTATCACGGTAGGGGTTCTTTTGAGCCGATAGTATAACGGAGGGTAATTTTAAACAATATTCAATAGTAGAGGGATATTTTAGACCCTTTTCCGTTAATCAAATGATGGCCATGCAATTGTCATTTTTGTTTGGCACGGCACACCTCAAATTATTTTGAAAGTCGTAATCATGTTACGCGAACGTATACATAATCACGATTATTAATTAAAATCGTGCCTAATGCAAACTACCGTGATTCCATGTTAAGACTCGATATTTCAAAGAACCAAATCTGGAACACAGGGTTCATAAACAAAATCAAGTAGGATAAACCAATTAAGATTCCAACCACCACTTAATGTTAGCGTACAACCCAATTAGAAATAATTTACTTGCCAATTAATCCCTATGTTTAGCATTAGCAAAAGTTCAAGATGCAAAAAGAAATGCATTTCAACACCGAAGGATAACTGAAGTTATTAGCCAAGTTTAAACGCAAATCATAGTCACATCCCAACCAAGTAAATTTACTAAGCTTTTTAAGCACAACGGCAAATTGACTTTCAGATTTATAAATCTTAACAAATACACTAAAAAAAACTCTTAAACAGATTTATAATATTAACACACTTGCCACACACAATAACAAGAATATCTTCTAAACCAAACTCTCATGAACAAAATTTCAGCAAAACTTCATGGAAATAAGAAGCAAAAATATTAAAAGAGGAAAAGAAAGACCTTGTATTAGCTGAGAATTTCAATTCAATGTACATCAAGCCAAACGATTATCCAAAGCCAATGCAAAGGAAGACATGATACGGACCGAAAATTCTCGCCGAAAACTCTCAACGAATGCATATCGGAAACCTCGATTCTGCCCGGAAACCTCAAACTACGACCTCAAACGACATCAACATCACAATTTCGATGCAACTCGGCAGAAATAGATTTTGACAGTTTCAACGACTGTTGCCGGTTTTCTGTTTGTTCGACGACGATGGTGCGACTCCGGCGAAACAGTGACAGTAGAAGGGGAAGAAGGTACAGAGACAACAGTTAGGTGCTGCAGCATAGGAGGAAGAAAACGAGCCGCGGGAACGTGGGTTTATTCTCGCCGGCGTTCATGGAGGGAAAAGAGTAGCCCTCATGGCTGTTTTGGATGGCAAAAATGGAGACGATGGCTGCGTTTTGTCCAGAAGAAGAAGATTTGGAGCTGCTGGTTCGCTTTCGTCTTAAGGTTCTGCGGCTGGAAGATGAAGAAGCAGCAACAGTTCGTTGGTTTTTTTTTTTTTTCTTTGCGGCTGGTTCAGATCTGGAGATTAAAGGTTTCTCTAGGGTTTTCCAAATTTTTTGGGAAGAAGAAGGAGCTCCAGCTTTGTATGCTTGGAGAAGATGAAGTTCAAAGGGAAGGGGGGGTCTGTGTTGCGGCTTGATCATTTTTTTAGAGTGTATATGGTGTTAATTTATAGGGGTAGGAATTAGGTTAGGTCAAATGGGGAGAATGGTATGGGCTCAATGTTTGGGCTATCCCAAATTGGACATTTTTAATTAAGACCAAATAAAATTAGCCCCAAACTCGATACTCTTTCTTCTAACACAAGACCAAAAATACTACACCAATTATTAAATTAATCATATTTGAGTAAATAACTATGAAAATAAAATTGACCGTTAAAATAAACTATTTTTGGTATTTTTCAAGATTTTATGACTACAAAACATTAATGCAACTACTCTTTTTTTTTTTACTTTTCATTTTCTGGTAATAAAATAAAGTAAAAGAGTCAAAATTAACTAAAATAGCTATATTAGGCCTAAATTAAATATTTACGTGTTAAAATATGAAAAGTCTTGGGGAGGGTCAAAAATCACATGTCTACAATGATATTTTTGTAATTTATTTATTATTCTTTATAAATTATTTGTTTAATAAATTGAGTATTTTAAAATCTGGCCCCAATTTTCAATTAGAATTAATACAGGATAATAAGGATAACAACAACTGAAACAGAGGCAAAACAATTACAAGGAATACCACTCTTTAATAACCGGGGAGCTCTCAGTATCGCGAGGATCTCTTAGCATCCTCAATATATACTAGGGATCTCTTGGTATCCCGAGGATCTCCTAGTATCCTCAATATATGCCAGGGATCTCTTGGTATCCTGAGGATTTCTTGGTATCCTCAATATATGCTAGGGATATCTTGGTATCTGGAGGATCTCTTGGTATCCTCAATATACGTGCTGGGGATCTCTCGGTATCCCGCACTTCCGTTCAAATCCAAAATACGTATAGGGGATCTCCCGGGATGCCGTCCCGTAGTCCCAAAGTAAAACACCCAGAATATCACAAGAATACTCAATTAAACTTAACTTTATACCAAGGTAAACCAGGTAATTTTAACCTAACATGCTTCACATAATACAATTTAGGCAGTTTAAGCAAATAAGGCAATTAAGTCAATTAGACATGCTTCTCTAAGCTAACAGCAGGCTTAAATTCCAAGTAGTGTAAGCAGGAAAGGAAAACACAATTAAAGCTACTTTAGTGAAAACAGGATTTTCAACAATTAACACAAGTACGCACTCATCATCTCATGTACAAGGCATTTCAATTATCACAATACCAATCCTAAGGGGAATGTTCCCCCCACACAAGATTAGGCAAGCCACTTACCTCGAACCAGCTCAAAAATCAACCCGAAATCACGCTCTTGCCACGAGTACTCGACTCCAAATGGCCCAAATCTATTCAATTCAATTGCATAATGTAAATAACACTTCAAGTAACTGATTCTACAAATAAATTCTAAGCTAATATGTGAAATTAGGTAAAACGACCAAAACTCCCCTCAGGCCCACGTCTCGGAATCGGGTCAAATTTATATTTTCAGAATCCTCATACTCTCACGAGTTCATGCATACCAAAATTATCCAAATCGAAGGTCAAATTCCCAATCAAAATTTGAATTCTAGGTCTAAGAACTTTCTTCTAATTTTTCCCAAATTTTCATCTCCAATCCGAAATTAAATGACAAAACTAACAATAGATTAATGGAATACAACTAGAAAGGGTCAAGGAATTGTTACCCACTAATTTCCTCTTCGAATTACTCCCAAAATCGCCCTCTCCCGAGCTCCAAATCAATTTCTAACTTTTTGAAACTAAACCCTCGAAACTCTGATTTTCTGCCCAGCAAATCCGCATCTGCGGTCCACCTTCTGCATCTGTGGTACCGCTTTTGCGGCAAGGGGACCGGTCCTGCGATTTCCACTTAAAACCCCTTCGCCACACCTCCGACGTAGAATCCGCATCTGCGGTCGCGCAGGTGCGTTACATCACCCGCTTCTGCGGTTCCCTGCTTTTCCTCAGCTAGCCACTTCTGCGGCTTAATTCCGCATCTACTGGAGCCGCATCTGCGGCCTCTCAACCGCAAATGCGGCTATGACAGCAGCCCAAAGAACTTCAGCTGCAAACTCTAACTTTCCAACTTCCCGTTAACCACCCGAAATCATCCCGAGTCCCCCGGGACCTCAACCAAAAACACAGACAAGTCATATACCACTATCCAAACTTATACAAATCTCCACAACACCTCAAACAACATCAGATCAATCAATTAGCATCGGATTCAAGCCTAAGAACTTCAAAAACTCTCAAAATACGCTTTCGATCAAAAAGTCTATCAAACCTCGTCCGAATGACCTGAAATTTTGCACACACGTCACATTCAACACTACGGAGCTACTCCAACTTCCGGAATTCCATTCCGACCTTCGGATCAAAATCTCACTATCCAACCGGAAACTTCAAAAATTCAACTTTTGGCATTTCAAGCCTAAATTAGCTACGGACCTCTAAGACACAATCCGAACACGCTCCTAAACCCAAAATCACCCAACGGAGCTAATGGAACCATCGAAATTCCATTCCGAGGCCGTCTTCACACTGTTCCGACTACGTCAAATTTCTAAAACTTAAGCTCTCATTTAGGGACTATGTGTCCCAAAACTCTCCGAAACTCCAAATAATTCCTCCCGGCAACTCACAATAATAGAAACAAACATGGGGAAAGCAGTTAATAGGGGATTGGGGTGTAAATTCTTAAAACGACCGGCCGGGTCATCACATCCTCCTACACTTAAACATTCACTCATCCTCGAATGAGCATAGAGACATACCTAAAGTAGTGAAAAGATGAGGGTAACGGCTGCGCATATCCTGCTCGGTCTCCCAGGTCACCTCCTCGACCGACTGACCCGGCCACTAAACATTCACTGATGCAATCTTGTTTGACCTTAGGTTTCGAACCTGCCTCTCCAATATCGCCACTGGCTCCTTAACATAAGATAGATCCTTGTCCAACTGGACTGAACTGAAATCCAACACGTGCGACGGATCACCGTGATACCTCCGGAGCATCGAAACATGAAATACCGGATGAACTCCTGCCAAGCTGGGAGGTAAGTCAAGCTCATAAGCAACCTCCCCAACAAGCCTCAATATCTCAAAAGGACCAATAAACATCGGTCTCAACTTCCCTTTCTTCCCGAATCTCATAACGCTCTTATAGGCGAAACCCGAAGTAGAACCCGCTCTCCAACCATATAGGAAACATCACGAACCTTCCGGTCCGCGTAACTCTTCTCTCTGGACTGGGCTGTACGGAGTCTATCCTGAATCACCTTAACCTTCTCCAAAGCATCCTGAACCAAGTCTGTGCCCAATAATCTAGCCTCACCCGCTCAAACCAACCCACCAAGGATCTACACCGCCCCATACAAAGCCTCATACGGTGCCATCTGAATGCTGGACTGATAGTTGTTGCTGTAAGCAAACTTCGCCAATGGAAAGAACATATCCCAAGACCCTCCAAACTCAATCACACACGCACGAAGCATATCCTCAAGAATCTGAATAGTGCGCTCGGAGTATCCGTCTGAGGGTGAAATGCTGTACTCAACTCCATTCGAGTACCTAACTCATGCTGAACGAACCTTCATAGGAGAAGACATTGCAGAGTCCTATGACAGTTGGAGAATGTTTTTCGATGGAGCAGCAAACTTCAAAGGAGTTGGCATAGGAGCGGTCTTGGTATCAGAAACCAGTCAGCATTATCCAGTGTCTGCATAACTCGGGTTCCCCTGCACCAACAATATGTCCGAGTATGAAGCCTGCATCTTAGGGCTCAAAATGGCCATTGACATGAACATTCAAGAGCTACTAGTAATTGGAGATTCAGACTTACTTATACATCAGGTACGAGAAGAATGGGCAACCAAGAACTCCAAGATAATCCCATATCTGAAACCAAACACGAAACCTAGCCGCCGCCATCAAACTACACCCTAATCCACCCTAAACCCTGCCTAATCCATGGCCTCCCATGGCCATTGGAGATGTGTGGTGGCCTCCCATGATTCTTGGGTGTTTGTTTCTGTGGTTTCATGGCTAGTCCTCGAAAGAATCTAGTCAGTCCTTGCTCGACTGCTGTTCATGGCTTTTCTCCTGTCATCCCTGACCTTTCTCCGGCCAGCCATGGCCGTTCGAGTCAGATCCTTGACTCTCCTGGTTAGATCGGTAACTTTCAAGGCCTTTCTAACCTTTTCTGGGTTTTTGAAACCCTAATCTTTAAGATCCTTTGATTTTCTTTCAGATCTACTTTAGATCTGTACTTGCTGCGAATGTCAAGTGTTTTTCTCGAAAGTTCTTCAACTTTTCTTTCAAAACAACTTTTCGTTAAGGTTTTCCTTTATGTTTTTCAAAAGATCTCTTCTCCAATTTTTAATGTTGTTTGTGATTCTGCAATGATTTGCTCATGTTGTTCTTCTATCTGAGTGAGCGTGTTGAAAACCCTAATTCCTTTTGGGTCTCATTCGAGTTCTGAAGCTGTACGTTAGATGTTTACTTGTTTGATTAAGTGCTTTGTTTGACTTATTTGTTTTACCATCTTTTAAACTCGATTATTTTTGAAAACCCTGGGTCTTTGGGTCTGAAACTGTTTGTTTGAATGTATACTTGACTCGATTGAAAGTTCTTGTTTCAGACTCTCTTTTCTTTATGTGACTTATCTGATTTTTACTATCTTTCAACTCGACTATGGTTGAAACCCTGACTTCTCGAAAGGTTTCCTCACTTGTTACTGCAAGACCTGTACTTGTTTTGACTCTCTTCTTCACTTTGGCTATACGTGTGAGCCCTGACTATCTAACCTTGTTCACTACTGAATCCTATGCTTATTTTTGCTACTATTGTATGCTGTTTCTTTTGCCAAAGTGCTTGGCCTCGCATGTCTGATGTTTCTGTTCACTCTGTTTATATACTGAAGTGCAGAAGCATCTTCTTCCTTGATTGATCTTAATCTTGTAACTGATTTCAAAAACTTTTCCTTTTATGAACCCTAATTTCACTCGCTTGTTTAAAATTAATTGATTATTTTCCCTTTACTGTGATGTGTTACCTTGCTGATTTCTTTCCCAAAATAAGCATATTTTCGTACTTAGACTCGACTGTTCACTGCATGCTTTTACTATCCCTTATATGGCAAAAATCAGTTTGCTTCCAAACTGATTTTCTTTTCTTAATTAGACCTGCTGCTACCCATTAGACAGTGATTCCTTAATTAATGGGGAATCACTTGGGTAATTGATTCTGACTTGTGATTGTTTCCATGTTTGTATCAAGACTTTACTTATTACCTCTCCTTCACTCATTTTCAAAAAACTATAAATACCCTGCACCCCTCTTCTTTCAAAAAAACACGAACTATCTAAGTTCAGAACACACACTTCACTAAAAACTCTCTCTTTTCTCTGTTACTATTTGTGTACTGCTTTGTCTAGCCGGCTGAAAGCCAAGGCTAGGCTGTGGTCTTTTGCTTACTTTTCTGCACTTTGCTTCTTACTGGTATGTCCTAGTCAATTTTCAAGCATCAACAACAACATGTTTCTGTAATTGTTCCAACTTCTTTTATGCCTGTTCACTTCTACTTATGTTTCTGCAATCAAGTTACATTACTAGCATGTTGAAATGTGTTCCCTTCCGCTTTTTCGAGTTAATTCTCTCCTACGTGTATGAATCCCAAACCCCACATCCCCTCTTTATGTTTGTATTCTCTGCTTGGTTTATGAACATGCCAGCATCCTCTATTATTGTGCATGTCTAAACCTGACCCCTCCTAGGGTCATATGCTTCATGCAATGTATCCCCAAAACCCCTGACTCCTTTGTGCAAATGCTGACTCTGTATAATATAAATTTTACTAATACTGTTTTCAAATCATCTTTATCACTTACTATTTCTCAGCCTAGTTTTAAAATCTCTATGTTCTGCACTTTCACTATATTACTAGAATCTAAGTTCCGCCCCTCTTATGTGGGCCTTGCCTTGGGACCCTTGAGCTCCCTCTGAACTTGGACACATAAGAGTTGGCCCTTCCACACTGCACTCATCTCTATCTGGTTATGCAAGCCGGGGTGTAAGCACTGCCCGGGGTTCCTTGAGACCCTTAGGGAACTTTGACACACCCAGGTCTGAGAAAGGCTCTGAAACAAGTGGCACTTGAGGTGGTTTGTTCCATAACTCAAAGAGGAAGTCAGAATCAGGCTTCCTATGGTTGTAACTTCTTATGTTTTACATTTTTTTTTATGTAATTCAGTATTTGGTCTGTAATAATTTGTAAACGAATATTGGGGTTGGTTAGTGAAAAGGGATGGGGTAATTGTGCATGTTTTAAGGGTAGATATCCTGCCTATAGGATCCATTTAATAAAGTCCTGCATGTGTTAACTCTACACTTAGATAACATGCCTATAGGATCTATCTAAGAAATTTCTGCATTATTTCACTTCCACAATTAGATATCATGCCTATAGGATATAATGGCTATAACTAGACGTCATCTGCAAGGTTAAAAATGAGATTCAAAATTAGATGTCATGCCCATAAGGTTAGTATCAATATTTTATAGAAATCATATCTATAGCAATTTCGCTGTGATCAAATAAATTCTGTCTACTCCGCTTCATTAGATACCATGCCTATAGGACCAAATCAGCCTTTAATATTAGATACCATGTTTGTAGGGATTAAAATCAGCAACAATAGAGGTTATGTCCATAAAATATGAAACCAGTTTAGTTAAAAATTAGTTTGACTCGTACTGTGTTAAAATTAGTTACTCCTTTCATTAATGCGGTCTAGAAAGCATGCCTATAGGATCTAATTTGCTCGTTTAAAACTGTTACTGCTTTGCCATTTTTGAATCAATAACGGATATCATGCTTATAGGGTATCATCAATACACACCTAGGCAAGCCTTAAGTAATAACGATAAAATTGAATCTGCCTTTGTTTAATTAGCAACTGCTACAACCAGCAGGCAGGCCTGATTCGGACTTCTTATCTGAGTTATGTAATAAATTGGTCTGCTTCAACAACTAAAACTCCCCTGTCTTAGTACTTTGAATTCTGGCCCTAAATGTGTTTTAAGTCATGCTATTTATGTGCCTTACTTGAGGAGGTATATATGAGCCTTCTAGTTGTTTACATGTTTACCCTAATATGCAGTCCTATATGTTTTGAATGTTGCCTTAGTCTTTTTACCTTTAAAACCCAAGAGTCAGCCTAAAATCCTCCCTCATATAGGAATAGTAGTCCTAAATCCCTCCAGGACTGATAGGAATGGGACGGGTAACAGCATGCAATAGAGGTCGAGACCAATCCGCGCTTTAATACCTTAACGAGGTGGGAATGGTAGATATGGATATGATGACCGGTGCGCTAATACCACGTGTAGCCCCTCTTTTGAGGAGTGATTATCGGGTATTGCATTGATGTGATCCATATTACAAATAAACCTAGGACCCCTTTATATTCATTAGCATGTTTAGTTATAACTCTTTCAAAACTTTGTTTTATTCTTTCACTTACAAACATTTGTGTATTTAAAATCCTCTCTTACTTGAGCCTTGTTTGTTTACTTGTTAATTGCACAAATTCACAAAGAACTATCTGGCTGGGAATCACACTAGTGGATCCTGAGGGGTGCCTAACACCTTTCTCTTGGGATAATTTCAAGCCCTTACCCTATCTCTGGTTATAAAAATGTAGTTATAATTGAACCCCATAGGTGCCCTAACGCACCTAAAAATCGTTAGGTGGCGACTCTTCAAAATTGCAAACCCCTTTCCCAAAGTAAAGAGTTGTCCCAATCAATTGTCACAAACCCGATTTCCGCAGAGGAAAAAGGGGGCGCGACACCTCCTAGCAATGCTCACCAGCTGCTGATAAGAAATATCTATCTCCAACTCACGAGCCATGCTAGACTTGATTCTAGGAATAAGCCCCTCAAAAAACCGGCGAACCCTCTCGCGAATAGTAGAAACCAAGGCTGGTGCATGTCTAGCCAAACAAGTGTAACGAACAGCATACTCTGAGGCAGTCATAGCACCCTGGCGCAAATGCTCAAACTCTGCGCGCCATGCGTTCCTGAGGCTCTGAGGAACAAACTCCCTTAGGAACATATCTGAAAACCGAGTCCAAGTTAGTGAAGTTGCCTCATCTGGACTGTCTAACCCATAGGTACGCCACCACTCATAGGCGGCTCCTCGAAGCTGGAAGGCAGTGAAAGAAACCCTGCTCGATCCTGATATACCCATAGTGTGGAGGATACGGTGACACTCCTCCAGAAATCCCAAGGCATCATCTGATGCTAACCTACTGAACACAGGAGGGTCATACTTCTTGAACCTCTCAAGTCTTCGCTGCTCATCCTCTGAAGCCACTGCCCTGTCCTCGGGCTGACCTGGGACTACAGGTTGTACAGGAATAATCTCTAAGACCTGATCAACATGCACTGGCTACTCAGGAGTGCGGGCGGCGGGAGTCTGTGCTCCTCCCCTGGCCTGAGATGTAGCTGCAACAAGGGGAAGCAACCCTGCTTGAGCCAAAGTGGTGTACATGCTCATGAACTGTGCCTGCGTCTCCTGAAGTGCTGGCGCGGTAGTAGCAGTAGGCGTATCAGGTGCATGGGCTCCGACTGGCACTGTTGGTGGCTCCTCGGTGGTAGCTCGTACGGGTGTTCTGGCTGCACCGCGTGCGCGTCCTCAGCCTCTACCGCGGCCCCGACCTCTGATGGCTGCAGTAGGGGCGCGGGTGCCTGATCATCTCGGGTAGCATGTGTCCTCACCATCTGTGAGAGAATAGGAGACAGAAGTTTAGAATTGTGATATCAAAATCTCGCGCGACAAGGAAATCAAATGAAGTAGAATTTTCCTAACAGTTACATAGCCTCTCGTAGATAATTACAGACGTCTCCGTACCGATCAGCGAGACTCTAATAAACCGGCTTGTGATTCATGACTCCTATGAACCTAGAGCTTTGATACCACTTGCCACGACCCCGGTTCGCCCTCCGTGAACCATCGTGACGGCACCTAGTCTCTACGACTAGGTAAGCCTAACAATGTGGAAAATAAACTAATTTGCGAAAGAAATAATTAAAAACCGAAATAGTGAAATAAACATTGTTTATAAGTGCCGCTCGGTATACACAATATCAATTCTCGAAAACTAACAACATTTCCCAAAACCTGGAATCTCATGATCACAAGACTTTGAATGTCTACAAGCATCTAACTCCAGAATATCTAACAAAGAAACGAAAGTACAGAAGGGCTAATACAAAAAGGGAGAGTAGAAAGGGACTCTTCGGTCTGCGGACGCGGCATATATACCTCGGAGTCTCTAAAATCCCACCGCCTTACGAGTGATAAGTCTCAGTGGAGGTACCTGGATCTGCAAATGAAAAACATGCGCAGAAAGGGCATGAGTACACCACAACGGTACTCAGTAAGTGCCAAGCCTAACCTCGGTCGGGTAGTGACGAGGAAGGTTAGGGCCCTACTGAGATTAAATAAAATATAAGGTATGACAGTATAAGATAAAGCAGTACAGTTGAAAGATAATTATGAGAATTAGTACAGGATAATAAGGATAACAACAACTGAAACAGAGGAAAAACAATCACAAGGAATACCACTCTTTAATAACCGGGGATCTCTCAGTATCCCGAGGATCTCTTAGTATCCTCAATATATGCCAGGGAACTCTTGGCATCCCGAGGATCTCCTAGTATCCGCAATATATGCCAGGGATCTCTTGGTATCCCGAGGATCTCTTGGTATCCTCAATATATGCTAGGAATCTCTTGGTATCCCGAGGATCTCTTGGTATCCTCAATATACGTGCTGGGGATCTCTCGGTATCCCGCACTTACGTTCAAATCCAAAATACGTACAGGGGATCTCCCGGGATGCCGTCCCGTAGTCCCAAAGTAAAACACACAGAATAACACAAGAATACTCAATTAAACTCAACTTTATACCAACGTAAAATATGTAATTCTAACCTAGCATACTTCACATAATACAATTAAGGCAGTTTAAGCAAATAAAGCAATTAGGTCAATTAGACATGCTTCTCTAAGCTAACAGCAGGCTTAAATTCCAAGCAGTGTAAGCAGGAAAGGAAAACACAACTAAAGCTACTTTAGTGAAAACATGATTTTCAACAATTAGCACAAGTACGCACTTGTCACCTCACGTACAAGGCATTTCAATTATCGCAATACCAATCCTAAGGGGAATGTCACCCACACAAGGTTAGGCAAGCCACTTACCTCAAACAAGCTTAAAATCAACCCGAAACCACGCTCTTGCCACGAGTACTCGACTCCAAATGGCCCAAATATATTCAATTCAATTTCATAATGTAATAAAACTTCAAGTAACTGATTCTACAAATAAATTCTAAGCTAATACATGAAATTAGGTAAAATGGCAAAAATGCTTCTCGGGCCCGCGTCTCGGAATCGGGTCAAATTTATATTTTCAGAATCCTCATACTCACACGAGTTAATACACACAAAAATTATCCAAATCCAAGGTCAAATTCCCAATCAAAACTCGAATTCTAGGTCTAAGAACTTTCTTCCAATTTTTCCCAAATTTTCATCTCCAATCCGAAATTAAATGACAATACTAATAATAGATTAATGGAATACAACTAGAAAGGGTCAAGGAATTGTTACCCACTGATTTCCTCTTTGAATTCCTCCCAAAATCGCCCTTTCCTGAGCTCCAAATCAATTTCTATCTTTTTGAAACTAAACACTCAAAACTCTGAATTTCTGCCCAGCAAATCCACATCTGCGGTCCACCTTCCGCATCTGCGGTACCGCTTCTGCGCTCAAGGGGACCGCTCCTGCGATTTCCACTTAAAACCCCTTCATCGCACCTGCGACCTGAATCCGTATCTGCAGTCACGCAGGTGCGGTACATCACCCGCTTCTAGGGTTCCCTGCTTTTCCTCAGCTGGCCGCTTTTGCGGCTTAATTCTGCATCTGCGGGAGTCGCATCTGTGGCCTCTCAACCATAGATGCGGTTATGACAGCAGCCCAAATAACTTCAGCTGCAAACTCTAACTTTCCAACTTCCCGTTAACCACCCGAAATCATCATGAGGCCCCCGGGACCTCAACCAAAAACACAGACAAGTCATATACCACTGTCCGAACTTATACAAATCTGCACAACACCTTAAACAACATCGGATCAACCAATTAGCATCGAATTCAATCCTAAGAACTTCAAAAACTCTCAAAATACGCTTTCGATCAAAAAGTCTATCAAACCTCGTCCCAATGACCTGAAATTTTGCATACACGTCACATTCAACACTACGGAGCTGCTCCAACTTCCAGAATTCCATTTCGACCCTCGCATCAAAATCTCACTATTGAACCGAAAACTTCAAAAATTCTACTTGTGGCATTTCAAGCCTAAATTAGCTACAGACCTCCAAGACACAATTCGAACACGCTCCTAAACTCGAAATCACCCAACAGAGCTAACGGAACTATCGGAATTCCATTCTGAGGCAGTCTTCACACTATTTCGACTACGGTCAAATTTCCAAAACTTAAGCTCTCATTTAGGGACTGAGTGTCCCAAAACTCTCCGAAACTCCAAATAATTCCTCCCGGCAACTCACAATAGCAGAAACAAACATGTGAAAAGCAGTTAATAGGGGATCAGGGCGTAAATTATTGAAACGACCGGCCGGGTCTTCACAGTGATAATAGTATTGGAACTCTTTATAGTTGTATGCTTCATTACTTGACATGCCACTTGTTTTAAATAATAAAGTGCCTTTCCTTCTTAAATATGATGGAAGGATTCCTCGGTTTTTATTCTTGTTTGAGCTTGACTATTATCTACATACATTATGCTTCAAGAAATAGAACTTCATATTATTATATTGTTGGCCCTAATAAGTGTCGGAGTCGACCCCTTATCACTACTTCTTCGAGGTTAGGCGAGATACTTACTGGGTACATATTTTTATGTACTCACGCTACACTACTTTATTTACAGGCTTTGAGGCAGGTGCATCTGCCCATCAGTCCGTCGCGTAGATTTGACTCCTCGGCTTGAGACTTTTCGGTGAGTTGCCCTTTTGAGCCGTTCTGCAACAGCTGGATCTCTCTTATATCTTTATTTTCCTGTCTATTTCTTTTCCAGACAGTAGGATAGTATGATTTTGTATATTCTACTAGATTGCCCTCACACTTATGATACCAGGTCTTGGCACACACATTAGTAGACTTTTGATTTTGGTTTACTATCATGATTTCAATTTGTATTTATTACTTTCATTTAATTTTGATTAAGTTTAAAACTCCTAACTTCTTTATTAATAAGGAAAAGTTATCACGTACTAATTATTTAAACGAGGATTTACAAGTTGATTAGTGTTGTCTTCCCCAACAACGGTATTTGGCGCCATCACAACCTAATATGGAATTTGGGTCGTGACAAATTTGGTGTAAATTTCCATTTGGACTTTCATGTGAATTTCGTGTGTTTGTTGATTTGATATTTCTTGGAAATAATCATATTATGGATTTTATCTCTAATAATTAAGTAAGTTTTAATTGAGATTAATATATTTATCAAAAATTTGGATTAAAGAAGGCGTCGTCTTATGCTGAGTTAATTCTCCATGTTTGTTGTTGTTATCGAGGTTTATGTACTTTGTGTGGAGCCTTGGGCTATTTGCTATGAAATTTATTGATTTTGTTGTATCGTTGGAATTGGTTGTGGCCTATGGGCAATTATAATATGAATTGTTATTTTTTATTGTTGTGGTAGTATCCGTGTAAACTGTTGTGTGATTTGGGTTACTATTATACGGCGGATAAGGGCGCCATTCCGCTGTTTATGTTATGTGGGTATAAGGGTGGCATTTCACTGTGGTTATGTGTTGGGATATTGTCTGGGCGGAGCGATAAGGGTGGCTATTAAACTGAGTGATAAGGGATGCTAATATATGAGCGATAAGGGTGGCTATTATAGGAGTGATAAGGGTGGCTATAGGAGAGATAAGGGTGGCTATTGTCTGGGACGATATGTGGTGATGTGGGGATATTGTGTTGGTGATTTTTATGTGATATTATAATTTCCTGGTGATTTCTTTTATATGTATTGCCAATTTATTTTATAAATCTAGTAAATTTGATAATAGTTAGATATATGTTGAAATTATGAGCTTGTGGATATTGTAGGGCGGATTATGATATGGGCACGAGGTGCCGGGGATAAATGATAAATTTCTTATTGGTACGTGAATTGTCCGTACAGTTATGATATGAAATATGGGCACGAGGGGCCATGGTTATATGATGAAAATGATATTGGCACGTGAGTTGTCCGTGCGGTTGTGATAGAAATATTGGCATGAGGTGCCGTGGAAATATGAAAATGGGCTGAGACCCGTATTCTATAATTATGAAATAAGGTGTCACGGGGTAAATTTTATTCGAAAGGATTATATTCGAAATATATTCGTTGAAAGAATTATACTCGGAAGATATTTATTTGAAAGAATAATATTCAGAAGATATTTATTTGAACGAATTATATTCCAAACATATTATTTGAAAGAATTATATTTGGAAGATATTTATTTGAAAGAGTTATATCCAGAAGATATTTATTTGAAAGAATTATATTTGAAAGACATTTATTCGAAAAAAGTATATTTGAAAGATGGTATATTCGAAATATATTCATGGGAAAGGATTATATTCTAAATATAATTGTTTGAAAAACTTATAGGTGAAAGATTTATATTTAAAGGACTTGATTAATTGGTTGTACTTGTATTCATTATTTGTTGAGCAATATTTATAGTGTTCTTGTTGCCCTGCTGTTTATATCACCGGTTGATTATTGTTTCCATCATTGTTATTTGTTCCCTATTATTTCGTATGCTATATTGCACAAGTTATTAGACTGGTGAATGTCTTGATTTTACCTCGTCACTACTCCATCGAGGTTAGTCTTGATACTTATTGGGTACCGACTGTGGTGTGCTCATACTACATTCTGCACAATTTTGTGCAGAGCCAGGTATTGGAGATATCGGATTCGAACAAAGCTAGAGTAGGATCGCAAGGATTTAAGGTAGAGATGTTTGGTCGTCACAGTCCCTTGGAATCTTTCCATTTTTATTGTACTGTTATTTCATATTCGAATAGTATTGTATATTCAATCCTCGAGATTGTTCCATGTATTCAGTTAGAGTTTGTGACTCAGTATTACCAGTCTTGGGAGGTTATTTTATTATTTTCACTGTTAGTTTTGACACTTATTTCTATTTCTACTTCTTATAATGAATTCTATTAAAAAAAATAGCTTGAATTGTAATTAAGATCGGCTTACCTAGTCTTAGAGACTAAGTGCCATCACGACGCCTGTAGTGGGATTTTGGGTCATGGCACTTGTCTCCCTTGTTTCTTTCGTTATTATTCATTGCTTCCATAACCTAGTTTACTTCTTCACTAATTTTGCCTATTGCCTTTGTCGTTTTATCATATTTCATTATCATGTATTTAACACGCATATATTAGATCATGTACTTTACCTTTATGTATTAGTATCACCTGAAATATAGGCAAACTTTAAATAATGGAGGATTTAAAGAGAATTAGTTAGCAATTAACCTTCACTTTGCTAATTATAATTTGTCCATATCAATAACATGATCTCACTCACTCGCTATTTCTCAAGATTCTTCAAGCCCATGCTCTAATAAAAAACAACAGTCCGTTTTCAAAAAGGAAATCAGAAGAGAATCGCTGATTTTTACAAACACAAATGAAAACCAGATTTTTTCATAAAATAGTAAGGTAATGCCATCCCAAAAGAGTTTTCAAAGATCGCTCCCTTCAAACTTTTAAATAAAGGTACATTTAGAATCAGTTTCTTACAAACATCTTTTAGAATAATACAAGAATCTATTATCTTAGTTAATTACTTTCATAACTTGATAAATACAACCCTTATGAAATATGGACTACGTTTAGAACTCTTTTAACCTTCCATAACTCTTCTATAATCTCACATCCTTCTTAAGTCTTATATATACCTTCTCTTAATTATATATAGTAAGACATGCCCTAATAGTAATTAAGCATAGTGTAAATAACTTGTTCCTTAAAATTAGTCCAAGTCCTAAGGACCTACCTCAGGTAGATTTTAAGGGGTGCCTAACACATTCTCCTTATAAGAACAAGAACCCTTACCCATAATCTCACTGATTTTCGGACCTATAAGGAATATGACTTAGTAATTAAATAGGTACCCTAGTATACCTTTAAATATTAGGAGGAGCATCTCTTTCATCAACAACAGAGAAATCACAAGTTCAATCCTTTCTTGACTAGTGCAAATATGGTGCAACACCAGGCACCCATACAGTTCTAAGTGTGATTATTTTGATGGATCCACGGCGAAATCGTTAGGGAACTGAGCCTGGCCCCTAGAGTTTTCTAGGATTTTGTGTGTACTTAATGATTTCATTGTGACATCTGATTACTTGACATGTATAATTAATGTGTAGTCGTGGAGATGTATATTCCTCATGCTAGCTGGTAAATGGAAATCCTTATCTGGTGTTGTGAATAGGAATAAAGTTCTTCTGATAAACTCGTGTTTAGTTGATTTTCAGTTGTAATATCTGGACTTTACTATTATGTCTGGCAGTCATGTCTACTTTTT
Source organism: Nicotiana attenuata (assembly GCF_001879085.1). NCBI lineage: Eukaryota > Viridiplantae > Streptophyta > Magnoliopsida > Solanales > Solanaceae > Nicotiana > Nicotiana attenuata. The sequence goes on from NC_031993.1 coordinate 27,618,814, forward strand.
CATTACTGTGAACGAGCTGAGCATGATATCTTTTGATTCGTTATTTCTACTGCCTCCATTATATTAATATGAGTTTATATCGGTTATTGGTATTGGACACTGACCTCCTTCCGAGCTCGTCATTGCTTTCAACCTAAGGTTAGGTGTGTTACTTATTGAGTACATGGGGTTGGTTGTACTCAAACTACACTTCTCCATCCTGCGTGCAGATTTTGGAGCTTATATTGCTGTGCATGGCAGGAGCTGGCATTGAAGATATACCTGCATTCTGGTCATAAGTGACTCTTGTCCTAGGTAGCTTTAGACTTGTTAATTTTTTTGTATGTTTCGAACAAATAATGTATTTATTCCGTACCATCTTTATAAATTTTAAGTCTTAGAAGCTCATGATTTGTACTACCAGTCCTTGAGATTTTATTTAGAAAGATCGATTATTTTATTTATTTTTTCATGTTATCCTATTTAGGTTGTGTTATCTATCATTTGGCTTACATAGCGGGTTGGGTTAGTTGCCATCACGACTAGTTGGATTTTGGGTCGCAAAAAATTAGTATCAGAGCTCTAGGTTCATAGGTTCTACGAGCCATGAGCAAGTGTCTAGTAGAGTCTTGCGGATCGATATGAAGACGTCCACACCTATATTTGAGAGGCTACATGGCATATAATATAAATTTCCAATCTTTCATTTATTATCGTGCGGCATTGATTTAGCTTGACGCGTATATCTTTGAATTCCTTCCACTCACTCATATGATATTTTAAGCACTCGGTATCAGTTGTGCATCGACGGCTTGCGATTGCATGGGTGAGGTAGGAGATGTGCACTCGATGTTGTAGTTTTGGGCCAATACGGAGGATTTGAGACCAGGTTTTGACCGCAACTTGGGCTCGGCGATTTCATTTGTGTGAGCATGTGCTTTTGGACTTATATGTCCAGTATTGTCCCTAGGAGTGGGATGGATGGCTCAACGAGTGGTTGGATAGCTACATCATGAGTATGAGGTGACCATAGGATGTGTTTAGATGGCTTGAATGTTACGAGAAGGGTTTCTTGGGATGCAAAAAGGACTATGGGTGCTTGCTTTTGTGGATGAGTTGTGCAGTCTCGAGTTATGGACGTGGTGAGGGATCTTTCATGTTGTTCAGTTATGGGATGAAGTAGATTCTTATGTCTTGTTGACGAGTTTAGACTCAAGATGATTAAATGATTATATGATGGTTATGGCCGTGGTAAGGCATAGTGAAATTCCAATTTGAGGCTAAGCATGTGGGTTATCTCCTGCGGGATGGTCTATAGATGTGTGACCCTTACGATGTTGTGCGGGAAGTTTCTTTCTACCAGTGGTTACACGTGTTGAAATTTGTTGGATCGGTTGAGAAAGTTGAATTGACTATCACGAGGATGAATGCGATCTTAGTAAATGATTTGAGGTATTTTATGGTTTGTGTTGCATTAACTTATAAAGGATTTAGTTGAATCTTAGTGCGGGATTATGGCAATAATATTGTATGGGTAATGTGATTTATCGAATATTTTCTTCTATGGCATTGAGCCATGTGCAGGAGTTTTCTATTGACGATTTGATTGCATGGTTATGTGTTGTATTGGTTTCGGTCTGAGGCATACTTGTGTATCGTTTATGACTTGTAGAAGTTGGTTTTGAGGATGACCTAACTAAGGAAATTTCTGGATGCATGATGTATTACACCTTATGGATATATGAAAGTCTCGGAATGGTTTAGATTTGCTTTTCATGATGGATGTAATGTACTAAGAAAAAGGATTCACTCGGTATCTTAGAGGTGTGGGTTACTTCTTTAGGCGTCGGTGTGCTAATGGAGCACAAGTCGTTCGGCTCGTCTGGGCAGTGCATTTGAGATTAGAATAGGATGGATAACTCTTGAGAAGGATCAAATGATTTCAATATTCATATGTGTCATTTGAGAATTTTTTGGATTTGTATGTGGCTAAGATATGAGATACGCATTGAACGGTGATGAGACTGGCGGTATTTCACCAGGTGGTAGTGTAACAACCCGAATGGTCATTTTGAGATTTAGTACATCATTCGGCAATTTCAGGCCTTGAGTAACTTCATTTTATGTATTATGACATGCACGTGTGGCTGGTTTCAATTTTTGAGAACTTCGGAGTTGATTTGGTCTATAACTCTCAATTCGGAAACTTTAATTTGGAAAAATTGACCAAGATTTGAATTTTGAGAAAACGACATCGGAATTAGGATTCGAAGGTTCCAATAGGTTCGTATGATAATTTTGGACTAGGGCATATGTGCAGTCGAGTATCGAATGATCCGGGAGCGTTTCAGTGCTTATGGTAGAAAGTTGGCATTTTTTTTTTTGATAAACTAACATTTTCATTTATCAAAATTGTTCTGTACATAGTAGGATCTGCTGACGAGCTCCTTTTCTCTTCCTAGACTATACTTAACTCCCACATCTCATAGATGTCTCCCTGTATACTATATTAGTCAGCTATAAATGTTCATATCCTGTGCATTTGCTTCCTAATATAATATTCTAACATAAACTGAGATACACATGAATACAGGATTCTCTAGCAGCCTAACTATGGATATCTATTTAAAGCTTCCATATGTTCCTGCAAAGTTCTGTGTGTATGACTTTTGATGTGTACATATGAAGTGATCTCGTGACATATCTACTCTGCTGATGTGCTTCCACTTTGAAATCAGATTAGATTCCTGTCCCTCCATAAGCTGTGTAGTAGCATGCCAAACACTACTGCAATAATGTTGCCAATTCCTTTCTTCTTCCTAGCATGGTAAGTCACCCAATGCAGTTCCTCCTCCCAATCTTGGATCTGTCTTTCAATTCCCATCCATTTGAGCAATCTCTTCCAGATAGTACTTGTATATGAGCACTCAAAGAATAGATGTTCAAATATCTCTTCATCCTGATCACAGAATACACACATTGAATTTACTTGAATGCCTATTTTCTGCAATCGATCCACTATTGGTAATCTCCTTTGAATGGCCAGTCACATATTAAATTTGTGTCTAGGATGTATCTGAGGATGTAATATCAATCTTTTCCAGTATACCTTCTGACCCTGAGGAGTTTGCAAATTATATAGCTTCTTTATACTGAATTTACCTCTTGTGTTCTGTAGAAAGTTGGCATTTGAAGGTTCTAGAATTTCCAAAGTTTGATTTGAAGTGGACGTTGGTGTTATTGATGTCGGTTTTGGATTTCGAGCCTTGTAATAATTTTGTATTGTAATTTGTGACTTGTAAGTAAAATTTGGGGTCATTCTAGAATGTTTAAGCATGATTTGGACACGTTTAGCAAAGTCTGATGTTTGAAAGTTAAAAAAATGATTTTGATCGTTGATCGTGATGTTTCGAGCCTTTAAATGAGTTTAGTTAAGGTATTAGGATTGGTTGGCATGGTTGGACGGGGTTTTAGGGGCCTCGAGAGTGTTTTGGGGTAGCTTCGAACCAAGTTTGGATGATTTGCTGGTGCTGGTGTCTGGTGTTGTTCTTCACGAATGCTACGGGAGGCACGCATTCATAAAGAAGGATCTATGGGTGTTGGGAAATTTTTCTTCGCGTTCGCGATAGATACATTGTGTTCGCGAAGGTATACGGCAGAGGTGCATCGCGTTTGTGTAGGTGAAGCTGGGCCCGGGGGCTGTCTTTGTTGATTTTCGAGTGGACTATAAAGTGATAAAAAACATTTTAATTATGAGTATTAGAGTATATTTTTGATTGGTTTGCATGCTGTTTGATTAGTTTCGGATCGTTTGGCATTGGTTGAGGAGTTAGAGAGGCACTGGAGCCGGTTATCGGAATTCGGAGCAAGGTAAGTCTCCGATCTAACCTTGTGAGGAGGAAACTATCCCGTAGGTGTTATACTTGCTATATGCTACTTGTTATGGGAGCTACGCACGCATGAGGTGACGGTCTGATCCCCTTAAGAGTATCAATATGAGATCGGGTTCTTCGCCTCCACTGTATATTTAGATGCATCTATGGTTCATGCCGGTCGACCCTCTGCAGTGTGCACCAATTATCATAGGATCGGGTTGAACGCCTCAGCGATATTATTATTGGATCGGGCCATACGCCACAACAAAAATTCGTGCCTTTACTCTTTTGGGATCGGACCGCTTGTTGATACCCAATTTTTCCCTATATATTTTAAATATGCATAAATACCTTCAAAATAGCACATATATGCATATATACGCATGCACACGGTTTTTATAATTTTTCCCATAATTTTAAGGGTTTAAATCGATTTATTTTCTCCCCTTTTATTCATAAAATCCTCAATATTTATTTCTAAAATTATTTTTATGATGATTTAATCATTTAATTTCTATACTTATGCCAAAATATGGCTAATATATTTTTCATGCAATTTTATAATTATAGTATTTTTAAAGCTAAATTGCATATAGTTGCAATATTAGCCCATTTCAATGTATAATTATATTTTATATGCGTAAAATTGGCCCCTATATTTTTATAATGATAATTATGTATTTTAAATAATTTTGGTATAGGAAAATTATTTTCTGAAAACTATTTATTATTTATTATAAATTAAAATAGGGAAAATTGGCTATTTAATTTATAGCCAGATTTGGCTTTCAATTTTAGCCAAATTGGACCCAATCCCCAGCCCAATTTTCTACCCAATTAACCTGACCCAGACCCTACAAACTCCTACCCAAACTGGGAACCCATCTACCCGGTCAAATCCTGACCATTGATCTCCCAGATCAACGGTCCAAATGAGCCCTTTCCCTTTTTAATTCATACAACCCCCTAACCCTAGGTCATTTCTAAAATCTGCCGCCTTCAGATGCTCTCGTCTCCCTCTTCTCTCCCAACCTAACCCTAATCATTCTTCAACCACTGCCTCCTTCGCCGATCATCTCCGACGACCACCTTTCAACCCCAAGCCTCCAATGGTCCCTTCATCGCCTCGCTCATCATCTCTGAGGCCTTCAAGGGCTCTGGGCCATGCCGATTTGTATCAAGGGTTTGTGGTTTGGTTGTTCACAGCTTCTCTGGTGTGATTTTGCGCAAAATCACACCATATATGTTACGATCTTTGAAGTTTACAACAGGTTCTTCCGTTTCTATTTGGGTTTCCTTTGAAACCCTAACTCTCATTTTGAATCTCTTAGATCTGTGCTATTTTTAATGCTTTAAGTTTGTTTCTTCCTATGTTTTGCACTATTCTCGAACTTCTTCTGAAAGATCCTAACTTTAAACCGTTTTACTTTCTTTGAAATTAGGGTTTCTCGGAGTTTCGTCTACACTTGTTTGACTGATTTTTCTTTATCTTCAAACCTCTTTCCTTTCTTATCTTGACTGATCTTATGTTCTTACTGCTTTTTAACTCGCCTATGTTAAGAAAGCCCTAATTTTTAAGATCTTCTTTGTTTTGTTCTGTGTGTTAGCATGATTACTTGATATTTGTTAAGTTTTTGTGGTTACCATGCTTCGAATGGGTTTTCTACTAAGTCTTTAGCCTACTTGTATCACCTCTGTGAGATTGTTGTTCATCTTGATTTGTTCATCTCTTGCCTTTTTCTGTCGATATGGCTGACATTGCCTGTTCACTACGTCTGTTTGTTCTTCTCTATTTATATGTTGAAGTATAGAATCATAATCCTCTCTTGATTTGATTCTGATTCCCTTATTTTAAAATTTCAACAACAACATGCTTCTCTTATTGTTTCAGTTTCTCTTATTTCTAATTTGCTTCTACTTGTGGTTCTGTTGTGAAATCTGTAATTAGGAGTTACATTATCAGCCTGTTATTATGTCTTCCCCCTTCCTTTAGATTAGTACACTCTCCTTATGTGTGTTTCTAAGCATGCCTTACCAATTGTCTTTTACTTACTGTGTACTTACCATCCTATGATTCCCCAAATCTCTATCACCCCTCTATGTGTTTGTGTTCTTCATGACTGGTTCTATGACTATGCCAGTGTCAGCTGTTTCTGAGCATGTCTAAACTAGTCCTAAGACCCTTGCTGGGTTATTTGTTTGCAGCCAAATATCTATGTGTCCCAAATCCCCTGACCCCTGTGTGACTACTAAATTGACTTGGTTCTATGAACTAGCTGTGTATGATCCTATCCTAAGGTGCTGGAACTTTGTTTACTACTCCAATCTCTTTCTCAAACAATCTCTGTTGCTTTACTAATTACTTTCAAAACAGACTTTCTAATACAGTCTTTTAATAAACCTTTTCAAACTTGTGTCCTTCACTTTCACCATACTCTTAGTCAATAAGTTCTGCCCCCTCTAGTATGTGTACTGCCTTGGGATCCTCTTGAGAGCCCTCTGAACTCTGGCATACTGAGGCTGGCCTTTCCACACTGCACTGGTTCAATTCTTGGTTGCTAAGTCTAGGTGTAAGCATTGCCCGTGGCCCTTGAGACCCTTAGGGAACTTTGATGCACCTAGACTCTGATTTGTCTATGGAATTGAGGCTTATGAGACCATTTGAGGCTTTGGGGAACCTGGGCCTACTTGAAGGCTCCCTATAGAATAACTTCTTGATTTTCTATTTCTTTTTATGTAATTCATTCATTGGCCTGTAATAATTTGTAAACAGATATTTGGGGTATTTATTAAAAGGGATGGTAGATGTATACTCTATGGGGTAATACGGGTAGAAATCGTGTTCTTAGGATCTTACTCTTAAAATCTGATTGCTTTGCCTAAATAGAAAACATGCTCATAGGTTTGCTCTTTAATCTGATTGCTTCGCCTAATAGAAATCATGTCCATAGGAATTCACTTTTAAATTTGTTTGCTCATCAAATAGAAAACATGTCTATAAGGTTTTATATTCTGTCACGTTAGAAATCATGCTCATAGGTCCCAAACAATCGTGTCTTAAAATCAGTTCAATAATAGATGTCATGCCTATAGGACTCAATTCCAATTCAGCTATAATGAGTATTTTTGTATGTTGCCGCAAATCGAATAAAATCAGTAATCCACCTAGGTATCACGCCTATAGGGATCTCTACTCACAATACTGTCTGATAATTTAATTTAGTCTAACAAATCAACTTCATTACGCCTAGCCCATTTTTTACTGGTCTTATTAAGCGTTTCTTCAAACCGCCTCAACCTCGTTAGACACCATGCCTATAGGTATTAAACGAGTCTATTTCAAAATCTATATGTTTCAGCATTAACATAGACACCGGTATTCTATATATAGGCAAGCCTTAGGGCGTTTTAAAAAATTGCATTTCTCTGAAACTGTCTCTGTCGCTTAACGTTTCTGATTCTAACAAGCTTTTAAAAAGAATCAATAGGCAACTACTAGGGTATAATTTCTGGGTCTAAAAAAGGTGTTGTCTGTTTCTGCATACTCACTTAAATACCCTGCTTTAGGACATTGTCTAATAAAGACCTCAAATGTGTTTGAGTCGTGCTGCTTGTGTGTTTGTTTGAGGAGGAAACTCTGAGCCTCTTAATTTCTCCCATTATGTGTAAAAGTCCTAAAGGTTTTGACTGTCGCCTTAGAATTTTTGCCTTTCTAAACCTTAGGGGTACGTCTACAACTACCTATAAGTAGAGGTCCTAACTCCCTCCAGGAACATTAAGAAGGGACGGGTAGCAGCACACAATAGGAATCATTGACCAAACACTCGCTTTGCATGACTAATAAGGGGATGGGAAGGGTAGACATGGGATATGATGACTACGCGTTAATGTCATGTGTAGCCCCTCATTGAGGAGTGTTTACCGGACATTGCGTGGGGTGATCCTATAGGATAACCAACTTAGGACCCCTCCTAACCCAAATCCTCTCTTTATTTAAACCTTTGTTTTACAATTTGTTCGAACCTTTATATTGTTACTTAAGTTATCTAACGTGCTTCACTTGCAACTTATTTGATTCAACTGTTTATACGGACTAATTTGTGAATATAAGTTTGGCCGGGACCCATAGTTGTGGACCAAAAGGGGTGCCTAACACCTTCCCCTCGAGGTTACTTCGAGCCCTTACCCTAATCTCTGGTAATGCAAACCAACCCAAGAGTTAATCGCTCTAGGTGCCCTAACGCACCATAATCCATTAGGTGGCGACTCTTCAAATACCCAATTCCCAAAAAGGAAATGAGTTATTACACCCCGTGAATGTCGAAAACCCGGACCTCTTCCCCCTGTCACACCTCCTTTTCACTACACCTGCAAGGGCGTAAAGGAGTTTTTCCACTTAAAGGACAATCGGAACGGGATTTATTATTAAGATTCAGAGTCGCCACTTGGGAGATTAATGGTGTCCCAAGTCACCGGTTTAGAATACCGAACCGAGCAAATTATGACTCTGTTAACAGTCCGCGAACCAGAAATCCGGGTAAGGAATTCTGTTAACCCGGGAGAAGGTGTTAGGCATTCCCGGGTTCCGTGTTTCTAGCACGGTCGCTCAACTATCATATTTGGCTTATTTATTTGATTTTAGTACATGTTCTTGGGATTTATGTCTTTAGCTTTGAACCGCTTTTATTATTGTTGTTTATTTTAAGAGACTTGCAACGTCGTGAAAATACGTCTCGAACCACGTCACATAAATGCACCCGTGGTTTTTGACATATTTCGACTTCGTTGAGATTTGGATTTGGGTCACATAAATGTGCACCCGTATTTAGGAATGTAAAATTATTTAAAGTGCGTGCCTAAAGAGACTATCGCGTTATTATCTTTGGGGAAGGCCGTGAAATTCGCTAAACGGCCCATCCCGAAGTCTATGTATTTTTAGTTAAGCATTGAATGAGGGCCCCGCAATTTATACTTTATTCGGCGAGGCTCATCTCATCTATTATTTATTTTAAAGGGAAAATCCTAAAGTAACTATGATTTCTATTTTTGTTGATCTCTAAAAATATAGGAAAAAGTCCTAAATAGTCTGTTGCTGAACTGAGGTAATCCAGGTAGGAAATAACATTGGACCTGGGTCCACATTTCAGAGAGCTTGAGGCCCAAACTGCACAAGGCCTCGTTCGAACTCTCACGGCTACAATTAGATTTAACCACAATTTGGGCCAAGGTTTGTAGCCCAAGCGTGGATGCTAACAAATGAGAGATACTAAGCGTCCAGTATGACATGCAAGCATTGAATAACTAAATTGTGTAATGGTGATGACTGATTTTGAATTAAACCTGTGATTGCCAGATTTAAAAAAGAACTACAAGATAATGGATTATTTAAGCTCAAACGCCTTTTAACAGACTAAACATGCATGTGAGACCAATATTTTAATTGTTCATCTATATTTAACCACACATCGAATTGTACTGCCATTCTGAACTTAAACACCACTTCATGTCTACTGAAATAATTTCATGATAGAACTGCATTACAGCTTCATTACTACTTTATTACGGCTGATTAACTTCATAAAATAACAGGACAAAACTACTGGAATTAACCTCAGCTGATTACGACATTACTCTATCAACCTACAAGGACCGTAATTATCACTGAATGCTTGACTAATAGTACTCACATAAACATGAGAAAACGATAACTCACATAGTCCAACTCAGTCCTGTTATAACATATCAGTCCAATGCAAGATGGCAGTCAAAGAAAAACAGTCCAAATTAACCTACAAGAAGTCCTAATTATACAGCCATATGTCTATTGCTCAAGTCAATACCAGCTTAGTCCACTAACATCAATTAACAATCTAAACGACTAAACTATTTAACGATAAACATCAAACAGCTTCTAAAGTGCATAGATCTGATAGTAATTTTTATTTCAACTTCAATTTTGAGCTACATGGAAGCAATTCGAGGAAGTGTACCTGGGAAATAGAATTTCAACAGAAGAAGAAACGATCAGCAACAGCAATGCAACAGCAATAGTTCAGGAACAATTTCGGCAAACCAGCAGGGAATTAACAACACAGCAACAGCAGGATCAACTTTTGAATCAAAACTAAACTCTCAAACAACCAGGGACACCTCAATACTCGAAAACCCAATAAACTGGTCCAAAACAGACTGATTGAACCCCGAAATTAAACAGAAAACTCCTCTGAAACCTCAAATTACCAGAAAATGAACTAAGAGATGTAAATCAGCTACTAAAACCAGAAATGAACTTGGAAATTGAGTGAAACAGTATTGTTTTTGGATTTTCTTTTCTTTTTTGTATTTTTTGTTAGTTTTTGGTTTTTTGAATGCTGAATTTCAAAACTAGATCTGAAAAAAAATAAGAGAGCTTTTTGGGGGGAATTTTTGAGGGCTCCAAAACTTGTGACTTAAGGCATTGGCATGCCCTTTTATAGGCAAAATGAGGGCAGCCTTCAGATTTTGTGTTTGCCCTCGAGTCCCTCTGTTATTTTCAAAATAGTCCTTTATTTATTGCCTTGTGTTGCAAGTTATCACACCTAATTCCTGAATTTCCTTAAAACCTTTTATCTAGAAACTTCTAGGAAGCTCTAGATCAATTACTAAAGATTCCTTATCCCTAAATTACCCCAATTACCCCTGAGCTTAAACTAAATTGTAGCTATAACCAAACAATTCCCTAAGCTATGAGTTAATCAACTACTGAAGGATAATCAAAATTTAAACTCTTATTGATCTACGAACTGAACCAAATTAAGACTACACTTTGGGATCCTGAATTAACTGCTTCATATTATTGAACCAAATTGAATTATCAAAGGCAAACTAACATAAGCTAACTAAAAAGGATTAGTAACCAAAAAGAAAACAAACAGAATTATTAAAAGAAGAAAAAAAAACAGAATCAACGAGATAAAAGCCAAATATGGATGCCTACGATTGAAATCACACAAGCAAATTACTAAAATAGATTAACTGTATGGCAGAAGAGACAAAAAAAAAACCTAAATTGAAACTTTAAATCACTAATCAACAAAATTCTGAAATAAACACACAATAACAGTAATAAACTAAACGAAATTGAAAACAGAGAAGAAAAGGAAAATCATAAACTCACTGATACAGCCTTCCCTGAGTTACCCTCGAATTTGATTTTCAATTAATGTTGCATGTCTATTTCGTCTGAGATAGATATGTAACATTAACTTTAAAATTAGTCGAGCATTTGAATTCCCAAAATAGGTTGAACTCTAACCCTAGATCCGGAATTAACGGCATTCCGCTGGGATTTGAGGGGTTTAAGTTCGAGATTCAAGATGAGAAGGGCAAGGGGGATGAGAAGGGCAAGGGGAATGCAGAGAATGATTTCGGGGTGATTTGGTGGTGGCGCCGCCACTGGGGACTTGTGGCGGCGCTAGGGTTTGACAGCTTCAAATCAATATTCGAGGAGTTTGAGGTTGATTCGAAGGGAGAGAGGTGTAGAATTGGAATGAGGAGACGGAGACAGAGTTAGGGTGTGATTTTGGCGGTCATCGGCGTAACTAGTGTCATCGCCGCCTGCGGGTTTCAACGGAGAGTATGGGGGCGGCTGGAATCTCTAGGGTTTGGGTTAGAAACGGAGTAGGGGGGGTTTGAGAGGGGGGGTATGGGTTCGGACAGGTAAATACGCTGGGAGATCGATTCCTGGTCGTTTGATCCAATTACCTCGACGGCTTGGATTGACTGGCTCCAAAACGGGGTCGTTTAAGGGAACAGGGATTTGGACCGGGTGGGGGATTGGATTGGGCTAGTCTAGGGCGGGTATTTGGTCTTTGGGCTAGTGAATTAGCTAAAACATAGCCCAATTTGGTGGTCTTGTATTGGGCAGCCTCTTCTCTTGTTTATGTCCATTTTTGTTTTTCTCTTTTTTTTATTATTTTTGTTTTCATTTGTGTTTTATATATATTTTATGATTTTATAAAAATGCAAAATTAAAACAAAGACCTAATTTATTTCAAAAATTAAACCAATTAACTCCCAAAAATTGATTAACTCCTATTTTAAAGTAAACTCATGACAAATTCGGCAATTAACAAAAAATGCAAAATGGACTATTTTTGTTATTTTCTTAATACTTTGTCTAAAAAGACAACTTAACTACTAATTGATCCTAAAATATGAAATTAAATCCTAAATGCAAATGCCAGGTTTGTATTTTTCACTAATTAACAGATATAAATGCAAACAATTAACAGAAAAGAACACAAAAATTCACAAAATTGTAAAAATAAAGAAATAAATCATTTTGTTTGAATTTTTGGGAATAATTCACATAGGGCAAAAATCACATGCTCACAGCTGCCCCTCTTTGCTCGGGAACACGAAGAGTTCTCGGGCAAAGATAAGTGAGCGGATACGAGCGATTTTTGCCCGTTTGAATGTTCCGTGTGAAGAATTTTTGAAAACCGTCTGACCGAACCCTGCTTCAAAGGTTGCCTACATATCCTTGGCTATAAAGGAATTAGGTCAGTGTAGTTCTGGAAGGTTTGGTAGCTGGGACTACCAGGGCTGTGATTTCACTGCTGTTGCTGCTGTTACTGCTTGCTGACCTCCTTATTACACCATATCAAAATAAAAAGAAGCTAGCCTAAGCTATGATCTATGAATTACAAAAAGGGTCGTATCTATGTCTTCTAACTTGCTCTTTGTGTTGCCTTGAACTTGTATTCTTCCACTGGAATTCTTTTGTTGCTACCTTGAATTGCGTTCTGCAGTGTTCTCCCTTTCCTCAAATGATGCTTTGACCACTAAAACTTGAAATATAGTCCTCTGTTCTCCAGGCGGGCTCCTGACTGCTGAAACTTGAAATGTATCCCTCTGTTCTCCAGGCGGGCTCCTGACAGCTGAAACTTGAAATGTGTGCCTCTGTTCTCCAGGTGGGCTCCTGACTGTTGAAACTTGAAATGTGTGCCTATGTTCTCCAGGCGAGCTCCTGACTGCTGAAACTAGAAATGTGTGCCTCTGTTCTCCAGGCGGGCTCCTCTGTTTTCAAGGCGGGCTCCTGACTGTTGAAACTTGAAATGTATTCCCTTGTTCTCCAGGTGGGCTCCTGATTGCTGAAGCTTGAAGAGTATTCCCTTGTTCTCCAGGTGGGCTCCTGACTGCAACAAAATAAACAAAAACAAAGAAAACTTTCTGCCCCAGTTTGGTAGCTGGGTACATGGGTAAGTGTTAAACTGAATTATTCTACCAACTATTATAAGAATTTGAAAGCTAAGTCCTATTATCTAGGGAGGTCCTGACAACTTCTAATGATTATGAACCTAAGTTATATCCTCTAGAGTTATTACCCCCACTACATTTGTTGTCTAAAAGGTCTTAAACTACTCCCCATTATCCAGGTGGGTCCTGACAACTTCTAGTTAAAAGATAGTTTTAACCTAAATTATATCTACTGAAGGTACGACTCCCACTATATCTTGTTATCTGAAGCGAACTTTAAAGCTACATCCATTATCCAGGAGGGTCTTGACCACTCCTAATTAAGTCCTATCTTAGACAACCTATGTTCTTTAGGATANGTTCACAGAAATCTTATCGGGAACATGGGCCTCATTCAAAATTTTCATCAATGCCTGGCGGTGCTCATCTGAGTGGATCAGCAATGATAGCAAAGAGATTTGCGCCGGGGTCTTTCTCAATTTTTCTACAATGGAATAATCTTGTGCCTTCATCTTCTTCAAGAATTCTTCTGCCTCTTCTTCAGTTACACCTTTCTTCACTGGTACTGGATTATCTTTGGTGAGTTTGGCCTTCCTCAGCTCGTCAGGAGCAAAACATCTTCCTGAGCGAGTCAGCCCATGGGTTTCACAAACTTCTTCCTTAACTTCCTTTCCCTGATACATCACTGTCACTCGGCCGTAATTCCATGGGACGGCCTTTTCACTGATTACTGGTAGCTGAGTCACTGGCTTGATGACAACCGGCTCTGTGCGAGCCCCTTTCACAATCACAACGGGCTTGACAGCTGCCCCCGACACTACCACTTTAGCTGGTTCTTGTTTTTCTGCAACACTGCTCAAAAGCTCTTTCTTCATCACTACAACTGGTTTGCTAACTGTTTCTCCTAACTTGATCAATGCTCCCTCCTTTGCTAGTTTCTCATTTGATCTATCCTCACTAGCCCTGATCATCATTACGGTTTGTGACGGCTTCTTATGCTCTCCCTTTTGGACTAGCTCGATCATATGGGTCTCGTGATGAGTTGGTAATGGATTTTGGGTGATGTTAGGCGTTTCTGGGGCTTGCACTTCAATTCGGCGGGTATCAATGAGCTCTTGGATGGCCGTTTTCAAATGCCAACATTTTTCTGTGTCATGTCCCGGTGCACCTGAGCAATATTCACAACTCACAGAGTGGTCCAGATTCCTTGGGGGAGGATTTGGCAATTTGGGTTCAATCGGACTCAGCATGCCCAACTGTCTCAATCTGTGGTACAAGCTAGTGTAAGATTCACCCAAGGGAGTGAAAGTCTTCTTCTTTTGCAGCCTATCATTCTTGAATGCAGGGTTAGGTCGAAAACCGGTTCCAGCGGGATTTCTGTTGGTTCTTGGGGGTGGGTAGGTATTTTGAGCTGAGTAAGTATTTTGTGGGGTGGGTGCGCGCCATTGTGCATGGGTAGGAGGTTGGGGGTATGTTTGGGCATGGTGGACAGAGAAATTGGGGACAGGAGGTGGGTAATAATGCTGCGGTGGGCCATATGGGGTGTGTGGGTAGGTTTGGGGGTGAGGGCGAGGTTGGTGGTAGTATGGTGATGGACCTCTGGACCAAGCTCTCGACTCCACTACTGCAACCTCTTCTTTCTTCTTCTTTCCCAATACTCCTCCAGTGCCGCACTGAATAGCGTGAGTAGTTGCTTTGATTGCTGAATAGCTCATAATCTTGTTAGACTTGAGACCCTCTTCCACCATACTTCCCATTTTCACGACCTCGTTGAAAGTTTTTCCCACTGCTGACACCAGATGACCATAATAGGTAGGCTCCAAGGCCTGTAAGAAATAATCAACCATCTCGTTCTCTTTCATTGGAGGATCGACTCTTGCTGCCTGCTCTCTCCACCGAAAACCATACTCTCTGAAGCTTTCTCCGGGCTTCTTCTCAATTTCAGTTAGTGACAGACGGTCCGGGACAATTTCGAGATTGTACTGAAAATGACATGCAAATGCTTGGGCCAGATCGTCCCAAGTGTACCATCGAGCATGATCCTGTCGTGTGTACCACTCCAAAGCTGCTCCACTTATACTTTGACTAAAGTAAGCCATCAATAACTCGTCCCTTCCTCCAGCTCCTCTCATCTTGCTGCAGAACCCCCTTAAGTGGGCCACCGGATCACCATGGCCATCATATAGGTCAAACTTGGGCGGCTTGAATCCTGCTGGCAACTGGACATCAGGGAACAGGCACAGGTCCTTGTAGTCTACACTCACTTGTCCTCCGAGCCCTTGCATATTTCGGAATGACTGTTCTAAGATCTTAACCTTCCGTATTATCTCTTATTGCTCAGGGTTTTTGGGAGGCTTTTCTTCTTCTGCTGAGAGATCAAGGCGGGGAGTGTAAGGGCATGGCTCTGGTGGTTTGAAAGTGGCTTCGGGTGGGTAATACTGGTTGTCATGGGTTTGGAATAAAGGTTCGCTAGAAGACCTGTGTAGTGCGACAGGTGGGGGAGCCACAGACACAGGAGTAATTGGTGGTGGAGGGCATGGAATTTGTTTGGGTGGTGGAGGTGGTGGTGTTTGAGAGGTGGTTCCGTAGTACTGCTGGTAAGTAGGGAAAGCAGGAGATGAATTTACTGTGGGAGGATCTTGAGGCTGAGCTAGTGGTGGGAGGTAGGTGGGGTTAGCAGGATAGGCTGGTGGTGGATGTCCCTTCGACCAGGCCTGGTACATCTCGGCCATTTGGGCTTCAGCTTATACATCTCCTCCTTCATTGCATTTACGTCCACTACTTCCTCCTCCCTAGATGGGTCGACAATGCTTGCTTCCAATTCCTGGTTGACCATGTTTGACTATCCTTAGAGCGGGTGTTGTAGGGATGGGTTGCCAGAATGCCAGTCAACTTAACCACTTGCCTGGACTCATCAACAACAACTTTGTTAGCGGTTAGGGCATTAACATATAGATAACCGCACATTAGGGAGTGAATGCACCCAAGCAGTTAACCATTTCTATTATGCCTTTGCTTGGTTGCATGCGTCATCCCGGCTTTCCTTTATTTCTATGTGCCACTTCCTTTTATTTTCCATTGTTTCTTGCCGCTCTCTCTTTTGGATTTTCTCCCCTATTTTATTATTTGGTTACGGTCGAATCCTATGGAGATTGCCTACGTATCACGACCCCGCGTGAATCAGACCAAGCGTAGTTCGTGAAGAATAAAGGTAAAGCAGAAGCAAACATATTTTTTGGAACTTCAATTTTATTGATAGCAACTACGTCTATTACAAAGACTCGAAACTAACAGATTAAGCAACTAACAGACTCTAATGCAGAAAAGAACTACAGACTCCGCCCTCCCTATTCTAGTTCAAACAAAAATACGGACTCAATCAACTGACTAACTTTCAAGGAAATACAGACTCCAGCAGAAACGGAAATACAGACTCAAATGACAAATTCTAGTAGAAAAAGAAATACAGACTCAAAAGACAATCATGAATACATTAGAGCTCCTAGTGCCCGCGGGACATCGTTCGGTCTCGCCGTGGGCCTATATGCTAGTTCCCCTTGAAGTCTATCCAGGTCACTCATTATCTGCTTCACAAATATCATCACTGATGCAAAGAAGGTGGTACGGGTCATGTTCTCGCACATTTGGTATTTCCTGGTAATAGAATGTGCAACGGTTAAGATTCTCTCTCTGATTCTGCCTTTTTCTTGAAGCAGCTGCCCTATCTGTTGGGTCCTAGCCTCCAAAGTTTGCTCAACTACCTGG
This sequence comes from Nicotiana attenuata, assembly GCF_001879085.1. Taxonomy (NCBI): domain Eukaryota; kingdom Viridiplantae; phylum Streptophyta; class Magnoliopsida; order Solanales; family Solanaceae; genus Nicotiana; species Nicotiana attenuata. The sequence continues at coordinate 27,635,673 of NC_031993.1, forward strand.
CTTTGTTCCCAGAGTTGTTGCAAGTCCATTTCTAATTGTGCCAATGCCACGTAACAATGCTCTCTTTCAACTTTGAATTCTTTTGCCTGTTTGATCATTCTGTTCTCTGTGGCAATTACCTTTTTCTTTAATCCTGTGACCTCATTATCGTATTCTTCTTTCAACTGTTTAACCATGCGGGCCCGTTCTTCCGCGTTTTTAGCCAATTGTTTCCGAACCCCAGCTAATTCCCTTTCTGCTTTGTTGAGGTCAAAACTGTAGTCATTCACTTTTTGCCTTAGATTTTCTATAAGCTTTGTATCTTTGGCACTCCTGACGGGATTTTTGGTCCGCTAACTTCATCTTGTGGTATTGGGTCTCGTAAGGCTTCATTCTCTTTGGCCAATTTCTTTCTCTCACCTTCGTCAGCTACGGCTTGCACGCTATTTTCAAATCGGAGGTCTTGGACCTGTTTTTCCAATGCTCCTATGCGGGCCCTGTACTCATTTTCTTTAGCTAACCAAGCCTAATGTTCTCGCGATGATTCGGCAAACTCCCGGATGTGCGGTCTTTTAGCTGGCCTTTCATGCTGATATTCTCTCCTATACCAAGCAAGGTATCCTGGCGACACTTCGCCTTTGGCCCGATCCTGTACGCAAGTATCCTCTTTTAAGTATTGGCNGTATTCCCTTGTTCTCCAGGTGGGCTCCTGACTGCAACAAAATAAACAAACAAAGAAAATTTTCTGCCCCAGTTTGGTGGCTGGGCACATCATGTTATCAAATATTAAAAATTAAAAGCTAAAATTTGAATTGCACTTCCCTTGTTCTCCAGGTGGGCGCCTGACTGCTGAGGCTTGAAAAGTATTCCCTTGTTCTCCAGGTGGGCTCCTGACTGCAACAAAATAAACAATAAAGAAAATTTTCTGCCCCAGTTTGGTGGCTGGGCACGGCATGTTATCAAATATTAAAAATTAAAAGCTAAAATTTGAATTGTACTTCCCTTGTTCTCCAGGTGGGCGCCTGATTGCTGAGGCTTGAAAAGTATTCCCTTGTTCTCCAGGTGGGCTCCTGATTGCTGAACTTGAAAAGTATTCCCTTGTTCTCCAGGTGGGCTCCTGACTGCAACAAAATAAACAAACAAAGAAAATTTTCTGCCCTAGTTTGGTGACTGGGTACATGTTATCAAATATTAAAAATTAAAAGCTAAAATTTGAATTGTACTTCCCTTGTTCTCCAGGTGGGCGCCTGACTGCTGAAGCTTGAAAAGTATTCCCTTGTTCTCCAGGTGGGCTCCTGACTGCAACAAAATAAACAACAAAGAAAATTTTCTACCCCAGTTTGGACTAGGAAGATTTGTGAGTTGTTAGCAATATTGCAAACCACTTATACTATTGATGCAATGATGAGAGTAAACTAAATACTAGACTAGGATGTGCGTCTCCTAAAAGTGATTGAGCTTGCGAAAAACTATAAACTAAGCTTGACTAAAGTAAAGACTGACCCTATTCTCCAGGCGGGGCCCCTGATTTCACTAAAACTAAACATTGATAGTCTTAAGAAAACTAAAAATGACCCCTCTTTTTTTTTTCCAAATTCAGACTTCCCTTCTTCTTTTTTTTTTTAAAAAAAAAATATTATCCTAGGAGAAAACTCATCGGACTAGGTTTTCTATCTTAGGAGAAAGATTCATCAGACTAAGATTTTGATCCTAGGAAAATCCATCAGACTAGGATTTAGATCCTAGGAGGAAAACAATGTGAAAAGCAATGGCAGCATTTTATGCATGCTAACAAGACAGGCAAGGGCGAAGATTTGAGAAACTTCCCTTTTGTCGGCTCTCCTCTTCTTCCTTTTCTTTTCTTTCTTTTCTTTTCTTTTTTTTTTATTGTTGAACCAACTTTCTTGCACTGCTTTGTTCCTGTTTCAAACAAAGAAAACTTGTGAGTTTAAAATGTGGTGGTTAGTTAGTGGCCTTGAACTTTGAGGCTGGCTACTTCTGCATTTGCCAAGATGACTGATTTCCACCCGAAGACCTTGCTTGTTCCCGATATCCTCTACTTGTTGCATTACATGAACTGGCATCCCCCAACCCTTTATGTCTCATATGAATCCCAAAGCACGTCAATGGTGTTCTTTCTTGACTTAATCACTGGCCTCGGCCTTGAAGTTGTATTGTTCCTTCACTTGCCTTGATAACCGACTCCCACTTGGAGACCTTGCTAACCACTTTCCTTAACGCAGAAAATACCTCTGATCCGTTCACCAAGCACCCTCCATCTGATATGTATCAAACCTTTCATGTTTCAATGAAAATACCTTTGATCCATTCACCCCAACCCCTTCGTTTGTTGCGTCGTTCATGAATTGACAAATACTAAGCCCTTGCATTTCACAGGGATCCCAAGGCATGTAGATTGTTGCCAACTCAGTGTGCCTGCTGTTTTTCTTGACTTATGACGATTTGATATGCTGGCCAGATCCTGTTTTGTTCAATTGGAAAGCTGGTGGCAGATTTTGAAGTCATTTCTCACTTGTTATGACCGAATTGACTCAGGATGAGGAAGTAAACAAGGTAGGAGGAATAGAGTAAAGGATAATGGAAAGAGACGATTCCTAACAAGAAACCTACAGAGTAGCAACCCATCGGATGTGGATATCGACTCTAACGACCTTGACATGCACCTGCAGCCTACTCTGTTTAGCAAATCTGACGTTCGGCTCTTGTTGTACCTCTTCGCCATGAAACTGGGCTTCAATGCTCCGCTTGCCCGATCTGAATCACAATCTTTTTTCGACTTGTGGTGCCAGTGGGTTTTCACCATCAAGCCTCTCTCATTTTGGTCTTTTTTTCTCAACTCACCATCGCCTTATGGTGCCCGTGAAGGTTTTCACCAATAAGACTCTCTCATTTTTGATTTCTCTCAGCTTTCATCGCCTTGCGGTACCCGTGAGGGTTTTCATTGATAGGGCTCTCTCATTTTCAATTTCCTTCGTTTGGACCGGAGTGTTGCCCCTGATATGATTCACCTCTGCTCGCTTGACTTGGCATCTCTCGAAGATTGATCAGAAGGTCTTTCTTTGGACTGTAATGTGGGCTTTTGGATAGGGTTAGAAAGAAAGGGTATTAAAGGCTCAAAACAATTTCATCATGGGTTCAAAATTACAACTTTCAGAATCAGATTTCCCACAACAACCACAACTTCTGCCCCAATTTCTTTCTTGGGGACTTTTGGACTTTTATTTCGGTGTGACTGAACCTCAGAGAGAGGCTGCCTACGTACCCTTTCGGGATCAAGTCAAACGTAGTTCAGGTCATAGAAATTACTTTGTTGTTGCAATCTTTCCTTTCTTCCACTTTTCTTTTCTTTCTTTTCATTTCCTTTCTTTTCCTTCTCTTTTCTTTTCTTCTTTTTCTTTTCTCTTCTTCTTTTTTTTCTTTTCTCTTCTTTTTTCTTTTCTTTTCTTTTTCTTTTCTCTTCTTTTTTCTTTTCACTGTTTTTCTCTTGTTTCTCCACTTACTTTCCCCGCTCGGGGTTACGAGTTTTATCATTAATTTCGAAAGAGGGGTATGCAAGAAAATAACCGAGGCTCAAAGGGGTAACAAAGGATAAAGTGTTTGGATAGCAGAACAAAATGCCTTCGTCATTCCAATCTCCAAAACATGCCAAGTACAAACTACACAATTAAACAAACATGGGGAAAACATACGTAACATCTTTTGATTGCACCAGAATTACTAACCATATCCACACATTTGCCTTCTACATTTGTCAATTACCTAGCGCCATTGGACAACAATCTCGGTACCACGAGCGGCCCCTGTAGACTTGGGGCAAACTTAACTTTGGTTTCAAGCCGATGTGGCATGATGCATTTCCCCAGTATTTCTTTATGTTCCGTCTAACCCAGTTTCACACAATTTGGGCTCGAAGAGATTTCAAAATCCCTCGACTGTCCTTACATCTTCAACATTGTTTTATTGCTTCATTACTAAACTGACTTTTAAAACCAGGCTGAGAATTATGCGTGCATGTCATGTCACTAGAGCCAGCATGAAAAGAATTGCAAACGGAGAAAGGAACCAGATAAAAATGACTAGAAATGGCGGGAAACAGAGAATTGCATTAGACTGACGGTGAAAGGGTTTAAACAACGAAACAAACAAACTAGACTAGAGTTACAACCCTTGAAAAAACCTAAACAGCACTACACAAGCTACTACGACGAGACAAACAAGACAAAATGAAAGGATAGAAGGGTTTGAGTCACAAGACACTATCCGGATTACAACCCTAAAATAACCCGGACAACAGAAATGACAACAAAATAAACCACCAAAACTCCAAGAGATGAAGCGTCTTCCCATTACCAAGTACAGCGTCTTAGCCACTGAGTTTCACACCAAGATTGCTGGCATTTTCACAAGACTTCATCACGTTGCTCTGAGCAAACTGCTTCTGGGTTTCTTCTGCCGGCTCATTCTCGCAATCAATCATTCCCACCATATGCGTCTCATTGTGCACAGGAGATGGATCTTGGCCAGTGTTTGTCGCATCTGGATTTTGCACGACGATGTCGCCTGCATCAATAAGCTTTTGAATTGCATTCTTCAGATTCCAACATTTCTCTATGTTGTGCCCCAGGGCACCTGAGCAGTATGCGCACTGTTGAGAAGGATCGAACTTCTTTGGAGGAGGGTTCGGCACTTTTATCTGAATCGGCTTCAACATGTCCAGTGTCCTTAACCGCTGAAACAGACTGGCGTATGATTCTCCCAACGGAGTGAAGGCTTTCTTCTTTCGTAACCTCTCATTCTTAAATGCCGGATTGGGCCGAAAACCTAAGCCGGGGTGTTTTTGGGAAGCTCGCGGGGGTAGATGGGCATTTTGAGGAGCTGGGTACTGAGAATGTGATGTGCGACTTTGGGATTTCTGTGGAGAGAAATAGCATCAGGGAAGGTCATCTAATGCACAAGGATAACCACGGGGACGATGTCGAGGCTGGAAGTGTTGATCAGGAAAACCTATCGGATCGTCTTTTCCGTTCCTCTTTCTTCCAACCAAGCTTACTGGTACGTTCTGAATGGCTTCCGAACAACTCACAATTTTGCCTGACTTGATTCCTTCTTCCACTAGCTCCCCCATTTTTAACACATCATTGAAAGGCTTTCCCAGGGCCGGGATCAAATGACTGTAGAGGTGGGTCCCTGGGCCTGTAGAAAAATCTTAACCATTTCTTCTTCACTGATCGGAGGACTGACTTGAGCAGCTTGCTCCCTCCATCTGAACCCAAACTCATTAAAGCTTTCCTCCGGCCTCTTTTCCATCTTATATAGCGAGGTGCGGTCTGGGGCAACATTTGATTTGCATTGAAAGTATCGGACAAAGTCTTGTGCCATATCACTTAATGTAAGCCACTCATCGACATTTTGACGACCATGCCAGTCCAAAGCTGCCCCAGTTAGGCTTTCACTGAAATATGTCATCATCACGTCATCTTTCTCTCCAACAATCATCATTTCGTTGCAATAGACCCTCAGGTGGGCTACCGGATCTCCACGCCCATCATACAAGTTAAAGTTTGGTACTTTGAATCCTGCGGGCAGGCGGGTGTCATGTGGCACAATCAGTCCTTTGCAAGTCATGCTACCCTGACCTCCCACTCTTCGCTTGTCCCTTAAGGGCTGTTCTGTGCTCGTCAACTTCCTGGGTACCTCATCTCGTCCTTCCCTTCCTGTAACCTTTTCATTTCTAGCATGGAGCTCATCCCGGGAGCTCCTCTTGTATGAATCAAGGACCCTGTGGGCAACCTCTGGAGGGTGAAATTGGGCATTACGAGCTTTGAATGGGTGTTCATTATTTGGGGTAATGGATATGACAGGAGGGAAATATTGGGGAGAAGTAACTGGAGGATGCGTGATGGAGCTACTAGGGTGGTTGGGAAAATTGTGATAAGTGGGTGTATCTGGAGAATATGGAGGATCATCTGGCATTGTGTTGGGAGTTCGGGTAAGGGTAGCGTCCGGGAAAATTGGTGGTGGCGGGGGTGGCGCCTTTCCAGTCATCCAGGCTTGATACATGTCTGTCATGTGTTGTCTCAGCATCCGCACCTCTTCAACCAACCCATTATCCCGTTCAACCAGCTGTTGTCGAGCACCAGTATCAACCAACTCAGTTCTCTTGTTGTTTGCCATTGCCTTTTGTCCTTGTGTTGTAAATAAGAGTTACCACTTTCAAACCACAAACCAACCACCTTTTCTAGAAATGACATGACAAAATGAAACCATCACGTTAGCGTTAGGGCATTTAAAATATTGGTACCCGCATATTTGGGAAGTGGATGCACCTAGGCAGTTAACAGTTCCTATTATGCTTTTGATCGGTCGCATGCGTCATCCCAGCCTTTTCATTTTCCTTTATTTGCCAAGCCTTTCCTCTCGTTCTTTTGCTTTTCTCTCTTATTTTCCCTCTTTTCTTCTTTTTCTTTTGCTTTGGTTTTCCTTGTTCCTATTCGCTTCTTTCCTCAAAATTGTTTTTCCGCTCTTTTCTTTCCTTTGCTCCCTTTTATTTTCTCTTGATCGGTTTCTTATTTTCTCTTTGTTTTTCTTTTTCCCTCTTTTGTTTTTCTTTCCTTTCTTGTTTTTCACCTTTTCATTTAGTTACGGTCGAATCCTATGGAGATTGCCTACGTATCACGACCCCGCGTGAATCAGACCAAGCGTAGTTCTTGCAGAATAAATGTAAAGTAGAAGCAAAATATTTTTGGGAGTTTCAATTTTATTGATAGCAAATAAGACTCAAAAAAACTAACAGACTCTAATGTAGAAAAGAACTACAGACTCCACCATCCCTATTCTAGCTCAAACGAAAATACAGACTCAATCAACTGACTGACCAAAAAGGAAATACAGACTCCAGTAGAACGGAAATACAGACTCAAATGACAAACTCTAGTAGAAAAAGAAATACAGACTCAAAAGACAATCATGAATACATTAAAGCTCCTGGTGCCCGCGGGACATCGTTCGGTCTCGACGCGGGCCTATATGCAAGTTCCCCTTATTTTGAATCGTGCTCATCCTGCACATTCATTAAGGTGATTTAATCACTTATTTGACCTAACAATGCAAAATGACACTATTTTGTTCATATTTCCGATTTAAAACAAATGGCCGGTTTTGCAGTTACGACCTTTCAGCACTTCGAGGAGAAGATTTTAAGGCTGCGCCTGCCAACCATGTAAAATGACTCAATGTGGCTGTTCTTGCAAAAACGGCCTTCCGGCGTCCTTTTAGGGACATTCGGCTTATTTTAAACAAGAATGGCGGGACCCAACTTATTCATGACGAAATTAAATATTTTGGCATTTTTTGGCTATTTTTGCAAAGGGGAGGTTGGACCCGATGAGGGTTGCCTACGTATCTCACACCCGGTGAGAATCAAACCTGCGTAGTTCGGGCAAATAAAACTAACTCTTGTCGAAAACTAAACTCTTTTATTTTGTTGGCAAATACACTATTTCTGAAAGCAAGATTCATTTTTTTTTATATTTTCTTTTTCAGCGGCAAATAAACAAACTAATTTGAAAATAAAACCCTTTTTCGTTTTTCTTTTCCATTGGTAACGAAACAAACTAAAAAAACAACTACTTTTCTTCTTTTCTTTCATTTTCTCAAAAATCCGGCAGCATTTCGGCACTACTTGGACATTGGTAATTAACTCTCTTTTTCTCTTTTTTTTTGTTTTTTTGTTTCAATTTTTCCCAAATACTCCAAAGCCGGTCAGCATGCAAACTCGAGACACATAAGTGCAACACGTAATATACATCAGGATGGTCTTTTTCATTTCAGGTTACATGTCCTAGACGGACCCAACCCCTGTGTTGAGTCCCCTACGGCAAATGCACGTGATGCAAATAAGCGTTCCTACTAGGGATCCGGCATGAAGTCAAGTTATTCTAGGTTCAAAACCTGGGTATGTGTTCTAGACTGTGTACCCGAGCGGACAACTCAAGTCGAGGAGGGGGCTACGTACCGGGGACCTGCGGGATCGTCCGGCTTAGTAACTTGTCCAGCCTCTTTCTTATTTCAAGGTATGACACTAACAGAATAGGAGTCTCAACCAGTAAGCACATCCTCGGAGGTGAGAAGAGAAGGGTTCCGGCACAGTTTATATATACAGTTCACATAATATCAAAGCGGTAAACATTTAGCACATGGAAACATGTAAGAAAATCAGATAAAGCCAAACATAACAATTATTCTAAGCTCAAATTCTGAACCCTGAAGCGAAGTTCTGGGTTTGTCATCCCCAGCAGAGTCGCCAGAGCTGTCACACCTCCTTTTCACTACACCCGCAAGGGCGTAAAGGAATTTTTCAACTTAAAGGACAATCAGAACGAGATTTATTATTAAGATTCAGAGTCGCCACTTGGGAGATTAATGGTGTCCCAAGTCACCGGCTTAGAATCCCGAACCGAGGAAATTATGACTCTGTTAACAGTCCGCGAACCAAAAATCCGGGTAAGGAATTCTGTTAACCCGGGAGAAGGTGTTAGGCATTCCCGGGTTCCGTGGTTCTAGCACGGTCGCTCAACTATCATATTTGGCTTATTTATTTGATTTTAGTACATGTTCTTGGGATTTATGTCTTTAGCTTTGAACCGCTTTTATTATTGTTGTTTATTTTAAGAGACTTGCAACGTCGTGAAAATACGTCTCGAACCACGTCACATAAATGCACCCGTGGTTTTTGACATATTTCGACTTCGTTGAGATTTGGATTTGGGTCACATAAATGTGCACCCGTATTTAGGAATGTAAAATTATTTAAAGTGCGTGCCTAAAGAGACTATCGCGTTATTATCTTTGGGGAAGGCCGTGAAATTCGCTAAACGGCCCATCCCGAAGTCTATGTATTTTTAGTTAAGCATTGAATGAGGGCCCCGCAATTTATACTTTATTCGGCGAGGCTCGTCTCATCTATTATTTATTTTAAAGGGTAAATCCTAAAGTAACTATGATTTCTATTTTTGTTGATCTCTAAAATATAGGAAAAAGTCCTAAATAGTCTGTTGCTGAACTGAGGTCATCCAGGTAGGAAATAACATTGGACCTGGGTCCACATTTCAGAGAGCTTGAGGCCCAAACTGCACAAGGCCTCGTTCGAACTCTCACGGCTACAATTAGATTTAACCACAATTTGGGCCAAGGTTTGTAGCCCAAGCGTGGATGCTAACAAATGAGAGATACTAAGCGTCCAGTATGACATGCAAGCATTGAATAACTAAATTGTGTAATGGTGATGACTGATTTTGAATTAAACCTGTGATTGCCAGATTTAAAAAAGAACTACAAGATAATGGATTATTTAAGCTCAAACGCCTTTTAACAGACTAAACATGCATGTGAGACCAATATTTTAATTGTTCATCTATATTTAACCACACATCGAATTGTACTGCCATTCTGAACTTAAACACCACTTCATGTCTACTGAAATAATTTCATGATAGAACTACATTACAGCTTCATTACTACTTTATTACGGCTGATTAACTTCATAAAATAACAGGACAAAACTACTGGAATTAACCTCAGCTGATTACGACATTACTCTATCAACCTACAAGGACCGTAATTATCACTGAATGCTTGACTAATAGTACTCACATAAACATGAGAAAACGATAACTCACATAGTCCAACTCAGTCCTGTTATAACATATCAGTCCAATGCAAGATGGCAGTCAAAGAAAAACAGTCCAAATTAACCTACAAGAAGTCCTAATTATACAGCCATATGTCTATTGCTCAAGTCAATACCAGCTTAGTCCACTAACAACAGTTAACAATCTAAACGACTAAACTATTTGACGATAAACATCAAACAGCTTCCAAAGTGCATAGATCTGATAGTAATTTTTATTTCAACTTCAATTTTGAGCTACATGGAAGCAATTCGAGGAAGTGTACCTGGGAAATAGAATTTCAACAGAAGAAGAAACGATCAGCAACAACAATGCAACAGCAATGCAACAGCAATAGTTCAGGAACAATTTCGGCAAACCAGCAGGGAATTAACAACACAGCAACAACAGGATCAACTTTTGAATCAAAACTAAACTCTCAAGCAACCAGGGACACCTCAATACTCAAAAACCCAATAAACTGGTCCAAAACAGACTGATTGAACCCCGAAATTAAACAGAAAACTCCTCTGAAACCTCAAATTACCAGAAAATAAACTAAGAGATGTAAATTAGCTACTAAAACCAGAAATGAACTTGGAAATTGAGTGAAACAGTATTGTTTTTGGATTTTCTTTTCTTTTTTGTATTTTTTGTTAGTTTTTGGTTTTCTGAATGCTGAATTTCAAAACTAGATCTGAAAAAAAACTAACAGAGCTTTTTGGGGGGAATTTTTGAGGGCTCCAAAACTTGTGACTTAAGGCATTGGCATGCCCTTTTATAGGCAGAATGAGAGCAGCCTTCAGATTTTGTGTTTGCCCTCTAGTCCCTCTGTTATTTTCAAAATAGTCATTTATTTATTGCCTTGTGTTGCAAGTTATCACACCTAATTCCTGAATTTCCTTAAAACCTTTTATCTAAAAACTTCTAGGAAGCTCTAGATCAATTACTAAATATTCCTTATCCCTAAATTACCCCAATTACCCCTGAGCTTAAACTAAATTGTAGCTATAACCAAACAATTCCCTAAGCTCTGAATTAATCAACTACTGAAGGATAATCCTAATTTAAACTCTTATTGATCTACGAACTGAAACAAATTAAGACTACACTTTGGGATCCTGAATTAACTGCTTCATATTATTGAACCAAATTGAATTATCAAAGGCAAACTAACATAAGCTAACTAAACAGGATTAATAACCAAAAAGAAAACAAACAGAATTATTAAAAGAAGAAAAAAAAAGAAAAAAAACAAAATCAACGAGATAAAAGCCAAATATGGATGCCTACGATTGAAATCACACAAGCAAATTACTAAAACAGATTAACTGTATGGCAGAAGAAACAAAAAAAAACCTAAATTGAAACTTTAAATCACTAATCAACAAAATTCTGAAATAAACACACAATAACAGTAATAAACTAAACGAAATTGAAAACAGAGAAGAAAGGAAAATCATAAACTCACTGATACAGCCTTCCCTGAGTTACCCTCGAATTTGATTTTCAATTAATATTGCATGTCTATTTCGTCTGAAATAGATATGTAACATTAACTTTAAAATTAGTCGAGCATTTGAATTCCCAAAACAGGTTGAACTCTAACCCTAGATCCGGAATTAACGGCATTCCGCTGGGATTTGAGGGATTTAAGTTCGAGATTCAAGATGAGAAGGGCAAGGGGGATGCAGAGAATGATTTCGGGGTGATTTGGTGGTGGCGCCGCCACTGGGGACTTGTGGCGGCGCTAGGGTTTGACAGCTTCAAATCAATATTCGAGGAGTTTGAGGTTGATTCGAAGGGAGAGAGGTGTAGAATTGGAAAGAGGAGACGAAGACAGAGTTAGGGTGTGATTTTGGCGGTCATCGGCGTAACTAGTGTCATCGCCGCCGGCGGGTTTCAACGGAGAGTATGGGGGCGGCTGGAGTCTCTAGGGGTTTGGGTTAGAAACGGAGTAGGGGGGGTTTGAGGGGGGGGTATGGGTTCGGATAGTTAAATACGCTGGGAGATTGATTCCTGGCCGTTTGATCCAATTACCTCGACGGCTTGGATTGACTGGCTCCAAAACGGGGTCGTTTAAGGGAACAGGGATTTGGACCGGGTGGGGGATTGGATTGGGCTAGTCTAGGGCGGGTATTTGGTCTTTGGGCTAGTGAATTAGTTAAAACATAGCCCAATTTGGTGGTCTTGTATTTGGCAGCCTCTTCTCTTGTTTATTTCCATGTTTTTTTCTCTTTTTTTTTGTTTTCATTTGTGTTTTATATATTTTTTTTGATTTTATAAAAATGAAAAATTAAAACCAAGACCTAATTTATTTCCAAAATTAAACCAATTAACTCCCAAAAATTGATTAAGTCATATTTTAAAGTAAACTCATGACAAATTCGGCAATTAACAAAAAATGCAAAATGGACTATTTTTGTTATTTTCTTAATACTTTGTCTAAAAAGACAACTTAACTACTAATTGATCCTAAAATATGAAATTAAATCCTAAATGCAAATGCCAGGTATTTTTGTATTTTTCACTAATTAACAGATATAAATACAAACAATTAACAGAAAAGAACACAAAAATTCACAAATTGTAAAAATAAAGAAATAAATCATTTTGTTTGAATTTTTGGGAATAATTCATATAAGGCAAAAATCACGTGCTCACACCCCCGTCAAAAAGGGGGAGGGAAAAAGGGGGCGCGACGCCGCTCACCTCAGCAGAATTGTGCAAAGTATTTGATAAAGAGTCAGCGTACTTCTGAGTTTTCCTGGCTTGAGATGTGACTATTGATTTGGTGTTGACTATTACATATTCCATTTTAGGAAGTTTTCGGTATTTGAGGACTTTGTGTTTACTGTTCAGTTGAGGATCGTATTATGTACCTATATATGTTTTGCTGTTTACTTACCATGCTTCATGACTGTCTACGTTTACTATTATTGATTTATTGGACCACTAGTAAGTGTCGATGTCGATCCCTCGTCACTACTTCTTCAGGGTTAGGTTAGATACTTATTGGGTTTGCTTTCATTTACGTACTCGTGCTACACTTATACACTAATTGTGCAGGTTCTGAAAAATTCATTTAGTGGTCATCTTGGCACATAGGCACAACTATTGATGGGATTTTATGGTGAGCTGCATTCAATGCTATGATCCACAGCACACAGAGTCTCTATCATATTTATTCACTTTATCATGTCTATATTATATTCAGACAGATGTTGTATTATTATTGTACTCCGTAGTAAATGCTCATGCACTTTTGACACCAGGTTTTGGGGATTTACATTTTACATATGGTTGCATTTTGTTATGACTTTGATATCTGTACTTTTTATAAAAAATGAACGAACATTCACTCTTTACCTCTTTAATTAATTTAAAATGCATATTGGATCTACTATCGACGTATTGATTTCATTGTTGGATAGCTTGACGATGGTGTTGGGTGCCATCACGACTTATAGTGGAAATTAGATCGTGACAGGTAGTCTGAACTTGTGATAGTAGAATAATCTAAGACATCAGGGATAGGAGCTCCAGGTTTCCAAAATCAGCAAAGACAACTACACCAGCCTTAACAGTCTAGCCAGTCTGGAATGGAAGATCGAATGAAGGCTTTATTATTAAGATGTATGAGAGACTTAAAATTCATGGTACAACCATTTGAAACATAGAGAGGCAAGTGGGGCAGATTGCTAGTTTACTGTCTGAGAGGGCTCCAAGAAGCCTTCCTGCTGATATCGAGAGGAATCCGAGAGAAACAATAAGTGCAGTGTCTTTAAGGAGTGGCAAGGTATTGTAGGACTCTGATGCAAAACAGAATGATGAGTTGACTGGAAAGCAAGTTAAGACTGTAGGGGAGCTAAGTTAGAAGTACTCAAGCATGTGAATGTTAATCTAACTTTCACCGAGGTACTCTCACAAATGCCAACATATGCCAAGTTCCTGAAGGGGTTATTGTCCAACAAGCGAAAAGTGGAGGATATCTCGGTTGTCAAGCTCATAGAATATTGTAGTGCTATTTTTCAAAATAAGCTCCCTCAAAAGTGTGGAGATCCAAGGAGTTTCACTATACATTGTTCTCTAGGATATACTAAATTCAAAAATCTTTGTGTGATATAGGTGCTTCTATTAATCTTATGCCCTTTTCTATTTACAAGAAACTTGAGATAGAGAGAGAGAGATTGGAGCAATCAGATCTATAACTCTGTTTTGTAGCTGGCGGATCAGACCACAATAATACCTGAAGAAGTAGTAGGAGATGTACTAGTTCGGTGGATAAATTTACGTTCCCCATGGACTTTATTGTGGTGAACATGGGAAGAATAAGGAGGACCCTCTGATTTTAGGCAGACACTTCGTGCTACTGGTAGAGCTATAGTGGATATTCAGGAAAGGCAGTTCATGCTAAGAGTAAGGAAAGAGAGAGTGGAGTTCAATATGAAAGAGGCAATAGAGGCACTTAGAGAGGAGTTGACTGCATACTCTGATTTTAAGATGTATGTCCTCAAGGAGCTAGATGAAGAGGACAAGCATGATAAGTGTGGGTTGTGCCCGAAGAGGTCAGAGAAGAAAATCTCGGCATTGTTCTGTGCACTGAGTCGGACGCGCAAAGTAGACCCCGACATTGTTTCAGATCCAAACTAGAAAATTTAAGGAAGTTTTCTTTACCTCTTGCTTTTTACTTGTGTGTCAAGGGGACATATCACAATTTAAAGTGTGGGATGGGGGGAGGGATGTAAATATGTGTGTATTTTTTTGTGCTTTTAGTTCTTGGGTAAGAAAATTTTTTATCTTTTCCCGGTTATGGATGTCCTTGACAATTTTCTTTAGGGATTAAAGTAAAAAAAAAAAAAAGGAAAATCTTTGAAAATCCACAAATCATTCTTTTATGATTTTTTTAATTAGGTAGTGTAACAATTTTTCCTTGATATTTTTTGTGCTGCGATTATTTTCCAAGAATTTTTGCTTGAATCGGGTGTATTTAATTTTTATTTTTATAAAAATAAATAATCTTGTGTCGTAGTGCTAAGTGGAGATAACTTTTATTGACTTTGTTGTGTCTTGAGAGCGGTGGGTGCCTTAGTTGTGACACTTAGGCTCGTATCTTGACTCGTATATACGTGCCTTAAAGTGTTGGCTTTTTCTTAGTTGCTTTAACTAGAGAGTCGGGATATATCTAGTCCAAAGTGAGTTATGTGTCAATGTGTGCGCGAGATTGTTTTGTTGATATTCTGTGCATTTTATTTGATGTATAGAACTTGACCCGCGTGTGTGCTAAGCGAAGTAGCAGTTTGTTCAGTTTAAGAAGTGATAGAGACATTTCTTTATTGAGCCAGATATATGCTTATTACCCACCTAATTGTATATATCATAGTTATCCCCTTTGAGCCGATAATCTTATTTCTTTGGCAACCACATTACAAACTTGACCCTTTATTTGTATAGACTATTTTTTGACCCTTTGACCTCTCTTGAGCACTTGAAGTACTATGGGCTTGTTAAAAGCTAAGTGGGGGTATTGTTGAATTTTTTAAGTGGAGATACAGAAAAGGAGAAGGATACACTGTTTTGAAAGAAAAAAAAAAGTGTTAAGTCACCGTAGGGAATTGAAAAAAGGAGAGAAGAAAATTGCTTGAAAAAAAAATTTGGAACTTACAAAATAAAAGTAAAAATGATTTGGTGTTGTATATATTAGAGAAATTTATTCTTTACTAATGGCAGCTCTTGCTTTGTTTTTGCTTAAAGAATATGGAGCTTAGTGCTAGTATTTTGTGAATGATGAGGTTTTGTTCAACACAAGTGTGGGGCTTGAATTGTTAATGTCTATGTATTAAAGTGGTTAGGGAGGTGTATCTATTACATTCAAATATATCCTACCCGTCCGACAACCTACATTACAATCAAATTAAGTCCTACTTGATCATTGACTGTATGAGCTCGATTAGTAGGATTTATACTATGGCTAAGCATTTGGTACAACTTGTGTGTCACATGATTTTTATTCCGAGAGTGAGTGTATTCTTTGTATTGTTGAATTCCTAATTGTTCCTAAACTTTATTGTGGGTGGAACTACTCTCTTTTGTTTGTGTGAGGGCACATGACTTGCGAAGGAAAAGTAGTATCTTTAGCTTTTGTGCTAGAGTAAGTGAAAGAATTTATAAAAATTGGTACTAATGAATTAAGTCTTGAGACTAGGATGTTACAGTAGAGTGCTCAGTCGGTTTTAAATATTCTTGGTATGATGAGTTAGAAAAATTTGCATAAAAAGGATATCTTTCTGAAGTGTAGTCTTATTTTTCTAGGACCGGCAATAGTTTAAGTATAGGGTGTTGATGGCAAGTTAGAAGCATGGAATTTGATCTCAATTTCACATAGTCTATATTGCATTTCAATTGTTTGAGATTAATCATGAGTAATTTGTACTTATAATGTGGTTTTTGTGTTTAGGACTTAAATTCGATCCATAATGGAATATGGAGCTTCGAATTCTGAGTAAAAGCTTCAACTATTCATTTGGAATCATATTCGAGGTTCATGGACCGGCTTGCATACGAAATACGGAAGAAAGTGCGAGGGCTAGAGCAAAATGGATTAATGTGCCGCATAAGGCGTGGATGAGCTACACACTAGTACAAAAGTTCATCAGAAGTTTGAGAAGTTTAGAAACTTGGAGTTTTTGGGTGTGACGTACAGTACTAATGCGACGCAATGTGCATAGCACTGTGCAGCGCATTAGCACTACAGTTTGTCATACAAGCTAAGTTAAGAGAGCTTACAACCAAAAAAAATACACGAATGTGACGCGCCCTGCGTAGCACTGTGCGACGTAGGAAGTATAATTTTTTTTTCCAGGTTTTCCACTTCAGTTCAAAGAGGGTAGTTTGGTCCAGGCACGTTCCGATTTCGTATAAATACACCAGAAACAAATTTTTGAAAGGCTTTTGACCTATGGAAGATTGAAAAAGCATTGGAGACTCTAAGACACAAGAATTCATCATTCTTCCATCAACTAATATCCAAGTTTAGATTGAATTCATGTTTTCATACTTAATTTTATCTGTGATGATTTCTCCAATTCTTATGGAATAGTTTTTCCTTAGGGTTTTGACAATATGGTGTATTGATGATTTGATTAGGAATTCGATTCTTGATAATTGCTTGAATTAATTGATGAAGTCTTGAACTATATTGTGAAGTTGTTCATTATTTTGCTTAATCGAAAGAGGAGTTTGATATTGAATTTCTTTGCATCTTATACTCTAATTTGAATTCGTGATCATCTTGGTAATTAAAAGAGCTTTTTGAATAATTAATTAAACTAGAAAATAAGAAAATATTCGTGAGAAGTCACCCTTAAGACTAAAGCTATCATTATATTCATAACAGTTGTTCAGAGTGCTTCAATTGGATTATTTCTGGAATTTTAAGTTTAATCGAAGGAGGAACCTTAACATCAAGTGTAATCTAATTACCTGGTGAATTCATGAGAATCAACAATATTTTAGAAGTGAACTAATTCCAGAGTTGAATCCCAAGTTAATTATCTTGTACATGTCTAGTCAACGGCTCTTAGTTCTCCCACTAATATTTCGATGTTGCTCACTTCTCGTTTTTCGTGATTAAATGATAATTGCTTTAATTTTAGTAGTTAATTGTAGTTGATAAACATTCCAATAAAAGTTTTCATCATCCTGGATAGCAGTTAACTAGAGATTATTCGAAAATTGTTTAAATTCAATCTCTGTGGAGACGATAACTAAACTATATTATCTGTGACTAGCGAGCATTAATTTTGTGTTGTATTTTGCGCTCGTTGCTAACACTAAAACTTCACAGTGCTTATCTCATAGACAGCAAAACAACTCAAAAACTTAATTATTTAATATCAAATGCTAACAGAAGTGGAAGAACATAAATAGTTAAAAATAAAGAAAAGTTTACATGATTTCACGTATGACCAACACACAAATAAGTGATACTTATCAGAAAAATCATGCTGGGAATCATAACACACTTTCTTAACTATGTAAAATCTATATTTCAAGGCTTGAAGGATTTATCTACTTGTAGAAGATATATGAGAAAACTGCTGAAAGAAACAGTGGTTGGAGCTCAGAAAGATTTCTTTAATTCAACAAAACCAGCAGCAATAACCAACCAATTTCAACTCTTGAATCCCAGCTTAAAAACCAAAAACTTCGAATCCCAAATTTTGAAAAGAAATCACTTGCTCAAACCAGTATCATTATCTCTTCTTCAAATCTTCTTAAGTTTCATTAAAAATAATCTTTCTTTCACTCCAATTTTACTCTATATTTCCACTTGCTTCTTTTAGAATTTCTGTGCTCCAAAAATCTCAGAAAACGATGGTTTCATTTAGTTTCTCTGAGATGATCCTCTCAAGTTTCACCTACCTCAAAAATGAAGAAAAACGAGCTTACATAGTCTATGGTTTGCTCCCATCCCCATCTTTATTTTTCTATTTTACCCCTATTACAAATTATTTCCTAATAAAGTATCCTAGGTATTTTAGCCAATTGGATCTGTAACGACACGACCGGTCATTTTGCTTTCTAGATCCTCGTTCCCCTAAATAAGACTCCATGTATGTGGTTTAACTGCTTTAAGACTTGCGGGGATGGTTATTTTCATATTTGGAAGGGTTAGGGTTGAAATCGGAACACTTTGTTCCTTAGTATTGGTTTTCAAAGGTTATGTTTGACTTGGGTCATCACTTCTAGTAAACGACCTAAATCGGAATTTGACGGTTCCAATAGGTTCGTATGATGATTTTGGACTTGGGCGTATGTTCGGATCGAGTTTTGGATGACCCGGGAGCGTTTCGGCGTGTAATGATGAAAGTTGGCGCATTGAAGGTTTTAAAGTTCTTTAAATTTGTTATCAAGGTCCGTTTGGGATTCTGAGTCTAGGAATAATTCCGTATGATGATTCAAGACATTCACAAAAAATTTGGTATCATTCTGAATAGCTTAAGTATGATTCGGCGCGTTCGGAGTAAATTGGAAGAACCTAAAGTTCATAAGTTGATTCGAATCGGTTTGGAGTATGATTCTTTAGTTTGATGTTGTTTTACACGTTCCGAGGATTCGAGCGAGTACGTCTTATACTTACCAACTTGTTGGTATGTTTAGGCGAGGCCCCGGGGGCCTCCGGCAGTATTCGGACGATGCACGGATCAAGTTTGGACTTGAAGGAATGGCTGATGCAGCAGAGCTTCAGGTGCAATCGCACCTGCAAGGAACTAGCAAAAGGTGCGAGCTTGCAGCTGCAAGCATGTGGCCGCAGAAGCGGTTTTGGGCGAGTTGGCTGTGGCCCGCAGAAACGGAGGGATTTCCGTAGTAGCGGCCTCATTTCTGCGAAGGAAGAGCCGTAGGTACGAGGAAAGGCCGGCCAGGCCTTAGTCGCAGATGGCAGAGGCGAGCCGTAGAAGCGGGCTCGCAGGTACGGTTCCCTTTCCGCAGGTACGCCCAGTGCTGGTCTTGGGGCGTTCTGCAGAAGCGGACCTTTGTCCGTAAAAGCGGTGTCGCAGGTGCGACCCAAGGTCCGCTGATGCGGAATCGCTGGAGGCAGTGAGGTCTTTTAATGTCGGGACTTAGGCCATTTTGAGTTTATTTATTATACTTCTTGGGCGATTTTGGAGCTTTCAACCTAGCTATTCAAGGTAAGTAATTCCTACCCAATGTAAGTTTAATACATAGATTATGGGTAGATTTTAACTTGTAAAATGGTGGAAATTATGGATTTAGTTGAAAAATCTAGGTTTGACAAAAATGAGATTTAACCACGAAAATGATTACAGAATTGGGTGAAAATTATATATTTGAGTTTGTGAGGTCATGCGTAACGTTTATCTTGGAAAATTTCCGGAATCCGCGCACGTCGGCCCAGGGGTAAATTTTAGCAATCTTCCAATTTGGTTTGGGTGATTACTCTAATAGTTAAATTATGAACTTTGAACATGTATTGATTAATTTATGTAACATTTGACTAGTTTCGGATTTTTCGGCACCGAGTTGAGGCTTTAGAACGAATTTGTGGGCCAGAAAGTGAGCTTTGAGATGAGATAAGTCTCTTTCCTAACCTTGTAAGAGGGAATTTACCCCATAGGTGATTTAAATTACTATGTGCTTCTAATTGTGGGGACTACGTACGCACGAGATGACGAGAGTCTATGTGTAGCTACTAAATATGTTTATGTCTGGGTAGTTTAGGACCCAAATCATGAAATACTTGTAATGTTTGCACCCTACTTGTTAACTGAAGCGCTTAAGTTATATTGAAACTTGATAAAAAAAAATTATAAAAGACCGAATTTCACTTACTTTGAATTTTGTCAGGTTACTTGAGAGTTAATGGAAATTCTGCTCCCTTGTGTATAAACTTTGTGGTAGTTTTTATAAGCGATTCCTAGAATATCCTCTCTTCGTGTCGCTCGATCCTCAGCAGTGTACACATTATGTTTGGAGCCCGAATGCACATGATATGACTTTTATAACTTAAGAAATTAAAATTTATTTAATGGCCTAAGATTATTGAAGTAGTTATTATGTTATTATTATTTGTCGTTATTCATCTACCCCATGCATACTAGAATTTCTGTAATTTATTATTGGTCTGTAGTAAGTGTCGAAGTTGACCCCTTGTCACTATTTTTTTGAGGTTAGACTGGATACTTACTAGGTACATGTTGTTTATGTACTCATGCTACACTTCTGCCCTAATCGTGTAGGATCTGAGGCAGGTGCATCTGGCATTCATACCGGTGCGTACCACTGATACCCCGAAGCTTAGTGGTGAGCTGCTTCCTGAGCCGCCCTGCAACACCTAGAGTCTCTCTTTTGCACTTAGTTCATGTCTACTTTATTTTAGGCAGTAGTTAGAGTTTTGTATATATTCTACTAGTTGTTCATACACTTGTGACACCAAGTCTTGGAACACATACTACTAGGCTTTATGGTTTTGGAGTAATTATTTCACTGCTGTTACTCACTCATTAATCTCCGTTTACTTTATTAAAATTTTCTACTTCTTATTTTCTTTATAATGGAATTTAATTACTTGGAATATTTTTTAAAAGGGAACTTGCATGATTAATTTACTCTTGGCTTGCCTAGCGGTAATATTGGGCGCCATAGCGGCCTATAGGAGAAATTGGATCGTCACAACATGGTATCAAAGCTCTAGGTTCACGTAGGTATCACAAGTTATGAGCAGGCCTAATAGAATCTTGCGGATCGATGCGGAGACGTCTCTACTTATCTTCGAGAGGCTATAGGGCGTTAGGAAACTAATCTTTCTTCATCTCCTATTGTGCAGTTGATGTTATGCTAAGTATCTTTCTCTTGTTCTCTCATAGATGGTGAGAATGCGCGCTGCATATATACCCGATCGTGGAGGAGTTTCTCCCCCTGTTGCTAGAGGCCGAGGCAGAGGACGAGGGAGGCCTCCAGCCCGTGATAGAGGACGAGGGTGTCCTAGAGTTGCTCCAGTTATGCCACCAGCGGATCCAGTAGAGGATCTTATTATTGTGGAATAGGGAGAGGTGCCTGTTGTGGAGCCAGCCCCAGCAGATTTCGTGTTCACGCCAGGATTCCTAGAGGTCATGGGTCGCATGCTATGGTTCATGAACACTATGACTCGGGCTGGTTCATTTCCAGCGGACCCAACCACATCTCAGGTGGGAGGGGGAGCATAGACCCCTATCGCTCAGGCTCCTGGTCATGCAGCTACCATATATCAGACCCCGGGCGTACTACCCGGGGGCAAAGCCCAGCCAGTTGCAGCAGCTATACCTGAGCCCAGACCAGCTGTGGCTAGCGAGCCCCAGAAGTTGTTGGACAGATGGACCAGGCTTCATCCTCCTGTCTTTAGAGGTGAGCGACATAAGGACCCCCAGGACTTTATCGGTGCAGGGACAAACTGCACATCATAAGGATATTGGAGTCTCACGGGCCGGGACTTTATCACCTTTCACCTAGAGAGCAGGGCCCGTAGTTGGTGGCAGTCCTATCTTCTTGGCAGACCAGCAGGTTCTCCTCCCTTAACTTGGGACCAGTTCATACGTGTCTTTCTAGATAGGTATATTCCACCCGCTCATAGGGAAGAGTTGCAGTTTCAGTTCGAGCAACTCCAGAAGGGTCAGATGTCAGTGACCGACTATGAGGCAAGATTCTCTAAGTTGTCTCGCCATGAACTTATGATACTTCCTACAGATGCAGAGAGAGTGCAGGGGTTAGTTGCGGGTTTGCATTCAGGTATCTAGGCCACTATAGCCCGAGAGGTTGAGATGGGGACTCATTACAAGCTGGTAGTGGAGATAACTCGGAGGATCGAGGTTGTTCGTCAGCGAAGTCGAGACCAGATGCTGCGGGAAAAGTAGTTTTGTTACTCTAAGGGGTTCAGTGGTGCTCTATCTGGGGGCAGAGGTCAGTTCGTTGGGGGTCAGTCTAGAAGGACTATATATCTAGCACCGCCGCCTCCTCGGGGTGCTCTAGTGCGGCCCTATTTCAGTACCATTACAGAGAGCTCCTACCGTCTACCAGCTATTCAGGGTTCCTCCAGTGGGTATTCAGGCTATCAGGGTCAGGCATCAGGTCAGCAGTCCGCCGTTCCCAAAGGATGTTTCGAGTGCTGGGATCTTGGTCACGTGGGGATGTTCTGCCCCAAGCTCGGGGCAAGGTAGTACAGTAGGGTTCTCAGCCTATGATTACAGCACCAACTGCCGTACCAGCCGTCTGGCCGCCCAGAGGTAGAGGACAGGTGGGTAAGGGCCGTCCTAGAGGTGAAAGCCATACAGGTGGAGGCCAGCCAAGTGCGGGCCAGTTAGGTAGAGGCCATCCAGTCGGTGCTCCAGCTAGGTTCTATGCTTTCCCAACCAGACCAGATGCAGTGTCCTTGGATGTCGTGATCACATGTATTATTTTTGTCTTTGGTATCGATTCTTCGGTACTATTTGATCCACGGCCTGCATATTTATATGCAACATGTCTGTTTGCTAATTTCCTGGGTGTTCCTCGCGAGTCCTTGGGTACTCCTGTATGTGTATCCACGCCAGTGGACGATTCTGTTGTTGTGGATCGGATCTATCGGTCATGTATCGTGACTTACTGTGGTTATGAAACTAGAACGAATCTTATGTTGCTTGATATGACCAACTTTGAGGTCATCCTGGGCATGGATTAGTTGTCTCCATATCACGCCATCTTTGATTTCCATGCCAAGATTGTTAGCTTGATGATGCCATAGTTGCCTAGTTGTAGTGGAAGGGTTTGTCTGTCGGTATACCCAATCGGATTATCTCTTTTATGAAGGCTCGATATATGGCCGAGAATGGATATTTGGATTATCTAGCTTATGTTTGGGATACGGCTGCAGAGACTCTGATGATTGACTAATTACCCGTTGTTCGGGAGTTCTCCGATGTGTTTCCTTCATATCTACCAGGTATGCCACCAGATCGTGATATCGATTTCTGTATTGGTTTGGCTCCAGGAACCCAGCCTATCTCAATTACACCATACCACATGGCTCCGAAATAGTTGAAGGAATTGAAAGAACAACTTGAGGAGTTCTGGTTAGATTTTGTGGCATTCTTGGGGCATTTTGTATCAGGCGAGGGTATTAAGGTAGATCACAAGAAGATCGAGGTAGTTAAGAGTTGGCCTCGTCCTACCACGGCGATTAAAATCAAGAGCTTCTTGGGTTGGCAGGTTATTATTGCCGGTTTATGGAGGGCTTCTCATCTATTGCAACACCTTTGACTAGATTGACCCAGAAAGGTGCTTTGTTCCGATGGTCCGATGATTGTGAGGTGAGCTTTCAGAATCTCACGACCACATTGACTTCAGCACCGCTGTTAGTATTTCCTTCCGGTCCAGGGATGTATATTGTGTATTGCGATGCTTGACGTGTTGGTTTGGGTTGTGTATTGATGTAGGAGGGGCAAGTTATTACAACGCTTCATGCCAGCTAAAGTATCACGAGAAGAATTACCCTGTCCATGATTTGGAGTACTTGGTCGCGATTGTTCATGCTCTTAAGATCTGGAGGCATTATCTTTATGGGGTGTCATGTGAGGTTTACACCAATCATCGCATCTTGCAGCATTTGTTCAAGCAGAGGGATCTCAATTTGAGGTAGCGCAGGTGGCTTGAGTTACTAAAAGATTATGATGTTTCCAACCTTTATCATCCGGTCAAGGCGAATGTGGTTGCGGATACCTTGAGAAGAAAGGCGGAGAGTATGAATAGTTGGGCGTTCATTTCAGTAGAGAAGAGGTCACTAGCTTTGGACATTCAGTCCTTGGCTAACAGACTGGTGAGGTTGGATATTTCAGCGCCTAGTCGAGTTCTTGCATACGTCGTCGCCCAGTCTTCACTATTTGAGCAGATCAAGGCTCGTCAGTTTGATGATAAGCACTTATTGCTTCTCAGAGAAACGGTACTACAGGGTGGTGCCAAGGAGGTTACTATTGGTGAGGATAGTGTTCTGTGACTTCAGGGTCGTCTATTTGTCCTTAATGTTGACAGATTGAGGGAAGCGATTCTAGAGGAGGCACATAGTTCTCGATATTCTATTCATCCCGGTGCTACGAAGATGTATCGCGACCTGAGGCATCATTATTGGTGGCGACAGATGAAGAAGGACATAGTTGAGTATGTAGTGAGGTGCCTAAATTGCCAGCAGGTTAAGTTGAGCATCAGAGGCCAGGTGGCCTACTCCAGCAGATGGTTATACCTTAATGGAAGGAGCGCATTACTATGGACTTCATAGTTGGGTTGCCGCGGACCTTTCGAAAGTTTAATGCAGTTTGGATCATTGTCGACAGGTTGACCAAGTCGGCACACTTCATTCCGGTTGTGACACCGTATTCTTTAGAAGGATTGGCTCAGATTTACATTCAGGATATTGTTCGGTTGCATGGTGTGCCTGTTTCCATTATATAGGATAGAGGCCCTCAGTTTACTTTGCATTTTTGGAGAGCAGTACAAAGTGAGTTGGGGACCCGAGTAAAGCTCAACACAGCCTTTCATCTGCAAACTGACGGGCAGTCGGAGCGGACAGTTCAGATCTTGGAGGATATGCTCAGAGCATGTGTGATTGACTTCGGATGGCAGTGGGATCAATTCTTTCTTTTGGCCGAGTTTTCTTACAACAACAGTTATCAATCCAGCATCAAGATGGCTCCATTTGAGGCTTTATATGGTGGCTGATGTCGTTCGCCCATCGGATGGTTTGAGCCCGGCGAGGCTAAGTTATATGGTACAGATTTGGTAAAGGATTCCTTGGAAAAGGTAAAGTTTATTCAAGAGCGACTTCGCACAGCACCATCAAGATAAAAGAGCTACACGGATTACAAGGCACGTGATTTATCATTTATGATGGGCGAGAAGGTTCTCTTGAAGGTCTTACCGGTGAAGGGAATCATGAGTTTCGGGAAGAAGGGCAAGTTGAGCCCAAGGTTTATAGGTCCATTTGAGGTGTTGAGACAAGTTGGGGAGATTGCTTATGAGCTTGCTTTTCCTCCCAGTCTATCGGGAGTTCATCCGGTCTTCCATGTGCCTATGATCTAGAGGTATCATGCCGACATGTCTCATGTGTTAGACTACATCATGGTTCAGCTAGATGAGAGCCTGGGTTATGAGGAGGAGCCGATTGCCATTGTGGATAGACAAGTTCGTCAGTTGAGGTCCAAGAAGATTTCTGCGGTAAAGTTCTGTGGAGGGGTCAACCAGTCGAGGAGGCAACTTGGGAGATCGGGGAGGACATGCAGAACATATATCCACACTTATTCGGCAATCCGAGTACGATTCTAGAACCGTTCGAGGATGAACATTTGTTTAAGAGGTGGAGACTGTACCGACAAAATTGGTCGTTTGTCTTTTGATCGCAGCCAACCCTGCACTACTGTTAATTAGCGAGAGAGGTGGAAGCAGCTTTTACCCGATTTAGGGTCGGGATCGATTTCCACGGGGAGCTAGATATTGGAGTTGGGTGTCTATCTAAAGTGGAGTTGTGTATTTCCTCCAAATTGCACTTCTACACATTTTTGGTTTTAATTATGATTCTAATTTTATAAACTACAATGCTCAGTTAAACTACTATAAGCTAGGATTAAACAATTGCGAGTTATTCAAATGATTAAAAGGCACTAGGGTAGTGACTTTCGCCTACGTGGTCAATTGACGGATTCTTGAGTCTAAAGCTAGATTGACACATTTGGGGAGTATGATATAACCATTGCTCGATTCTACTCACTATATACATCTCGGTAGTTAGAGTGATTTGCCCGAATTGGCTTTCTCAAGACCAATTGGGTATGCAAATTTGCACAAGCAATTAAGGTTCAAGTCGGGTATTACGATCTCTCGGTTTAACCCTTTAATTGGGGCTATCAATTCTCTTGAGTATGCCCAATTCCTTGTTGGACTAATTTTAGAGACATAGGCTCTCTTTCTCAAGAAGAGTAAAAGTCAACTAAACACAAATTAGTGTTTGCAACCACTAATTTAGCAATAAAACATGAAATTAGCCCAAATATCAAACACTTATAGTCAATCAAGCCCTAAATACAAGACCTATCAATTACCCACACTAGGGTTGAGCCACAACCCTAGCTGATGGGTCTAGCTACTCATAATTAGAGACAGAAATAAAGAAATAGATGAAGATAAACTCATAAAAATTAATAATTAAACTTGAAGATTCAATGTTGAAACACAGCTAAAATTACTCAAAACAGTTAAAATATTCGAACCCACGAGCGCAGCCTTCAGTACTAACTAACTGCTTAACCTAAAAAAGGAAAAGAAGCTATTTATACTAAGCTGACAAATCTGGACAAAAATACCCCTGCGGGGTTAGTGCGGACCGCACAAAATCACGTGCGGCCACACTAGGGCTCTGACTTGACAAAACTGCTCTCTGAACTTGGGCAATGCGAACCACACAGTATCGAGTGCGGCCGCGGTGGCTTCTAGTGCGGTCCGCATGAAATGGAGCGCGGACCGCATTGGTCTTCAAACCTGGATTTGGCAACTCTATGAATCTTCTCTCTGCGGACCGCACTAAATCGAGTGCGGCCGCATTGGTCCTAGTGCGGACCGCACAAAACCTCGTGCGGCCGTATTGCCTTTTAGCCTGAATGTCACCCTCTCTGAACCTCACTTGTGCGGACCGCACAGAATGGTGTGCGGCCGCACTGGCCCTGTTTTGCCTGAGCTTTGTCTTTGTCTTCGTACTTGGGCAAGTTTCACTCCTTTTTGAGCTTATCTTTGACACCTTGTCACCTAGTTGATCAAACTTGCAATCAAGCACAACTTGTGAGCCTTGTGGGACTATTTTTTATACATTTCTAATCAAAACTTGAGCGTGAAGCAGTGCAAAATGCATCATATTCCCTAGTTATCAACTCCCCCAAACTTAAGATTTTGCTTGTCCTCAAGCAAACAAAATAAGAGCCACCCTTAAGAGAAAATCTAAGAAAATTCAGCTATCCTAAAGTGACCTCTTCTAGCATCAATTGGGACTAACAATTGCTCTCAATATAAATGAATCATTAACAACATTTACTCTTTCAACACCATGGATTAAGTGCGACACAAGAGCATCAAGAGTTGACTCGACACATCAAAGAACTCTTTCTATTACTTTGGTCATTGTGGAACCCAAACTCACACATCCTCAGCTCTCCCTAAGCAAACCTCACCTTTAGAATAGTGGCACTCAGAACGAGGTTAATGGAAATTCACTCATCTCTCGAAAAGAAAAGTCACAAGTCCAGCTCTAAGTACCATATGCTTTCCCCTTATGTGACCACTAATATAAGCTTCATTCAACTAGAGATAATATAGGGCTTTTGTGGAGTCATGGTGAAGGCTTTTGGTTCTGGGTAGGCAATGTTTGGTCTAAGTAGGTTCCATCTTCCCTTAAGCACTTCTTTTGTTCCATTTTGGCACAAATTCACTTGACTTTTTGAGTCTTTTCACTTCTATCAAGGGGTTAGACACATCGTCACTCTTTCTTATACATTTCAAATCTTTTCTCCTTTTTCAATTTTTCACACCTTTCATTCTTTGCTTTTCTTGAATCCCTTTTATTCATTTCCACATTGAGTATTCTTTTTTGTATTTTTGCTTTTCTTTCTTTTTCATTGCCTTTCCTTTTCTTCATTTTGTACCTTTTTACCACTTTGTTGCAATCCTCGTCTCTCCCCCCAAACTTATACTTTTGCCATGTACTAAGGAAAGATCGGGTGCCAAGAGGGGGTATCTTTTAGAACGGGTAAAGGCTTGTATCATGGTTCTTGAAGGAAAAAGGTTTTAAGGCTCAAAAGGGTTGACTAGGGATTTTATCTTTGGTAGGCTATGGAAGTGCTCAATCTAGCATTTGGATCAAGGAGAGCCTATAATCATGTTTCAAGTAAAAATTCACTTAGGATTTCGCCTCAACAAACATTCAAGGCAAGTTCTAGACCAATAGCTCGAGACTTGGACTTGCAATGCAATTTCTCACCACACACGTTATGGGATTGCTAAAGACACACAGTCGGGGGCCAACAATGACTTTAGATAAGATTTGAGCACACAATGGTCCCGAAAAACCACTTGATGATTATCGGTCAACACAAGAGTCTCAAGGTCACGACTTTCACCATCCTAAACACAATAATTTGTTTTTGACCATGAGATCAAAGGTAAATGTGCTAGGCCCAAGTGAAGCTTTGCTTGAGGCACCCTTAACCACTAACTACTAAAAACAAAAAGAAAAACGGACTCAAACCCTTAAGAAGGTTGTCACGCCATCTATCATTGGGAAGAGCCACCCGGTTCACACAAATTCCACCTTTGGAAAGAACCGTGGCATTAAGAAAACCAAAGGCTTATTACAAAGGTTCAAAACAAGAAGCTACAAACATAACTAAGAAGCTACGGAAAAGAAAAATGCGGAAAGTAGAATGAATGTGTACAAGAGGGGATTTTTAATCGAATATACAATACGGGGATGAATATATACAATGTAACATAACTTTTATATACAGACCCAAAGTGAAAAGTACGAAAAATGTAATGAAGTACCAAAATTATGTACATACCAAAGATGAAAAATAAAGAAAGCATAAGATCTGTTAAATATATACAATCATCCATACCAAATCAACGTAGGGCCTACCCCCTCAAATGAAAGTTGGCATTGTCCTCAATGCCAACTAAGCAAAATAAGCACCAAAAATAGAGGAAAAAGGATATAGAGACTCCCTATGGCCCGCCTGTCTACATGGGATCCTGAGTGGTCCCTGGGTCCTCAATATGCTCGAGAACCTTAGACTACTTCCCTATGACCTGCTGCTCTGCTGCTGGGACCTGAGCCTGGACCTGGACAGGCTCCTGGGCTGCGTCCTGTGGCTGACTGGAGGAAGCCTCCGGTGGGTCCTCCAGCTGGATGACTGCATCGTCTACACGGGGAATCACCCTTTGCCTCTTTGGAGGCCTTTCTGACTACACTGGATGGGGATGGGCTGCTGGCACAGGGTCCTGGAACAGTAAATCCAAAGGCAGATAATCTGCCTTCAATCTGTCAACCTCAACCCTCAACTCATTCACGGACTCCTTGGAAGCCCGATTCCTTCTCATCTTCTTGGCCTCCTTAGCAAGGTCCTTGAGGGTTTTCCCATGAGCATCCACAGCTTCCGTAAGCTTCTTCTGAGTATCAAGGATTTTTTGCTGATTTTCTAGAATCTCCTTGAGGGCATCCTCAATAGACTATGGGACCTGCGGCGGTGGAGGTGCCGACTGAGCTGCTACTGTAGTGGTGAGGACAGACAACTTGGATGAAGCTGTCTGCATCCAGTTGTTGATGCTGAGAAGAGCCTGGCTCAGTCGGTGTGCAGTCACTGGGTAGGCTCGGGAAGAGGGTATCTCTGGCTCTGCTGAAGTGGATGGACCAGGTGGAATGTCCGCAGAGGTGGAGGCAGTCTAAGTAGGAGCCACTACCACAACTGGCTCTTCAGACTGGCCAGATGGAGCAGTGGTTGTTCCCTTGTAGTTCTTTCGGGTTGTCATCACCCTGCATGCTATACCAGGAGAACGGGGCCTTTGCCTTTACCTTGATATCAAATGGCCTCTTCCTAACCTTGAGGTCCCGGAGATAGATGGTCAAGAAGCTGGGGAAGGGGTAGTTTCTGTCACCTTCAGCTACCACCTGAGTAATCACCCACGACATCACATTCCCGATGTTAATCGGGTACCCTGCCATGATCGATTCCACCAAAACTGCCCGGTGAAGAGGGAGGGAGTTGTCATGAGTAGTGGGGTCCAATCTGCTACACACAAATGTTTCCCACTCCTTGGCCTCAAAGTTCAAACTTCTTCTCAAAATCTTTACTCCCGCATTCAGCCATTCGGGGGTGGTACCTAGGATTGCCAGATACTGTGCCAACCAAGGACGGACCTCTTCACCTAACTCCATCTTCGCCAAGTATACAGACTCATCCTCCTCATCAAAACACAAGTAGTCATTAATTGACTTTCCATCAAACAACACTTTCAAATTCCGCACCTTGGTCACTTTGCTGCCCTTTTTGATATGGCAGCATTGGTATAGAATTCCTTGACCAAGTGCCTCGTTCGCATCCACACAGTCCCCCAAGAAGTATGCCCAGCCTATTCTCTCCCTAAATTGCCTTCTCACATTAGGGTTGTGAGGCAATAGGTCTCTATCAACAAAGCTCCTCTCCGGGATCAATTTCCTCACAGGCCACCACTCCCTGAATTTATGGTAGGCCACCTCACTCACGAACCGGTCTTGCCACACCTCCAGGTTTCTAGTTCTAGCAACACCCCCGACCTGAGGTTCACCCCCTTCTCCTACTACCTCTTCTCCCCTTACTTCCTTATTTTCTCCTACTGCACCCTCTCCAGATAATGAAGCTGTGGGAGAAGTGGAGTATTCATCCTTACTGCCTTCGGCTGAGCCCTCAGATGACCTAGAAGATACATGCACTGAAGCCTGAGCAGTGGGGGATGCTAGAGGAGTGGGTTCAACTGTCAGCCTAAATCTGTCTGGGAAATCATCCATAAACTCCGAAACAGAATCAGAGTCAGTCAGCTCCTTGGAAGGTACATACTCACTTCCCGAGGACTGGGAAGCAGCTCTATCACCGGCCCGAATCGCCTTCCTTGTTGCTTTAATTGCCTCTCGAACTTTGGGGATTAATTTTATCTTTCCACGTCCCCTCCCCCGGGAGGACTCTCCTCTGTCTGGTTGTTTAGCACCCTGGCCTTTTGATTTTACCATTGTCTGCAAACAAATTTAGTCATGCTTTGTTAGTCTCAATATATATAATGAAGTTCAAGATTGCAGTGAATGAAAAAGTTGCAGATAGGTGAATTTGTTGAACAGTGCGGTCCGCAAAAAATGTAGTGTGGCCGCACTGAGGCTAATGCGGACCGCACAAAATCCATTGTAGTCCGCACAGAGGTGGGGTTCAGACTACCCACTCTCTGTATCTAGGCAGTGCTGTCCTCAAGGATCAGAATGTTTACACTTAGCAATGCGGTCCGCACAAAATGCCATTGCGGACCGCACTAAAGCACCGTGACCGCACAATTTCCACCGCGGTCCGCACTGAACACCAAAAGACAGTACAAACCTAGGGTTTAAGATATTTTGATTTTAAGTCCAATTATAAACATAATAAAGGTCCCTAAGTGTTTGCCCAGTGATTTTAACTATCTAATTCTAACTTTAACAAGGAATTAACTATCCTAAGCTACAAAATTAAAAGAAATACGGGAAGGAAAAGAGAGAAGCTAAGAAAGGAAAAATCAAAAGATAATAATCAAATCAAACAATCAAAGAGAAGTAAAATTTACCAGATGTAAGAGTTACTGATGATTAATCGAGGAAATGCAGATGAATGTGTACAAGCCTAGTGATGAACAGTGTTTTTATGAGGTTTGAAAGCAAGAGGGTTGAAAAGTTTCAATGTTGGGCCTCAGGTACTATTTATAGAAAAAGTCCTGGGGCCCAGCTTACCTACCCCAATGCGGACCCCAAAAATGGACTGTGGTCCGTACCACACAGCATTATTCAATGTTTGAGAAGGCAAACACTGCGGTCCGCACAAAATGGAATGCGTCCGCAGTGGTCCACCGCGGACCGCACAAAATGTAATGTGGCCACGGTGGAAAACTTCAGAGAGCCTGATTTTTCATCCTTCATCAGTGCGGTCCGCACTAAATGTAGTGCTTCCGCATTGATCACTTCAGAGACCTGAACAATTTTTTTCACTATGTCCTGCACTGCATCAACACAATCCTGTAGCATCTCACAACCAGTTAGTCCAAAAATAAATCCTATACTACAATGAAAATCAAAGAAAAACAAGAAGAAAAGCACATGGGTTGCCTCCCAAGAAGTGCCTGATTTAACGTCGCGGCACGACGCATGTTACCATCACATCATTTGAAATGAACAAGTGCCACCACATGGCTATCATCAAATTTTCCCAAGTAGTGCTTGACCCTGTGA
Source organism: Nicotiana attenuata (assembly GCF_001879085.1). Lineage (NCBI taxonomy): Eukaryota > Viridiplantae > Streptophyta > Magnoliopsida > Solanales > Solanaceae > Nicotiana > Nicotiana attenuata. The sequence continues at coordinate 27,667,902 of NC_031993.1, forward strand.
CCATTAACCCGGAAAATCTCCCCATTTTTGTTCTTCAAATCAAGGGCACCAAACGGGGTCACAAACACTACCTCAAAAGATCGACTCCATTTTGACTTTAGCTTTTCCGAAAACAACCGTAACCGAGAGTTGAACAAGAGAACCAAATCACCTACTTTAAACTCCTTTCCACGAGCATATTTGTCATGAAGGTACTTCATCTTGTCCTTGTACAAGGAAGAACTGGAGTAGGCATGGAAACGGAATTCATCAAGTTCATTGAGTTGTTCAACCCGGAGATTTGCAGCCACATCCCATTCAAGTTTCAATTTCTTCAAAGCCCACATGGCCTTGTGCTCTAACTCCACCGGTAAATGGCAAGCTTTTCCAAACACCAACCAGTACGGAGACATACCAATCGGAGTCTTGTAAGCAGTTCGGTAAGCCCATAGAGCATCGTCCAACTTCTTAGACCAATGGGTCCTATTGGCATTGACTGTTTTAGACAAGATGCTCTTGATTTCCCTGTTAGAGACTTCAACCTGGCCACTCGCCTGAGGGTGATAAGGAGTAGACACTTTGTGGTTGACACCATACTTGGCAAGCAAGGTGTCAAAAGCTCTATTGCAAAAATGCGATCCTCCATCACTTATAATTGCACGAGGAGTGCCAAACCTTGTAAAAATGCTCTTCTTTAGAAATGCAACCACACTCCTAGCTTCATTGTTGGGCAAAGCCACGGCCTCGACCCATTTTGAGACATAGTCAA